>NC_083612.1:34054841-34384841 GCF_963584025.1 Labrus mixtus | reverse complement strand
CAGTTTTAAGGCATCACCACACAGCAGTTTGGGACGGCGCTTGTTTTGCCAGTAAAACGAAATGTGTTATGTATAAGTGCTGCATTAGGGTCATTAGGGTCTCTCTCTTGACAGTTGTTAGGTTGGGGTTGTTTCTGTAGTAGATGAACAATGATGAAATCGTGAAACAGACTGTGGATCATCTTAGATTTATTCAGCCATGGTCAGACAACATAGAAACACAACACACATGGCTGACAAAGTGCGGACCAAGATCTCATAATCATTGACAATCGCTGGTCTTCATCTTCACAGTGTTGCTTATATTCTGCTAGAAGGTACAGCCTACAAATTCCTTTCCATCTGGTTAGACTTCCAATAGGCTAGAAAGAAGACATCAGCTTGACTCGTAAATGTCCGACATATACATTTCTTCAGTCTCAGAGTCACATTTCCTTTTCAGCGTACACTTGGCTCCAATCCAAATATAACTCTGCTGCTATGAGGTCTCTTACACATATGTATTACAGCTTCACAACCTAGGAGAAGAGTTACTCTCAGATTTAAATAGTACATTAACAAAGTTACCAAAAAAGTATGAATTCATGAAAATTGGTACTAACAATGTAATGTGTAAGTGTTTCTGCAATCAGTAAGGAAGCAAAACTAAACAAACTTGCTGCTCATAAGCTAACGCTAGCTTCTCATCTTTTCATTGGGAAACTGTGGGTCAGTCATAACTGGTGTTGGTGGGAAGATGTTTTCATGAATAAACAGGAAGTGAGCCAACGGCATTTGTTTCAGGTGACTGAACAATGCTCGTGGCAATTAAGTTTGTTGAGGTAATTACTGTTAGCTTGCGAGGGATCAACGTGACCACAGTGACCACAGTGACCAGAGTGAGCGTTAACATGGAGAAGAATCGTGTCCTGATTACTGTAACAGAGATAAAAAAGCTCATATGTGGAGGAAACCACGCCCAGCCCCTGAATGTTGCCTCTGAGAGTTCTGTCATTTCAGAAAAAAAAAAAAAAATCTGCTGGTCAATCAGACGATGAAGCAATACTTTTCCTGTACTTGATAAAAAAACTAAAATATTTAAACCCTCTCCAAAGGCTTGAGTACACACTGAAGTGTTAAGAAAAATAAAGATCAGTGCAAGTAAAATAAATAAGCACAACTTGTTTTTGAACTGCAAAAAATTGAATTTCAAAGATGTGATTGATCATGATTAACTTTGGAAATCAGCAATTAAAGTAATTTTTAAAATAATTGTTTGACTGCCCTATGAAGATTCATTTAAAGGGTTTTATGTCCAGGTGTTCTTCCTACTGTGCCAGTATTAATGTGACATTGGCATTACATGTAATTTGACTGAAAAGGTCTTAAAAACTCTTAAATTCAACTTGAAAATGATTGGGGGTACTCTTAATGATCTGTTCAGCTGTCTGTATCACTCCTCACCTCATCATGCTGTGATCCACTTCTGAGGTCCACTATCTGAAAGTGGGCGAAGAAGAAGAGATTTCATGTTGTTCACTTCTTACGTCATCTACTGAAACCACATGGAAACCCTGATGTGGATTCATGTGGATTTCTTTTTTTTAAAACCAGCACAGTGTAGACTGTGAATCTGTCACTTATCAGGTGAAACGTGTGAGATTGAGCTCAGGTGAATGTCTCCTGTCTGTCTGCCATTTGAACTCACCATGGAGTCATTAAGGAGCAGGTGTTGGATTTAGTACCTGAGGCCTAAACTCTCACACCTCAGGCTCAGACACACAGTGAGCGTGATGTTTGACGGACGCCTCTCAGCCTCATTAAGGAGCAGCAGGGATCTGAGAAGGACTGTGTCAATGTTAAGCTCCCTGAGTCAGGTGTCACTACCTCACACCTCCACAATACACAGCCACTACAAGGCCTCTTCACATGAAAGAGGGGTCTGCTTATCTGAATAGAAATCGACATATGCTGCTGTGCTGAGGGGACAGTCTGGTATTTTAACATGTAGGTCCTATTTTGATTTAAGGTTTACTTAAGAGAAAGTTTCAAGTAAACCTGAAATGTTACAATAAAAAACATGCTAGCTGATCAGGGTAGCAACTGCTAAAATCAGAGCCCCTTTGATCCTAACCGCAACACACCTTCAAACATGTGACTTTTCGTTTTAATTTTGTTTTTTCACCACATTTTATTCAGAATCAGAAATACTTTATTAATCCCAGAGGGAAATTTGGTCGTTACAGTTGCTCCAAAATATACAGTATAGCAGGACAAATATAGAAATAAAAACATTAATCAAATAGAATAGGAATGTGAGTAAGATATCAAGAATAGGTACAAGAAATATTTACAGGAATAAGAGTCAGATGGAATATAAACACACATTTTCAAGATTATTGTTTGTTTCAATATTGCACTTTGTTATCAAGGACATATTATTCATTATTATTATATTGCAGTTTTAATAAATAATGAGTTATGGTGGAGGTTACAGTTTTTCAGTTTTACATTTTTAAATTTCAGTTTTAAATTTTTTTTAAATTAATTTGTTTTTTTAAATTTTATTATTATTTTTTTTTTCTTCTTACCAAGAAGACAACTATATTATGTTGGACTTGCACTATATTTGAGTAAAGTAAGCCTTGTATCCTCGTCGGTTGAGTTTAAATGTTTGTCCTACATCATTAATAGTGTAGTTGTCTTAGGAAGGGATGGTTTAAGGGCGCACTCACACTAGGCAACTCGTGCCTAAGCACACTTCACTCCCCCAAAGTCCAGTTCCTTTGACTAGTGTGAGTGGGATTCGTGAGTGCGCCTTAAATGTAACAATGCGCCTGTATGTTCACAACATTCAGACCCAAGTAATCGAAATAAAACATTCCTATTTTTTTTATTTTTGTTATCTTACAGCCAGTGCGGCACTTGACTAGGTTTGATGACTTGACGACGACATGCTCAGAGCTGCTTCATTGTAATGAGGACTGAAACACACACTTTTATCACTCACTTTCCTCCCTTCCTTTCCTCGCTGTGTCTCATCCTGTCAGAGACAAGGAGAGGACAGACAAATATGAGCATGTCCTCTGTGTCTGACTGTATGATCACAATGCTCGAGGGTCTCTGGTGTCACAGGAAAAGCATTGTTCCTCACTTCCCTCCCCACTGTTTTTGAGCCTGTGAAGAAGAATAGCAGGGGATGTTGAGGAATACTGGCCTCCCCTGTATTTATTGGACGAGACAGCACGCTGATCTTACTTCCCCCCCGCACATCCTTGTCTGCTCGCCACGCGTCTCTCACTGTACGTGCGTCCTACAGGAACTCTTTCGCGGTGAAATAAACCAGGAAACGGGAGGTTCATGTCCATGTTTCTGTCTCCATCCAGGATATCATCAAAAATCTGCTGTCTACAATCAACACTAACATTATTAACAGAGCATGTCGATTACTGTTAGTGGACGTTTAAAACAAAAACTGAAGCAAGAAAGATAACAGCAGCCTGGTCAGTGGCCCCACACTTCAAATATGTCTCTTTAGGTTCCCTTCTGGTGTCATGTCTGGATGCTGAAGTAAGGTCCACTTGGATTCAGGATGGGTCAAATCATCGCAGGACTTTATTCAAGTAGGCTGTAATTCAAATCCTGTTTGAAAAAATAATAATAATAAGGAACTCCTTGTCTGAATCAAATTGTGAAATGGTCCAATAGGCTGATTGGAGAGTCAACCCACACAACCTGTACAGCACAGAGCTGCAGAACAACGGAACCTTTTGCACTGAGATATACAGCAGCACAAACAATAGAGACAAAAAACAGCTTTGTTCCAGCAGTAAGATCAACAATTCATAGCCAGTAGACAAACCTGCTGCCTTATCACATCAGCTCACCCTGACATTACGCGTAGAATTGACTATGGAGCTGGCATTAAAAATGTATGCAGACCACATGGAACATTTAAAGTAGATTTCAGGAATTTTGTGTCAGCATGAAAGCACCATAGGAGAGTTTTTCAAACTCCATGCTATAGATTGCATGTGTTGCGACCTAGAAATATTTGTATGCAATTCAATTTGACAGAAGAAAGCACACCACACTATAAGTTAGAAAGTACTGTATATAATATTATTTCACATTTGTTTCATTTGTAAATTAAAAAAACATACAGGCTCTGTAATTTCATGTTAGTTTACACAGAAATTAAAAAGTTGTTATTAACTCTTTTAATTTTAGGTTTTGATATATGACGCCATCGGCCTGCGTGCAGATGTGACGTAAATGGTCGGGGTTGTGGTCAAGAAATGACTGCGCATGTATGCCGTTTTTGTTGTGAGGACCCGATGCTTCTTAAGAAAGATAATCATAAAAAAAATACAGCACCGGGAAGAATAAAGTTGCCAAACGGAAGACAAGAGTCCTGGTCTTTTCATGGGTGCAACACATGCTGTGTGTTATATTCAAAGTTGAAGATCCAGTTTATAGACGGCTTGTGTGTGCTGTGTTAGAATATTTGGGTAATGGATGAATATTGGGGTTGTATTATAATAGAAATAAACTACATATCTCCTTTGTTTGATTAAAAGGTGCCAGTGGTTTAGAGCTACATTTAAAAAAAATGAATGGATTGACCCGACTCTTCTGGTGCTAAAACCCCTTCCCCCTGACGCCCTGGCCCCCCACACACCGGAGCCTGGTCGTTGTGAATGGAACAAGTTTATTCAGCGAGGGAGCCTATTACCCGCTGCACGCTGAAGCTCTCTGAAAGGCCGCCCAACAACCCATGTCAGCACATGAAAGTGATGACTGGACACTGGGGGCCAAAATGTGTGTGTGTCCGTGTGAATGTGTGTGAGTGTGTGTGTGCCCTATTGGGGAAGGGTGCCTGCACTTGAACCGGGTCCATTCACTCGGGTTAGGGGGTCTTGTGGTCTTTAATGTGACCATAGCTTGGCAGAATGACCTCTGCGGGGCCGGCGGCCACCGCAGCCTTAATCCTCCTCCTCCTCGTCTTTTTCTTTCCTCTTCTCTCCCTCTTCATTGTCAATAGAGAGCTCTGACTTTTTCTCTCTCTCTCTCCCTTTCTTCTCTACCCCCTGCCCCCCGTATCGTTAAACAGGCTTCTCACTGGTCAAGGAATGTCTTGAAGGTCTTTGAATTTTGCAGGGTGGCATTCAACTCAAGAGAAAAAGTCAGGGAACGTGGGAGGTCAGTCCACAAAAGGAAGTTTTCTTAAATGTGTATTTTTTTTTCAGAATATAACATTGATTTAGGTCAAACTGTTTCCTGTTCCATGAAGGCGACAATTTTTTGGAGTAGAGGGCAAGACCATTAAAAAAAAGCAGAGCACCCAGTGAATGCATAGTCATCACTGGTCAAAGTTTCAAACAAAAAACTAAATGTACTGCGGCCCTGAGAGACTCTGACAATGCAGAACGCAAAACACTGCAGTATGAAAAGCAAGAGACATAATTAATGTTCAGTAAGAAAATATATTTTCCAACAGATGTACTGTATTTAGGAGCATGCTGAAAACACAGAAAACCCAATCAAAAAACACAACATGAGCAAACATCACAATCAGACAGGGAGCTGTCCTCAACAACAACCCACAGGGGCTAACATGAAAGGTCAAAAACTACCAGAGAATATAACATTGTAAACATGCATCATGCATAAATCAGGCTTAACCCTATATCAGTATAACAAGGAGCTGGTCCAAGCCTGAGCCAGACTTAATTTTAACCTTGATCAAAAAGGACATTTTTAAGCCTATACTCTTTAAAAGTAGATATTGTGTCTGCCTCAAAGACTCTGACTGGTAGATGATTCATGAGGAGAGGAGCCTGATAACTTAAGGCTCTACCTCCCATACGGTATACCAACGGTATGTGACTTCTTTCTTTACATCCTAAACGCAGCATCTGTTTGAAGGAGGTGTTTGATTTATTGTTTTGGGACATTACATTGTTTTCCAAAACTAGACCACAGACTTAAATCATCTTATTTGCAGCCGGACAAGAGAGAATAATAAATGATTACAACAAAATGTGAAACATTGTTGTGGTTGGTTGTAAAGCAATCAGCAATGTTTTCAATATCTGTGATTGTGTTTTAGATATTGTTTCAGAAAAACAATGGACAGGAAAAAAACAGCCCTTTGTGGAAGAATGCCATGAACATACAAAAAGAATAATACAGAGAACAATTATTCAAATGTTTAAGAGAAAACACAGATGCTGGGACTGAAAATGTACTGGCTAAAGTTAGAAGAACAACGCCCAGGGAAGATGATTTGGAGCAAGTTGACGGTCAGAGCTTGGAGTCGCAAAGTCAGCAAAAAGACGTTATAGCTCCAGGGCCCTCAGAGCCGAACCCTGGTGATGATGCTAGACCTACTGCTTAACCCTCTATATGGAAAAAAGAACAGTATGAACAGTTCACGAGTTAGAATGAATGGCTGTATGATCAAAATGGAAAGCTCGGCTGCACCCCATGCCAAGATGTGAAGGATCTTGGTCTCATGGCTCTTGTGGAGTCAATATTGGTAACCATCGGGCTGGGGGAACTCAAGGGATGTCAAGCTTTTATCAATGCGCTAAGAAATCCATGGGCACAGAAACTGTGTGGCACATAATGAAGCAATTTAGATTCTTCAGACAGCAAAGAAAGAAATACTTCTAAACATGAATGCTACCATTTCAATGCCATTAAAGGGATACTTCACCCATTTGCATTGAGCTTTGTGTCATTAGAAACCTGGTAGTATTTTTGAATGGTCGTGCATTCTGAAATGCAAGTCTGAAAAGGAGCTTCCAGTGACGCAAAAATGACGTTTTTTGCGTCACTGGAAGCTGTTGCGGTTAGTGGGGTGAAACTACAACGCTAGTTCCTAATATTTTGGACCACTGAAGCTACAGACCAATCACAGATCAGTGGGTGGGAACTCACTCCCAGAATCCAAACTTAACGTCCGCCATATTGCTTGGAAGCTATGCTAACAGGCTCTATGGAGAAAGCTGATAATGGAGAAAAAATATAAACATAGCGATGAGACGGCTGCTGCTGACAGGCCGGTCTTGTGTTTTGGCTGCTGCTGCCGCTGGCCACCGGGGCTGCCGCTAGCCGCCTGGCCAGCACTAGCCACCGGGGCCGCCGCGACACAAGACCAGCCTGTCGGCAGCAACCGTCTCGCGGCTATATTGCTGGCCGCTGCCAGCTCAGCAGCAGAGACATAAGGCCTGTCTGTTGGCGGCGGTGAGGACAAGGAGCCCGGGCCGGCTCGAGCTGGGGCGGACTGGTAGTGTCGGTGCTCTCACTGTTTGCCTATGGACTCTGACAGGAATTTCCAAGATCAATTCTGGAAGAAATCTCTGAATCAGTTGAGGAAACGGTCTTATGTGTTGAAGTAAATATGTCTGTAAATGTTTTTATTTCTATATTTCTGCTGCTATACTGTATATTTTGGAGAAACTGTAATGATCTAATTTCCCTCTGGGATTAATAAAGTATTTCTGATTCTGAACTAGAGGACCTTAGTGGGAGTGGCCTGCGGTGCTGTGCATTCTGGGATTTGGGGTATTTCATCGACATGAGCCAAAAAGACACTTTCTGCCTTGTCTCGGTCAAGAACCAACTTCAAAATGTATTTCACATTTCTACATATATGACCCAATGTCAATACAGATTCATGTTTCAACGGGTGAAGTATCCCTTTAAGGACAACATATCCTGAATAGAGTCCAATTGCCCTGCAGCAAGCTAACTCTGACATAATGTGTTTTGCACAACGAAACTGTCTATGTTGATATAATTGATCATGTGGCATGAAAATTTAACTTTAGAGGAAGATAACAGAAAACAGGTGTAAGATCATAGTATCTATCATAGTGTGGGGCACAAGACAACACTAGAGACATAGAGCCCATTGCCTCTGTTGGACCTGGTTGAGCTGAATAGTCTGTGTGCTGCTCATATCAAAGAAGAGGCTTTAGCGCTGAGTTAGTGCAGGGATTCTTCATTGGATTTTGAAGTGATGTAGTCAGTGTAAGGCTGAGAGTGAAGTCGGGTGTTGGGAAGCTGCTCCAGGATGACTTTCCAGGCATTGTACTGTGGCACTGACTTAATCAACAAAAGACTTCCTTCACAGCCACATGCAGGAGCTGAGTGAATTTGCTCACAACCTACACACCATCCATCCTCATAATGATTGGAAGAGTGTTCAGTGTCCGCTGGGTAGCGTCACTGCAGTTTGGCACTCGTATCCAGTAAATTAAACCAAAAAAAAACCAATAAATTGTGCTCTGTTAACTTCCTGAAAAGTGACACTGATGGGAGATGTTCTGACCCAACTGAAGAACTTCTCGTTAGAACAGGAAGACTACAGTCCCAAAGGCCAAATCAGATCATGGCAATGTATGTCAAAGGCATCGAAAACCTCAGTACATACCCAGGACAACATGCAGTTGAAGCAAGCCAGGCAGAGGAAGTGATGGAATTCTTATTATGCTTATTAATGGTTGCACCTTAATCATTAAAACATTTTTTTATTTTACAAAATGTCAATTGTTTCTCCTTTGTTATTAAGTGTATTAAAATATTGGATTGTTTTTTTCAAGGATGCATGAAGCCGAGGAGAGATTAACAATTTAAGTGATGAAGTTGTGGTTGTAGAACGTTCACCCTTGTCTCGAGGTTGAAAACAAAATGTAAAGTCGACCCTCACTCTCTAGTTTGAAACGGTAACATTTGCTTGTGAGCGGCTCTGAAAGGTCAGCTGCAGTGTGTCGGTTCAGAGTCCCTCTGAAGTCTTTGGCAGAGAGCTCAGGCCTTTCTGGAAATGACCACAGAGAAGGACAAAGAAAAACATTTTACACAGCTCACAACCACCTGGCACAAGGTGCTTTCTGGTGGCTTTTAGAGAACAACTCAATAAGACACACTGAGGAATGTGATGTTGTGTGTTGCTACAGCAGGGTGGGATTTCTGGACAGAAAGGAGAAGGCTTCAGTGCCAGGTTGTAACCCTGACTCCACTGGCACTTATAGGGTGGAGAACTTTTCAGTTTTTTTCCCTAACACTTCAGCTGTACCTGACACACACACCACGTGAGATTCGTCCTTTGATAGTTTCACCAGTTTGGCCCTTGAAGGCTGATTGTGTCGGTGCAAACACCTATCTTGTAAGAAAGAGGTGATTTGCATATGACACTGTGACTCTATCCCCAACAGACGTATCTTTTGTAATCTTAAACTGAATTACACTGAAATACTAGTTTATCTGATTCATCAGAATATTAGCTGACTGAGACACATCCGCAGTGTTCTGTGACAGCAGCTGTCTGCTGAGTGGATGTGGACTGTTTACTTTAACTAACATGTCAATTAGAGCTGCAGAGCGTTACACCTTCCAGCTAAAAACACTACTTCCCTAAATGCAAATTCTCTCAATGTGTGTGTTTCTGTGTGTGGGTGTGATTAGCACTGTTTGAAGAGAGTGTTTGTCTGTGTTGATAGTGATATAAGTCCACTCACAACATCCATCGCTTGATCAGATGGAGGCCAGAACTCAAGATCAACGATCTGTAACTTTTCCACCTTGAAATAGTAGTTTCAAAGGATGATATAATATCTAATAGAACAATCATTTAAAAAATGAAAGTGGCAGTTTCACCAGTTTTCTGCACTATGTAACTTTGGCAGCGGGCCACAGTCCTGTCACAAGAATTACGTTCGTCTTTATGGCACTAGCTATCCTTTAGCTACAAAGCAGCCAGTTAGCCCGTCTCTGTACAGTTTGATACAAAGGCTGGCACTCAGAGAGAGAAGAGGATGGTGACGGATAAAGCCAAGAAGATAAAAAGGGAGCGTGACCAAGCAAGAAGTCGGACTAGAGTAAATATTGGACAGGCTTTTACACGTTGGCGAGAGCTTCCCGAAACAGTAGACTGCAAGCCAGAGGCCAAACTGGCTACATTTCGGTTGGAAGGTTGCAAATTGCTTACAGTTCGCCATGGGGTACCTGCAGGGGGTTACATAAACTTGGAACGAAGAGAGAAGAAAAGGGAACAACAATATAACAGTATCATGAATCACTGCATATTGAATTATATGTGTTTTTTTCTGTGCCAATCCTTTAATACACTCACCACTTAAAGTCTTTCTATGTGATTTTTAACACTTAAATGTAATAGAAATCAAGTATATCCTCTGAAAATAACTCTGTGAGTCATGACTGTCTACAATGGGTGTAACACCCAAGTCCCACTGTCTGTGATGTTTTCAGTCTCCTATCTTCACTTTGTTTACATCGTCAGGACGGCCGGCTGACTCCTCCCCTCGTGTATAAAAGTTGTTTAATTGAGGGACTAGAGAAAAGAAGAATAACATAGTGTACTCACTGATTAACTGTGTTTCTAGATCACGCTCATTTCAGGTAAATTTACATGCAGTGTGAAGATACGAGCATAATAAAGATCGCTAGCATTAGCATGCTAACACAACAATGCAGCGCGAGTTGTTTTGGTTTCATGCTGGTGCTCAAGGGCGACATCTGCTGGATCAAAAAATCACATATAAAGACTTTAAGGCAAGTAGCAATGTTACTGTACGTCCATGTTAAATAAACAAATAAATAAATAAAACAAAGGTGTGCATCTGTTTGTGTTTGTATATTTGTGTGTTTGTGAGGCTTATATGTTCCCTTCAGTGGCTGCAAATTGACAAAACATATTTCCATTTGTATACAAAGTCATACCAACACTTTCATGGGACTGCTCTTCTAAAAGGTGATTTCAAGTGAATCTGAACTCTGACTGGAGGCTCTTTAGTCTTTAGTCATTGAAGAGTTTCAACCCAGTCTGTACTTTCCTTCTCTTTAAACAAACCCCCGCCTGTGTGTTTCTTCCTGCTCACATCTGTCCTCATAATCAGCTCCAAACACTCCAGATAAAGTTGTGTTTTAGCTCACCTAGTTTCAGCTCACTAAGCTGCAGAGGACATATCCTCCACAGGGAAGCAGCACTCAGACCAAACACTTTAATCTGCCAAGCAACTTAGGACCAGTGGTGTTTAAGAGTGAACTACAGGGGGTGAGGACGGAGCGGGGGGTGAGGACAGGGGGTGAGGGGAAGCTTTTGCCATGTGGCTGTGATTTGCTTCTGCAGGAGGTTGAACATGAGGACAGAAATAGCCTCAAGGCTTCCAGAAGAACATACAAGAATGGTGTGTTCAGCTTGCATATACTCTGGCATTAAAACAGGCTCTAAACTCCTATAAGTCAAAGTGTGTCGTAATGCTTCGTCTGCCATCTTGGATATGTCGCAAACAATACTGGGCTAACCCCCAAGTTCTGTGTGCACCGTGTTCCCTCCGCCACAAGCACTCTGAGGTGATCGCTGCCTCTCTAGTCTTGCACAAAATTAACAGCAAAACCAAACTTGGAAAGGCAAAGTATCATTATGTTGTTCTCTTTATTTCTGTGTAGTTCTCATCTGATCTTTTGAACCTGTGAATCAGCTGCTTGGGTCTGCGCTGCACTATGCTTCAGTGGGCTAAGGCGCGTGCTGTCCGATGGAGCACTGTTATGCTGTTGGGCCTCAGAGTTACACTGTGACTTCTGAAACTATTTCTAGGTTGTGTCTTGCCTACTGAGTTATGATTTGCATGCATTGTTTAAATGCACAAAAGGCACAAATGGTGGAGGGAAGTTGATCCGCCCTCGATCATTGGAGGTATTAACAGAGGCTTAATGGGAGGAAAACGTGGTGATGTGTGATGTCGGAGCTGGAAGGCTGAACATTGATGTGTGTGTGTCTCATACCTAAGTGTGTGTGTCTGAAGTTCCCACTTCTCACATGCTGTGCCTCTTGAGCTGCTGCAATGCTGTAAGGCAATATGACATAACACACTGGGATGGCATTATTATGCTGTCGAGGACGCAATGCGTAAATACTATAAGGTGAAATGATGTCGGAACTTCAATATGCCGTTGTTGTTAAACCACAATCTGTAAGCGGTCCACAACAATATGAGCCTTCTTCTCAGATTATATATATATTTTTTTGCAACTTTGTGTTTATTGGGCAATCCAAATATAGTTCATTTATCCGAACATAGTTCATTTCTTACATCATCATTCTTTTGTTTTTGTTATACAAAATAATAACAGAATGCAGAAGAAGACAAATGGTTATAATAATATCTTAGTTTGCCCAATTTTTTTTGTAATAGAGAAAAATAAAACAACAACACACACATCACCAATGACATAACCATGATTTAATTTCAGTTTTTTAAACCACAATAGTGTTTCCATACATCCCCTATTCAGTATATATTTTAATAAATTAAGATATCACCACATTTTCCCTTGCCAACCTGTATCTAAACATCCTCCATCACGTGTTGCCATGGAAACCATCTGTCAAGGAATTTTGCATTTTGCAGTCTTATTTTGAAAGTTATCTTTTCCATTATTGGATTATTGTTTTATTCAGTAAATATTTGTTCTAATAAGTTTGTGGCTTCAATCTAGTTGTGAGTGCTCAATAAAGCATAATATTCATTTAGTAAATGATGGTACCATTTAAGTCATAAACATCATAATGCAGCAGGGGGAGTTACTCACTGTCAAGACCTGTGAACCAGGACAGAGGACCAATTTAATTACCTTTGTCTCCACAAAGGAGACATGTGTCCACTTCTTACAAGTGCAAGTAGTTGGTCAGTAATCGATAAAATAAAAGTCAAAAACGATGGACCTGTCAGGTTGAGCACAAGAGTCTAAAAAATGTGGATACGGTCCAAGTTTGGAACAAGCTATTTAGTAAGTCATAGTTTGAAAGCTTTTTGTGGATAGATGGTGTAAATGGCCAACTCTAAAAACAAGTCACAAAGTTTACTGTTATCAAGAGAGGCTTGACCAGTGTGAGTGCTCTGATTCCGTGCTCAAGTGCGGTACACTTCCTTGGCCCTGGCACGCTTGGAAGAGGTGTGCTTCGGCACTGTACAGTTCATGCGTGTACAGAGAGGTACATGGTTTCAGTGGAGCCAAGCAGGGATGCATGTCTGACCATGTGTCTAAGGGAGCAGTCACACTGGCCATCCATACTTTGCCCAAGCACGCTTCAATCAATCAATCAATTTCAATCAATTTTTATTTGTATAGCGTCAACTCATAACAAGTGTTATCTCGAGACACTTTACAAGAAGCAGGTAAAATACCTTACTCATTGTCTGTTAACATTACAAAAGAGCAGGTAAAAAGACCTTACTGGCAAGCCGTCAACCGACGATCTTGAGGAGCCTAGGAGAGCTCAAGAGCTCCCAGGAAAGTAGGTGGTTAGTGACTGAGATTTATAGATAAATACATGCAGTAATATGATGTACTGTATATGCACAGAGAGAGAGAGAGAGAGAGAGAGAGAGGAGCTCAGGGTGCCAGTTCCCCCGGTAGTCTAAGCCTATAGCAGCATAACTAAGAGCTGGTCTACACCAGCACCAGCCCTAACTATAAGATTTATCAAAAATGAAAGTTTTAAGTCTATTCTTAAAAATACAGACTGTGTCTGCCTCCCGGACCCCGGCTGGAAGGCGGTTCCAGAGGAGAGGAGCCCGATAACTGAAGGCTTTACCCCCCATAGTACACTTGGAGACTGTAGGTACCACCAGCAGGCCTGCACTCCGGGACCGCAACGCTCTCGAGGGACAGTACGGCACTAGTAGCTCCTTCAGGTAAGATGGTGCCTGGCCATTTAGAGCTTTGTAGGTGAGAAGAAGGATCTTGAATTCTATTCTAGACTGTATAGGGAGCCAGTGCAGAGAAGCCAGGACAGGAGTGATGTGGTCCCATTTCCTGGTTCTGGTCAGTACACAAGCTGCAGCATTCTGGACCAGTTGAAGAGTCTTTAGAGATTTGCCAGAGCACCCTGACAAAAGAGAGTTACAATAATCCAGTCTGGAGGTAACAAATGTATGAACTAGTTTTTCTGCATCATTTTGCACCATCGGGCTTCATTGATACATAAAGCTGAGTATCATCTGCATAACAATGAAACTGTTCCTCATAATATTTCCCAGAGGAAGCATATATAATGTAAAGAGAATTGGTCCAAGCACTGAACCTTGTGGGACTCCATGGCAAACTTTAGTGTGCATAGAGGACTCATCATTAACATGTACAAACTGAGATCGGTCTGATAAGTAGGATTCAAACCAACTTAAAGCAGTCCCTGTAATTCCAAGCAAATGCTCCAGTCTGTACAACAGGATCCGATGGTCTGAGGCTAGAAGTGGATCGTTTGTAACTCTAACTAGTGCAGTCTCAGTGCTATGGTGGACTCTAAATCCTGACTGGAACTCCTCAAATAAACTGTTGTTATGGAGAAAGTCACACAGCTGATTAGCTACCACCTTCTCCAGGATCTTCGAGAAAAAAGGAAGGTTGGCTATAGGCCTGTAGTTAGCCAGAGTTCCTGAGTCCAGAGTAGGCTTTTTAAGTAGAGGTTTGATTACCGCTACTTTAAATGCCTGGGGTACATAGCCTGCCAGTAAAGACAAATTGATCATATCTAATATAGAGTTGCTAACTAAGGGAAAGACTTCCTTAAACAGCTTGGTTGGGATTGGGTCCAAAATACAGGTTGACGGTTTCGACGCAGAAAAAATGGAATATAACTCTGAAAGGTCGATTGGAGAAAAACAGTCGAGACTAATATCTGGTCCTGGAACTGTCTCTGCCGTATCAGACGTATCCGCACCAGGTAAGGGCAGGAGGTTACCAATTTTGTCTCTGATGTCTAGAACTTTGTTGTTGAAAAAGCTCAGGAAGTCATTACTGCTGAGGGCTAGAGGAATACAAGGCTCAATGGAGACATGACTCTCTGTCAGCCTGGCTACAGTGCTGAAAAGGTATCTAGGATTGCCTTTGTTTTCCTCGATTAGAGAGGAGTAGTAGGCAGCTCGGGCGTGACGTAGAGCCTTCATTTATCTTCTAAGACTATCCTGCCAGAAAAAACGAGATTCTACCGTTTTGGTCGAGCGCCATATTCTTTCAAAATTCCGCGACGATTGTTTCAGAGTACGGGTTTCTGAGTTGAACCATGGAGCCACTCTCCGCCGCTTGACAACCTTCTGTTTCAGGGGAGCAATCGAATCCAGAGTAACTCTCAGCGAATCCACTGCACTATCAACAAACTGATCTAGCTGAGAGGGACTAAAGCTATGATAAGAGTTTCCAACTGGGTTGAAACACGGTACTGAATCAAAAACAGCTGAAATAGCTTCCTTAAATTTAGCTACAGCACTATCAGATAAACTTCTAGAGAGCACATTTTTTTTAAGCAGAGATAATTCTGGTAAGACAAAGTCGAATGTAATAAGGAAATGGTCTGATAGCAGAGGATTTTCTAGGAAAACTGTAAGGTTATGGATTTCAATTCCATAAGCTAAAACAAGATCCAGGGTGTGGTTAAAACGATGAGTAGGTTCGTTTACACCCTGGGTGAAACCAATAGAGTCTAATAGTGACATGAAAGCTGTGCTCAGGCTATCATTATCAACATCCACATGGATATTGAAGTCACCTACAACAATTATTCTATCACTGCTAAGGACTAAGTCTGATAAAAATTCTGCAAACTCAGATAAAAACTCAGAATATGGGCCAGGAGGGCGGTAAACTACAACAACTAGAACTGGCTGAAAGGTTCTTGAGACTGGATGTGGAAGACTAAGAACAAGGCTTTCAAAAGAAGAAAAGTTCTGCTTTGGTCGAGGGTTAACTAAAAGACTAGAATTAAAAATAGCTGCTACTCCACCACCTCGTCCGGTGTCTCGAGGTATATGAGTATTAAAATGACTGGGAGGAGTGGATTCATTCAAACTAACATATTCATCTCGACACAGCCAGGTTTCAGTCAAAAAAAGTAAATCAATGTGCTGATCTGATATCAGATCATTCACTAAAAGAGACTTGGATGCTAAGGACCGAATGTTCAAAAGTCCGCAGTGAATCCTCCGATCTTGTAGCAAAATCGTATTCGTAGTTTTGATTCTAATGAGATTTTGACGATTCACGCCGTTTGGATGACTTATAAAAACGGGTCTGGTCCGGGGGACAGACACAGTACCTATAGTATAACTACAGTTCGATTCAGAATTACAGCTATAGTGACTGGGAGACAGATCTAAGGGAGGCGCAGAGAAGTGTGTAAGACTGCAGCTCTGCCTCCTGGTCTGAACTCTGTGTTGTTGTCAGGGTTTTGGACTAATAACCTCTGCTATGTTTCTAGATAATAGAGCTGCACCGTCCAAAGTGGGATGGATGCCGTCTCTAGCTAGCAGACCAGGTTTTCCCCAAAAAGACTGCCAGTTATCTATGAAGCCCACATCGTGTGCTGGACACCACCTCAACAGCCAGCGGTTGAGTGATGACATGCGGCTATACATGTCATCACTGGTCTGATGTGGGAGGGGTCCAGAGAACACTACGGAGTCCGATATCGCCAACGCTAAAGTCCAGTTAGTTTGACCAGTGTGACCGCTCCGTGCCCTGCTCAGGCACGGTACACTTCCTTGGCTTTGGCACACTTCAGAGAGGTGTGCTTCAGCACGGTACACTTCATGCATGAGCACAAGCATGCGGGTACACAACGCTGACAGCCTTCATTCTGGAGAAATCCAGAGTTTCATGTCTGTATCTGACTAACATGACTCAATATAAGACACAAAGTAGCTGTCATGTTCTGTGTTGTTCTCAGATGTGCGGCTGCAGACTCGCCTGCGCGTCTCTTTCTCTCTCTCTCTCTCTTTCTCTCTCTCTCTCTCTCTCTCTCTCTCTCTTTCTCTCTCTCTCTCTCTCTCTCTCTCTCTCTTTCTCTCTCTCTCTCTCTCTCTCTCTCTCTCTCTCTTTCTCTCTCTCTCTCCCTCTCTCGTCTGCCTGTTTGTAAACTGAGCACACTTCATAATAACATAAAGCGTGCATGTGTTGTATTACGACATTATGTACAAGAGGTAATCGTGCTTTTAGGCACGGCTAGTGCCGGCCAGTGTGGGCATGGCGCAGCAGGGGGCCAATCGTGCTTGAGTACAGCACGGTACAGATGGCCAGTGTGACCGCGCCCTGAGTGGAGCTCCCTCTGTGTTGTGCTTCTGCAACAACGCAATGTGAATTTACAGACTGGGACGCCAACATTATGCCACAAAGACATGATGACAGTTGAGCCTGAGACGGCACTTTTGCGGGGAAAAAAAGCAGTCTGAAAATGGTTCATTAATCAGTTTCTCAATGTTTATACGACTTACAACCACGATCAACTGACTAAGACATGAAAACAGCGTTCAAAACAAACCTGAGAATGATGTCAAAGGAAAATGGCCGCAGTGGGACTATAGTCCATTGACTGATGGTTTGAATCACAAATCAAACTTTAGTCTTAGAGGAGAAAGACCTGTCTGTTTTTGCCCCCATTGCCCCCAACAGCCATTACAAGTGGACTTGGTGTCATCATGGGGAGTCATCTGAATTCAGCCGCACATCAGGACAGTGAACACCACAATGGACAATAGTGAGAAATGTCACAAGAGCTGCTGTATGACATGTTTAGACTGAGAACAAGCTGTGTCTCAGACTCCCTGCTAACAGTTTCAGCTGTTGATGTTTGATAAGAGGAGTCAACAATTCTCACATAACCCAGGCGTGTCTGTTAACGTCTCACTCAGGCTCTGCTCCCATGATGAAATATTCAGCCCCAACCTCTGACACACACACACACACACACACACACACTAACACAACGCACACACACAATCTGACTGCAGATAACCTCAGACACATCCGTCTTCTAGTGACACTTTGCTCAGGTCAGTTCTGGTTCCACTAAAGCTGCACATTACTTGCACGGCGTGTTTGAACCCGTCAGCCAGATCAATACAGAGAACAATGCTCTTCATGAGAAGACGATGGTATTAAAAAAAAAACCTGGTAGGCTTTCACACTTGCAGAAAACTCCTGAAAAACGTTTCATATAAGACTTCACCTGTAGTTTCTCTGCTAGCCTTCCTAGTATTTTTTTTCCGCAGCAACTCCGAGTGAGCTGATGTGAGAACGCAGCAGGATGCTTTCCGGAGAATTCACCTCAGGCCAATAGGAGTTGGGAGTGCCCACCCATCCCCACCCTCTGAACCCCCCCTGCAGCAGAGGACAAGCTGCTGTGTTTTTTATGAATTTAGAGAGAGAATTTGATCAATTATTAATGTTACCATTAACATGGTGCTAAAAAAAAAAATCCTTGAGCCTGAAACATTTTCCTGACTGCATGTGCGCAGGCAATGTCTATGACCTCAGTTTCAGTGCGCTTCTCCCCTGGCGATTTATTGTTGCCATAGGACAAAAAAGTTTGCTTGCAACTCTTCTGCAGCCATCGGTAGTTACCGCTTAGTCTGACCCAGAAGGGTAGGGCGCGTGCAGTTGGACGAAGCAAAATCAAAAAAATCAAAATCAATCTACCTCCAGCAAAGTATGTTGTATTTAATCTTTTCATATTTAAGACTAGTAATGCTAAATCCTGGTTGTATATGTTCTCATTCTTAGTTTTGATATTTTTAGTGATTATTTACTTTGTATTTAATATTATATTGTGTTTTTGCTAATATTGTATTTTTGGATAACCTGCTGCTGTAACGCCACAATTTCCCAGTTTGGGATGAATAAAGTAATTCTATTCTATTCTATTCTATACTATTCTATTCTATTCTATTCTATGTCAAGGTGGAGACGTAACGCTGTGCACACGGATGGAAACCCTCAGTTATTTATAATTAGATTTTTACTTCAAATATGACAGAAATTGCAGTTACACATGATCATATTGGTTCCTATAGTTACCTGGGCTTAACGGTGTAGGTTCTAGCATTTTCATGGGTTTTACAAAGTCAGTGAGATAGACAAACATTTTCCCATCTCTCAGTACTTTAACAGTAATAATAATAATAAATGAGATTTATATTGTGCTTTTCTAAATACTCAAAGACGCTTTGACAGGAAACAACAAAAAACAAAGCAAAAACTAAGAGTAGGAAATTGGAAAAGTAGGAGATTGAAGCGGTGTCAGTGCTGTTAAGAAAAGGAGCGCCACATTAAATGTAACTGAAATTCAAATTGACTGAAGATGGAACTGAGTCTCACGTCAGCTCAGAGATCAGAGTGTGTATTTTAATAACTGCATCACTGCTGCTGTGTGTAGTGACTGTACAGAGTCTCTTTCCTGGGCCACCACGCCTCGTGTCTAACTGTAGAAGCTGTGTGTTATCTGCGGCGGCTCCCACACACTCCCTGCCCTGCTGGATAAGCTCCTCATGATAAAGAATTTCTGAATAACTGAGGCGGGACTGCAGCAACGACTCGATAACAGCAACACGCCTGCTGAGGGCAACTATGTCGAGCTATGTCATTTAGTAAGACATATTCATCAGAATCAGAAATACTTTATTAATCCCAGGGGGAAATTTGTTTGCTTCAGTTGCTCATAACACCAAAAATCAGTAGGAAGTACAGATAAATTCACAATATCAAATAAAATAAAAATAATAATAACAATATAATAAGCAAAAGTACCAAGTGAAAGCAATAATAAAGTAGTAATAAGTAATAAGCTATGTTCTAGCGCAGGTAATTGAGAATATAAACAATATTTACAAATATGAATATACACTGATGGATTAACAGTGTAGATATTGCACGGTTCATGTATAAATATTGTCCAGTTTTCAACAGATTGCACAGTTTTAGTAGAGAAATAGTCAAGGTAATAGTCCAGGAAAATTGCAGACTCAGTGTCTGACTCTCAAATGGAAGAGTTATAGAGTCTGATGGCCACAGGCAGGAATGACCTCAATATCAACAAAGGAGCAGGGAAGAAGATACTGGTTTCCAGATAACATAACGACGATGACGTGTCATTACGTGCACAGAGATCACAACAGTCGTTGGCCAACCAATCTATGGCTGAGCGCCGGTCGCAGGATATTGACATCATCGTGCCGGCTGTGAATTTTCACATCATCTCACCCTGACTTCACACGGAACATGTACACAGGTAATCGGAGTAAAAAAAACATCGGACTGTTTGTCCTGTTTTTGGATTTATTTATGATTTCATGTTAAGGGACAACTACAGAGGAAGTGAACATATGACACACACTACAGAATTTACAGCCTAATTCTCAACACCCGTCTGTAGATGGGCCTTTAAAGTACATACAACCATACAATAGATGCACAGAAAACCAGAACCAATAGGCACAACAATAAAAGACAGAAAAGTACAGAACAACGTCCATACAATAAAATAAAGTAAAACAGGAAGAGCAAGATCATATATGACCACAAGTCCTCTTTAGAATTAAAAAAAAAATGACTCCAGTCTGGATCCAGTTTAAAACTTGCAGCTCGTCCTAAGGATAACCTAAAAGTTTTCAGAAGTTTTGTGCATGTGTGAAAGCACCACAGGCTGTCCAGGATGCCTGGAGCCTTTGCACTTTCCGGCCTCCTAAGGGAACAATGGAGAAGAATTATATAGGAAGCAGTGGTTCAAATCTCTTAAATAATAATGTTGGGTGAAAGGATTGCAAATGCACAAGAAAGAAAGCACACTTTATAAAATTTAATTTTTTTACTGTGGATTCTTGAGACTGTGAATACAGACTCATTGTCACCTTTATAAAATTCATTAAATTGATTCATTTCAGAGCATGTTTAATGAATCAACACTGAGACAGAGTCATTGATCAACTTTACACATGGAGATAAAAAACAGGTTTTCATTGTATGTCAAGAGAGAGAATGAGAGAGGGACTTTTGTGAATGGCCTGAAGAACCAGCACATGCCCTGCTCTGATTGGTCGATCACTCAGCCAATGAGAGGCCTCCAACGACAGCTCCATTCATGAAAAAGGCAGCATGCGGGCAGAATGAAGTCGTAGGCATATATATGCGTGTGTGTGTGTGGCTGAGCGGGGGTTTCTTTGTGTGTCACTTCCTCATTTCTTCCCCACAGAGGAGTTTTTTCTTTTCTGTGTCTGAAGTGTTTTTTTCTGAAAGCTGATTGGTCGATAACAAGGAGAGACCTTCACTGCATTCAGCTCTACGGTGTCCTTTTTTTTTTATGGTCTGTGAAGAGGAAAACTGAAATCACATGTAATAAATTATAATTCTCAAGTATATATGTTGTAGATATATATATGTAGTGTCGTCACTTTTTTCAGATAAACTTCCAAAGATTCTTTATCCAAATGAGAAATACACAAATTGTCTACTGAGGATTCAGCTTTGGGAGGCTTCTGGGAGTCACAAGTCTAAAATGCTCTGCATGTTATACGTTGTAAACTTCCATAGTTCACAACGTTTTAATATGCTGGTTGTGCAAGTAGGAAGCAGATTGCTGATCTGTTTGTATAAAGGCCATTTCAGCATTAAAACAAATACTGAAGACTAAATCGAGCACTAGCATCAATCAGACACCTAGAGGTTGAAAAAACAGAGAAATGGTCTGGATCAGCTGTCAATGTGGACTGCAATATGACTGAGCCTTTTTCAAAGATTTGTAGAGATTGATGCAGCCTCATGAAGAAAAGGGAGCAAAATGATCGACCCTGATAAAGAAGAAACACAGAGTTTCATGAAAGAGCATTTACCACTTTTGTAAACCTTGTAAAGTGAGATTTAGCCAAAGTCCTTCTCATAACATCTGTCATTTTTCCAGCCTAATGAGATGCACCTCTGTATCAATGAATTAACACACTAAGGCCCTACACGATGACGATTTCAGCAGAAAACGGTAACCTCTTGTTACGCATTTTTGGCTGTTTGTTTACACGATAACAAAAAAAGTGTTCCACAGTGCAAACTCTTGAAAAAGGCACCGTTGTTGTGTTAACTGGAAATATGCAGAGTCATCTGAAAACAGAACTTTGTAAAGAGCATTATGCTTCCAATCAATAGTCATGCATGTGAATTGTGTTTGTGCTGCTCACTCTATTATATTAACAATGCTTCTCCATCATCACTTTAATCAGTAGAGACATACTACATAAATTCAAATACTGAATCCGAGTATACGCACAAAAGGCTTTTGGATATAACCCATTTCTGCACCTCACAACTCTGTAGAAGGAAGAGTATGTTGGCATGCGTGTTGATTCATTGAAAACGACAACACTTTGAGTCGTATTCATGGCTACATGTAAGCGGTGGTTGCAATCAAAATGTTGAATGCAGAACATTTTAAAAAACCAATGGAAACAATTCATTTTATGTGATTTTGATCTGAAAACACCATAAGACACTTTGATGGATGAAGGACGGTTTTATCTTTAGTCTAAGCTGAACAAAAATCTGTTTCATTGTTTCAATTAAGATACGGTACTTTCCAAAGTTCACCGGGAAATGTGAGAATTCTCCTAATGCTTGTTTTTTTGTTTTTTTAAGCATTTCAACGCACACATGAAATAATTAATTGAAGAAATGTTTATCACTTGATCTGAGTCTGTGTGTTTAAATCAGGGCCATTATCCTGAAGATATGTGTGTCTTATTTCCACATTTGTTCGAGCGTCCAAATCAAAATAACGAGTAATAAGCTTATCTCCGCAGCACAATCCCTTTTCACTGATTGTGTGTTTATTATCGCCTGTGGCTGTTTTGTCTGTTTATTCTCTTCGACACAGCTTTAGATGCTTTTCCATACTTGTTTTCCCTTTTCTCCTTTTTTCTTCTGTTTCCATTCTTATGCAGGGCGTCTCTTCTGACCATCCGGTCCAAAGCGTCCCCCTTTAGGCATCCCGTGTGTTTGTGTACCACTTCAGGATGCTTTGGTCTCTACAGTGTGTAGCTGGTTGTGTGGGCCAGAGTGTGACTCATTGTGTCAGTGAAATAGAGGCCGAGAGCAGAGACTGTTTTTAGGCCGTTTCCTGCTGATATACAGCCGAGGATGTGGCTTCTGTAGGTTACCCCAGATAAAGGGGAAAGGATAGCCTCGCTGTAGCAGGACCTCCTAAATGTTTTCATGTCACGTACCAACAAAAAGACACACAGACATTCCAGTCACATTTATTCCAAAGAAGCAAAATTAGAAGTCGTCTTTATTTATATATTCAATTGAAAACAGAACGGCTGAAATGACCAAGAATCCATAAATTAGCACAAGCAGTGAAAAATATTCTGCAGGCTGACTGGGCTCAGGGTGTAAAGGGTCCTGACACACCAAACAGACGGCAAAGAAGTAGTGGCGACGAAGGCCGCCTCTCGTCTTGGACAAAAAGTTGCACTTGAACACATCGCAAAGACTACAGCCGACGGCCAACCACCATGGTTGGTGTGCCATTTTCAAATAAGGAGAAACCGTAATTATGTGTGAAAGCATGGATACTACAGCGGCATGCTCAAGTGGCTTTCATGAACCTGTGTCAAGAGCTGGAGAGAAATGAAACCTCCCAACAGCCAATCAGAGAGATCCCTGTCACTGACTGCCGACGCCGATTCAACATGACAGATCGGCCAAAAAAAGGCAGACGGTGGCCGACGGAAGCGGACACACTGCAAACACTACGACCGCTCACTGACCATCCAACTAGGACCGACGGCCGACGATCTCATTGGTGTCTCGGGCCTTAAGGAGGTAAAGCCTGGC
Organism: Labrus mixtus; assembly: GCF_963584025.1. Taxonomy (NCBI): domain Eukaryota; kingdom Metazoa; phylum Chordata; class Actinopteri; order Labriformes; family Labridae; genus Labrus; species Labrus mixtus. Next base: position 34,361,183 of record NC_083612.1, on the reverse strand, counting down.
CCACATTTAAAGGTTTATTAAAAATCTCAACAAATGTCAATGTGAGAGAGCCCACACATGGTGACAGATAATGATAGATCCAGCCACCAAACCACCAGAGTCCTGTCACTCACTAAATCCTTCACAGTCAAACGAGACTTTAGAGTAAACAAACATGGCTGATGGCATGGCAGGAAGAATCTAGATAGTTCATCCTCTGGAGTTTTTTGACCACTTTTTACTGAAGATTCATGAAGCAGACAGAGAAAACTAAAGATGAAGTTGTGGAAACAGCGTGAACACGAGCTTGTGCATGTTAGGGCATGAGGTGAATGATAACTGAATTTCTGCTTTTCTTGTGCTTCTTTCTTCAGCCAGTTCATTTTTCCACCAGAGAGCCTGCTCGGCTGTCCCTGGTGTTCCCCACACACGCAACAGGTGGAAAAATAGTTCAGTGGTGTTGCTGTTGTGTTGGTGCAAAGGACAACTATGTGCGTTCATAGAATCTTCAGGGTGAGAATTGTACATGTGTGAACACAAACAGCCGAATTGTTCATTCAGATCTCCCCCCAAAACTTTCCTACCAGCCCCCCTAGTGGATTTTCTGCAAGAAATCGGGGTGCGCTGATGTGAGAACACAGCAGGAAATATTCAGGAAATTTCACCACGGGCAGGTAGGAGGGGGTGATGCCAATTTTATCCTGCGACCAGCTGGGTGTGATCTCTTTATGCACTTGATGAAACGACTTCATTATGATTTCTGTTTCGTCAGTGCATTCTTCTCCACTCTAAGTTTGATATTGTGATGTTGTGATATCGTTACTCTCTTCATGTCATGAAATACCCCTCCGTCCCTGTCCGACATGGATAGTCTCTGTGATGTTCATGTGTGAACAAGAAAATCCGGACGACTTCAGGGGCAGACTACCTGAAACGTTGTTGAAGTTTTTCAGGAGTGCTCGTGTCATTTGTGTGCATGGAGTCAACAACACTTGGATTGGCCTCAATAAAAAATAAATGAGGGGGCCATGGGGAAAGAACTTGGTTTCAAACTGACTCTCCTGTTACCTAAACCCAACATGGACATGTGAACGCAGACCCCCTTTGTAAAGAGCAGAAGATCTAAAAGTGTTGGACGAGGCTGAAGAGAGTGAGACCTCCAGACTATTACTAATGAGAAGAGACTGACCCCATCCCTGATGAAAATATCATTTTTGACACTTTGGGTCGTGGTAGATGAAGAGCAGTTGTGTGTCGTGGGAACTAACAAATATTCCCATGCATGTAGAGACATGACAACGCCCCCTTGAAGAAATCTTACGGTCTATATGGAGGTTAAAGAAGAGTGATGAAGACGTCTGAAGCTGTGTGGCTGTGTTGACTGTACAGGAGCAAAAGGTGACGAGCAGCTGGTGCGAGCTCCACTGTGTCTGGACCCTCCTGGGATCTGCTTGTTTTTGACCATTCAGAGTCTTTGTCGCTTGGGGTCAAGGAGGATGATGGCGGGTTCCTGAAAGGATGAAGGGGGTTAGGCATGCACCCCGCCCTTTTTTTTCCCCTCGCCCCGCACTCCGCTGTCCAAGCCCGGGGGTGACCTCCAAACCAAAACTATCAGAATGTCCCAAGCAGCCGTGGGGGGGGGGGGGGGGGGGCATTGTTCTTAAAGTAGGTCAAAGTCGCAGCTATCACAATCAATTTAGAGTGATCGGAGTGAACAGTGGGGACGGAGACGAGGAGAAGCAGGCTGATCACACTTGTTGATAGTAACTGAAGGAGCACAAACTGATGCTACTATTCTTTCTTCTTTTTTTTTCAGCACCCTCTCTCCTCCTCATCTCCTAAAAACTCGTCCAGTCTGCTCATAATTGTCCTTTGTCCTCCTTCACCTCCCCTTTCTCCCTACCCCAATGCTCCCTCCTTCATTTGTATGCTGTAATTAGTCATGTGGAACATATGGAGCATCGTATTACATAACCAACACTGGCTGCACGCAGGCTGGATCCACGATAATGCAAATCAGGGGGGGCCACGTTTCTTTTTGCACAGCAGATCTGAAGCTTTTTAGCTGCGTCACAGCAAACTTTATGTATTCTATAGTTCATGTGTAACAATGAGTCGCTGGTGCTGGCCTCCTCCCTTTTATCAAACTAACAATGAAACCATCTTTGGATTCATACACTCAGTCTGAGGTACCCATGTCTCATTAGCAAAGAGAAGAAAGGAACTGCTTTGTTTTCATTTTCAAATTGAAAGCAATTTTTTAAATGGAAACATAATCCAGAAGTCCCACAAAGAAAAAAAAATGGTACTTAATAAATTACAATATTATTATCATGTGAGCACATAACATCAACTTCTGCGCACAATATCTTTTTTTTTTTTTTTTTTTTTACTTCTAAGGACTTCAGCCGTTCTTTAGTTTAGTTTCTGCTTCAAAACAAATTGTAGTTGTAAAGAGATCTTAAAATATTAGCTTTTAGTGGGGAAACTGAATGAGGATAAATACAATTCTTCTAATTATGTTTTTTTAGTTTAAGTCTTAAGTTTTCATTTAATCAACATGTATGTTTGTTTCTGTGTCTTAATTTAATCACACACTTCACTTTTATCACCTTTCTATCTGTATTGACTAAAGAATGTATTCTACAAACGGACTCAAAAAGATCATTTTGAAATTTGCGTTTACAGGGAAAAGGTGAATGGTCTCATTTTGTCCTCAATAAAAAACTTTCAGGATATAAACCTTTCATGTCATGTGTGACTCAAAGTAGCCAGCTGTCATTTATGGTTCTTTCACACAAAACTCCTGAAAACTTCCTGAAATGTTCAGGGTGAGCTGCATGTGTCAACACAAAACAGCCAAATTCTTAACATCAATTTTAACTGAACTTCCTGCCAGCCCAGACTTCATTTTCCGCGTGAAGTTGGGGTGAGCTGATGTGAGAACACAGAAGGAAATATTCAGGAAAATTAACCACGATTCAACGCGAAGGGGCGCTGATGATTTCCTGAGATTGGTGCAGTGACTGAGCTCCTTCATTATGTCTTCTGTTCACCAGTATGTTCTTCTCTCTACTCTCTGGAATTAGCTCTCTCACCTCTTTGTCCCTCACTGAGCTAAAACCATAATCATAGAGCAGTGTGTTCATCATCCATGTATTATTCTAAAGGGTTAATCCCGTCAGCCTGGATCCTGGATCGGGCCACCATATGGGCCACATACTGGAATATTCCCGCACAATGACAGCACTGAAGACACAGCCTGCTCAGGTATTACGCTGTGTTCTGTCTGCTGAACAAGTGGCGCTCTGAGCATCATTATTGGTTTATTTTGTGTTCGTTTTTAAGACAGCTAATCGCAGTGTGAGATCACTTTCAGATTGTTTAGTTATTCTGAGATACAGAGAGGTTTCCCTCCTGATTCAAATAATTTTATTCTCTAAGGAGTACAGTTATTTTGTTGTATAAACACAACATGTTTTGTCTCTAATTTTAATTCTTAACTATATTTTTGGATTTTAACTTTAGAAAGTCACAATCAAAAAAATGGCCCATCAGTAACTAACCTGGTGTTTTAGTTTATGAATTTGTTATTAGTTCTGTTTTCGGATAATCCTGAGAAGCTTTTAATAAATAATTTCTGCACAGCCTCTTTTTTTAAAGGTGATTTAAATTAAATAAAAATCTGATCTTTTCATTTTTGCTCAATTAATAAAAAGACAATTGATAAAAAAAAAAAACTTGTGAATGCACAATAATGTCAAAAATCTTCACGCTCCAGAAGTCATTTGATTATTCCGAGTTTCAATGGTTTTCAATTTTCTTAAGCAACAGAATATGAATCCAGTGCTTAAATATTTTTTTTCATTTTGTGATTTTGGAGTATCTTAAAATGCGTTTCTCCCTTTAATATGTACAAGGTGGATATTGTGTAAGTAGAGTGTGCTCTAGCTGTGAGGGTTATCACTTTTCATAAACTTAAAAAAAAGGTGATGAGACTACGTTTATGCCTTCCTATTGTTAACATGTTGTGGTCATTTAACACAATGACATCACTGAATGCAAAATGAGATGATAAAAAAGAAGATTTACTAATCTAAGGGCCTGATTCACTAAGAATGGATTATGCGAACAGCTCCAATATTAAGCATAATTTGCTCCCACTCTCTGCTCCGTCTCAAGGTCTTAAATATACAGCTCTAATGATATTCTTTATCTTCTTTTTTCGCATCTGAATGTGGAGAGAAGAAGAGTACCTTCTTTGCTTTTGCCTGAAACAGCTGTTACATTCTCAAAACCACCGGACCAGCACACATGCAATCCTGAAAACGTCTTCGTTGCCACTAGTTCTTTGCCATCTGCTTGGTGTGTCGGGGCCTTTGAAGAACTTAACTTTGGGGATGTTTACTTAGATCTAGTGAAGAATCCTTCCCCTTACACCGCCACCGGATGAAAGTCTATAAAAGTATGGACAGGTGTGTGTCTGGGTAAACAAAGCTGCTGTTTGAAAAGTGAAGGGCAATAAATGTTATAAAAAATAAAACTGGTTAAAACACGTAATGGCAACTGAGACGATAACTTCTTATAGCGTTCAGCAGTATGGACGCCTTTGTAGCCTGCCAGGTGGGCCCATTCCATACATGTGTGATGTCACCTGAAACTATGTATTAGTCATTTCGGGTGCATTCACACCTAAGCCGTTGGTCAATTTGGTGCGCTTCTCAGATAGTTTATTTGGTTTTGGGGTGGTGCGAATGCTCAAATGAACTCTAGTGCGGACCGAAGAATCAAACTCTGGTCCATTTAAAAAAACAGGGGTCCCGGTTCGCTTCCAAGTGCACCACACTTCTTTTCGCCATAGGTGAGAATGCATTCCTGACCAAAAGTGTGACCGCAGGCCGTGAATGCCAGCGGGGGACTGGGGAGGAGGGGGACAATCGTACTTCAGTACAGCGCGGTACGGATTGCCAGTGTGTTAAAAGTTAAAAGTGCAGATTGAAAGCAAACAGAACCAAATGAAACATGCAACAACGATACAAACTCACCCCTGAATTGCAGCGAGTCCACTGTACCCTTTTATGTAAAAGCGACATAAGACCCAAACATATGTTGAAAAAACAAAATGATGATCTTTGATTCTTTTTCTTCTTCATGAAACAGTATCATGTCTGACCTCACTTAACTCTGCTTTAGAGAATAGTCCTCACACTGTAACTGTGTCTGTTTGTGCTGGTGTTTATTATTTTATTTGGGTAGAATTTTTATGTTTTTTAATCAATATACAAAAAGTTTTAATGTATTGCGTTTTTGGTTGTCATTTTCTGGAAGTGTGTATTTACTGCTGTAATTTCCCAGTTTATATGATGTTTTATTTTATTCTTGTCACATTTGAATTGATTTGAAAGGTGTCATGTTTACCTTTGTGTAACCTCTACATCTTTATGTCCTTGTAACATGTCCAGGTCAAACTAAGCTGTAAGTGTGTGTGTGTGTGTGTGTCGGTGTGCATTCTGAACTGCAGTGAATTGATAGATGTGTGATAATCAATACGTTCAGCATCTGTGCTCTCAGACTGTCCGTGGGGGGTTTATTTAATAATCACTCTGTTAGGACTAATTAAAGTCTCTGTGTGTCCTTTGATTCTCTCTGCAGCGTTAATCTGCTATTAATGTGATCTGCTGGATTTCTGCTTGTGTTTGTGATGATTCAAGTGTGTGAGCGTATTGGATCAGTGTGTGTCAGCGGGGTGTGGATCACTTCTTCTATAGGAGCCTTTGTTTTAGAACCACAACAAGCTCGCACAAGTCCGATCTGCTTCCATATGGTGATATTTCTGAGCGCTATAGGCAGTGTAAAATCATCATCAACCATTGGGCATGAAAGATTATTCTTTAAGATGATCTGATCATCCAATAATAAAAAACCCTTATTGAGATGACAGCATTGTTGGACTCAGTGCACTGATGACTAGGAGGAGGCCTCTGACTTATTAACTGATGGAGACTGTGTTTATGTTTTAGTTTTTTTTAGATGGGGCTCTAACAATTTAGGCTTCTATAAAATGCTGTCGTGTTCACCTGTTGATAATTGAATGATGATTTGGCTCTGAGTTTTAACAACATCTCACCCTCTTAGGTGTGATATAAAGGTAAAGTATTAACATGAAGACAGAATTGAAGATTTATTAAAAACTGGGGAGGCGCTGGTGGCCTAGTGGTTAGTGCAGTCCACACGGGCGGCCGAGGTTGGAATCTGACCTGTGGACCTTTTCCCACATATCATTCCCCAGTCTCTCTCTCTTCCTGATTTCTGTCTCACCCCAGTCTGAAAAAAAGGCAAAAAAACAGAAGCAGCCAATCTTGGAACTATAGGCTCATACTAAACTTTGAGGACTTGGACTTGGATAGTGGAGACTCGGATTCGACTCAGATTTTCTTTGGAGACACTGACTGAACACAGACTTAAAGACTAGGAACTCGAGACTCGACTCTGACTCGAGGTTTGGTGACTTGAATATAACACTGTGAGATGATATATATATATATGGATCATTTATTTAAACTTATATAGTCAATAATAACAAAATCAAACATTGTTGATGGTACTCGAGCAGCATTTGGATTGGAAGCCCTTACATATTTTAGGACAGTTAAAGAGAAGAAATACCTGAAACAAAAACGGAACACATAATACTTCAAATATAGAAATAGTTTGTTTGCAATTTATAAGTCTAAATATTGCAGTATGTGAAATTATGTGAAAATGTATGTAATACAGATCAGTGAAACATTTACACAATATGTTTGATGTAATATATATTACATCAACATTGATGTAATATATATTACATCAAACTCAGCAAAACAATACAAAACTGTGTCGTCAGCGTAGAGATGGGCCTTACAATTTGTAAATACAGAAGCAATATTATTAATATAGATCATGAACAGCACAGGACCCAATACAGAACCTTGTGGAACCCCTTTTGATAGTGGTAAGTATTCAGAGTGATCAGATTGTACAGTCACACATTGCAATCTATTAGACAGATCATTCTGGAACCATTTAAATGAGGAGTTGTCAAAACCAACATCATGTATATATGTATATACTGTATATCCCTTAAATATAATATAACAGGTAACACTTGGCACATTATACATATGATGCCACTGCTGTAAGTACAAATGGGAACATTACACTACTATTTTTCGATATATTACTAGAAAAACGTGTAAATAATTCAAAATGTTTGGTACTTTGATTCTTGAAGATACCACGTGTTTTATTTACCCAATACAATATTCTTTGTTTTAATGATCAATAGCATTGAAATGTACTGAACCCTGAAAAAAACAGATCTTGAGTCATTTTTTTAACCAAAGTGAAAGAGAATTAAAAAATGCATTCGTTCATTTTAGACAGTGTTCAGGAGTTTGATTACATTTTTTGTTCATTAAAAACAAGAAAATACCCAATATTAGGACTCCCAAATTTTTTTGCCGTGATTTTGATATTGTTTGAACTACCCTATCAAAGTCTGAAATTCTGATATTGTGACGCTGTGTTTTCTCTGTATGATCACAAATTAAACTAAACTCCACAGGCTGAACATTTGTGTTTGAATCAAATAGAGAGTGGTGTGTATTGTGTATTGTTTCATCACAATATGTGGTCATTATTATAGGAGTTTCCTCCAAAACAGCATGCACAGTGTTTCCTGTGGCCATTGTCTGACTGATAGTGATATGAGATTTGAATCACTTGCGAACTTGGAATCAATACAGGGATAAAAATATCTGAACAATGAAAAATGAAACGAGCAACAAACTGTCATTTCCCCTCTGTGGTGCAGAATCATATGAGAGCTTTAGTGGTAGCTTTGAATCGAGATTTTAAGTCGGATCCAGTTGGAAAAAATTATGATTCAACCACAAAATGACCTGTTATACTCGTACAAGCACTCAATTCAAATGATCTCTTGACTGTACTCTCTTCTTCCACACAGATCTGCCATTTACTAAAAATAGGTTGCACACTAGCCCTTGTAATTTCAATGCAATTTTTTCAATCCATGACAAAATCACTATTATCTCCCTATAGCCATCCATTATGAGCTCTAGTAGAGTCACATGAACTCCTAAAAATGTTGGAGAATTTCAAACAGGCTGCCCTTATGTGGCTGAAAAAGCAAGAGTCAGTCACTATAATTGCAGTGTTTGGCTTTGTATCAATGCTACCAGTTCAACACGTTAACAAAGTCAGATAAAGACTGGAGAAGAAAATACAGACAAACAGAAAACATAATGGAGCAGTGTAATTTCATGCGTTCATATAGTTTATGGTTGTGCATGGAATATAAGCGTAATCTCGCTCCTTCACTCAGTCGCGATGAATCTTCCTGAGTATTTCATGCTTCATTCTCACATCATCTCACCCTGACGTCACACAGAAAGTAGGGGGGCTGACAAGAAAAAAATCCAGGTAAAGACGATGTTAAAAATATGTGTCTTGTTTCCGTTCACACATGTAGCTCACTCTGAAAAACACAGCAGGAGCTCCACATACACACACAGTCTGACATGCACACGCACACAGAGCTGAACTCCCCCCACTCGCTCAGCTGATACCGCCTCGCCTCTGTAACACCTCTGTTACTACCTCAGAAGACGGTACAGAGGGGGATTACTCAGTCCCCCTGAATCTTTACCTCTTTCTGTATTCATCTCATATTCATCGTGTTACTGTGTTCCCTCCTCTGTTCTTTGTCGATCACTGCTGTACACTTACACACACTACTGTTGTTATCAGAATCAGAATCAGAATCAGCATCAGAATCAGAATCTGGGTTTATTGCCAAGTACATTTACACATACAAGGAATTTGACTTGGTGTATTGGTGCTAAACAATTATCAAGGAAATAAAGCAGAACTAGCAACAACTTAAATAATACAGTATAAGAAGATATTACAATATATAAAATAGAATTAAAAAATGGAAAATATAAAAAATAAAGATAAAAAACAATTATTATAAGTCATATACCTGTTTTTTGGTTTTTTTTTTTTACAGTTCAGTTAAAGGTTCTTTCACAAACAACAATTCAACACATACTGTATGTCTTCATCGGTCATGAGATCTGATTGGTCAGTGGGAAAATGTTCACAGGTTGAGCTCTTATCCAGAACATGTAACCTGCTCGGTTACCATGGCGATATTTCCGGCTAGAAGAGAACCACTTCCGTAGTACTGAAAAGCCAGACTTAACCCTGAAGTTGCCTCCATAACTGAAAAACCTGTTTTGTGTAGCACAGTCCCTAGAGATACATGTTGTTATGATTTGGGGATTCATAAAGAACTGACTGGACTTTGCTGGCTGATTGTTCCTTTAAACACACATTAGAAATGATTTGAATTGGTTGATAACACTTCAAATCTCATGGTAAAGTCGTCGCTGAATGTGTTAATGTCACACAATGCATAATGAAAGAACTGTCCGTACTCCTTAAACTATAACAGCACTTTGCCTTTACTGATAATCCATTATTGACTTCAGTTATATATTTTTGAAAACAAATGATTAGGCTAAATCTTTGGCTCTAATGGACGTTTGTTGTCAATCAAAGGATGTTGGTAGAATTAGGTTTAAAAAGAATTAAAGATGAAGTAAAGAAAAATATGAACTTTTGAACTTTAAAAATAATCTCCTGAGCAGGTTTCAGTGTAATGTGTAACATAAACTTTAGATGAGATTTAAAAAAAGGCCCCGAGGCTTCTGCTGCGAAGGACATCAGCCTCTGTGGACACCAGATTATTGGGTATGAGGGGGGATAATCCACGTAGATGTGTCATCTCGAAAGTCGAGAGCTAACAATGGAAAACTTACCAGAGATTGGGTAATTACACAAACACACACACACACACACACACACACACACACACGTTCCTAATCCCCGGGGACGGGTTCGGGCGGAGCATCTGGGGGCAGATGGACGAGGACGGCGCGCGTTCGGCATTAGCCTACGCCCCGCTGGTCGCCCTGCCACGACCCTCCTGCTTTTGATCCTATTAGCAGGTGAATGAAGAGATGGACATCGGACTGACAGTCCCAGGACCGACCTCCGGTTGGCCACCTGACCTGAACACTCATTAGCCCACACATATGCCGCTCCCAAAAAACTGGCATATTGCACACGGCTTCAGCTAATTCCCCTCAATGCTTTATATCGAAGTGTGTGTCATCAGCGGAGGGGAGAGAGACGATGAGGAGGGTCAGACTGAGCAGCTGAAGTGTCAGTCAGTATCAGCTCAAAGTTTGATTGTATTCAGACATCAGAGCAGCTTTCTGTATACGTTCAGAAACAGTTCTCTAACAGGTGTCAGCACCACAAAGAGTTTTACAAACACATCTTTTAAACTTTAAAAAATATGTTGAACACATGTCATTCAACACGAGAGAAGCATTCTTCTTTATTGTTCATTATTACACCACTTTGTGTTCATATTTGGTTCTGATTGGCCAATTACGCATGGTCTGCTATCGCTCCATTTTATTTATTTACTTTTTTCTCATAGTCCACTGCACAGCTCCTACATTTCACCTTTTGTACATCTTGTGTTTTTTATCTTTATTTTTAAATTCTATTTTATATATTGTAATATCTTCTTATACTGTATTATTTAAGTTGTTGCTAGTTCTGCTTTATTTCCTTGTTAATTGTTTAGCACCAATACACCAAGTCAAATTCCTTGTATGTGTAAATGTACTTGGCAATAAACCCAGATTCTGATTCTGATTCTGATTCTGATAGAATAAGATGTTAAGAAGAACAAACACTTACTAAGAAAAGCAGACAGTTGGTAGGGTCATGTCTCAAGGTCTGGGCGGCAGTAGCTCAGTCTGTAGGGACTTGGGTTGGGACTTGGAGGGTCACCGGTTCAAGTCCTGGCACAGACCAAGTCCAGAAATTGGTCTGGTAGCTGGAGAGGTGCCAGCCCACTTCCTGAGCACTGCCAAGGTGCCCTTGAGCAAGGCACCTAACCCCCCCACCAGCCCAGGAGCACCCGCTCACCCCCCCCACTCTGAGACCTCTCCATTAGTGCATGTCCATAGGATTCTGTTTGTGCATGTTTGTGTATTTCAGCCTATGTTTGTGTAGCATGTTCACTAGACAGAGTGTAAAAAATGAATTTCCCCTTGCGGGATCAATAAAGTATGAATTATTATTATTAACAGTCAACATATTAATTTGACGCCGGTGTGTTCACTGTGGGGATAAGGAGAAAGGAGACAAAAGCAGTTGAGATATGAAGTTAAAATACCTTCAAAAAACTGCAGTCTATGACAGAGGAATGTAAAACTAACGTTGGCACATGAAGCATAGATGTAACACAACGTGGTTTGGGATGCTGCAGTGTTAAATTTAGGCTGCTGAATGGAAAAGAAAATGTGAAGCAGACTCGGACACAACAGATCAGAAAACTTGCCTGTCACTTCACCATCACTTCTGTGAGCAATGAAAGCTAGTTCATCTCATTTAATGAAGGCTACAGAGTGAATTGTTGCTATGGCCAGAGCTCTAACTGCAGATTTCAAATGACTATTTGTCAAGATCAAGAAATGAATCGTTTTGAATTAATACCAAAAATTCCAAATAAATATTTTGCTTAAAAACATGAATTTCCTAAGGCCATGGGTCCACAGGCAGAAAAATGCTACATGTCCACTCTGTCTCTATGACAACAGCCGCTGTATGACTGACACTGCTCCGTTACTTTTTACTGTAGGCTATTTTTTTTTCAATTTCAGATCATTAATTTTACCGCACTGACACGGAGCACAGAGGATGTGTATACAAGACACGATCCTCTTCGCACCAAAACTACAGGGAATATCAAACATTTGGGAAAGAGCGCCTGTGAAGTAAAGATAAAGATAAACTTTATTGATCCCCCATGGGGGAAACAACAGCTAAAGAAACAGGAATATAATTATCAAAAATAACAAGAAGTTAAAAACCAAACATATGTACATCAGTCAAATAAAGGGAGAAAAAATACAATACAATAATAGAATAATACAAGTCAACAGCGCCTTTCTGAAAAGTTGAAACACTTTCAACTTGAGCACTCGCACAAAAAAAGGGTAAAAAAAAAAGCTCTTCAGAAAGAAAAGATGTTCCCCACTGCGCTCTTTCTCCAGGCGGCCACCTGCTGCTGTGATCTCTCTCTACTCACTGGAAACAATTGAAAAAGAGACACAGGTGCTCAGGAAACAACACGGGGTTGACACTGGGCCTTAGTAAGTAGCCATGTAACAGACAGGAGAATGTATAGTGAGCAGGCCGTTAATAGGAACCTCTTCAGGGAGAGTCAAGACCTCAACGCATAGAATTTGTGATCCTTTTTTTTTGGTATCTCCAGTTCTGATGGTCGCTTGATTATTCTCCCTCTAGATTTCAATCAGTTCAATTTATCCCGTATGTACTCGGACTTTCCTGTAGAGACTTGGGTTGGGAATTAAAGGGTATCATATCATATTCAAAAGGTGGTGATGTTTGTAAAACTCAAATTCAGGTGAGAAACATTCAGAAACAAGACATGTTTCTTATTGGTCAGAGAGCACAGTGTGATGCTGCAGCTCACCAAACGCTGCCCTGCAAATCTTTTCACCTTGCTTTGTCATTAAACCACACACACACACACACACACACACACACACACACACACACACACACACACACACACACACACACACACACACACACACACACATACACAGCCACATACATACATACACACACACACACACACACACACACACACACACACACACACACACACACACACACATACACAGCCACATACATACACACACGTACACCCAAAAAAAACGATTGGAGAACAAACCACACACACACATGCACGCTCTGTGATTAAGGCCTGGGCTGAGATGAAAGGCAGCAGGGCCAATCACACATGAGTTAGGGGCACCATGGGAGGAAGTGGGCGCGCCAGAGGCATTCTGGGCCGTCTAGCTGCGACTGTGGAAACACGAGGCTCCCAGAAACAGAAACAAACCGTAAAAAAAGAGATGGAAGAAGGGAGACTGATGTGAACAATGCAGGAGCAAGTGTTATCACAACCAGAGTTTAACTCTGCTGCTGTAACAACAAGCGGCTGAGAGAGAGAGAGAGAGAGAGTTGTTGTTCAAACTGTCAATCCTTTACTTAAAGGGTGCTACAGCTTGTCTACCTGCCTGATTATCTCATGGGGGGACTTTAAAATACGAGACCATGTCACTGAAACATCATTGAACTTATAAATGTTCTCTCAAAATGTTCACCAGAAGAAGATAACAAACACAATAACATATCATTCTGTCCCAACATGTCAGAGCTCAGGTGTGCGTAAGATGTGTTCTGAGATTTTCTTATTAGCTCAAAACAAATCAGAGAAAAGAAAACTTTGGGGGCACTCGCTGTCCCATAACCTAAAGCACTATTACTATGCAGCTCAAATACAATCAATAAGCACCTGGCTAAATGATAACTCTGAAGCAAGGTGGAGATCTATAAAAAAACACATGTGCCATGTTTAAAAAAAAAACAATACCCTTCTGTACAAAGACTAAAAGTAGGACACAAGTAATCAACAATGCATTAATAAGAAACACCTTAAAGATTTGGCACATCATTTTAAAAAAATGCAAAATGAAAGAGGACTTAATTGTACTGAGAGAAATGAAAGAAGATCCTGAATTTACTCCTAATAAACAGGATACTGTATTTAATACATGGGCACAACAGGGACTGACCATATTTAGACAATGTTTAGATGAAAACGGAATTTTACCATTTGAATCTCGAAGGACACATTATGATTTACCACACTCCCACTTCTTCCGATATTTACAACTGAGAAGTTACATTCAGAACAGTGAAATAGGGAGGAAGACAAGCAGTGATCTCCATCCACTTGTGCAATTTTTGGTAAAGAACTTTAGTAATGTTAGAGTACCACATCAAATTTCAACTGTGTATAACATTTTAGGAAATAGTCAAAATTTTGAAGATACATGGGCAAAGCTAAGATGGGAGGAAGAACTTAACACACACATATCTGAGGATATCTGGAAGGAAATGAATCAGAATGTGTATCTCCTTACTGGAGAGAATATGCATGGAAAATACAATCATGTTATTTTATAAAACCAGTGCAACAAGCTAGGTAGAATAATAAAATATTGCCAAACTGCTGGAGGGAATGTGGTGAGTCTTATGCAAACTTTGGTCACATTTTTTGGTCCTGTCCATTATTAAAAGTGTTCTGGAAACAATATTCAGAGGGAAATCAAAACCATTTTCAATGACGCCATTCACTTGAATACAGACTTCATATTGTTAGGTAAAACAGTGGACAAAATACCGCTGTGTGACCGCTCCGTATCGTGCTCAGGCACGGTACACTTCCTTGGCTTTGGCACACTTCAGAGAGGTGTGCTTCAGCACGGTACACTTCATGCACGAGCACAAGCACGCGGGTAAACAACGCTGACAGCCTTCATTCTGGAGAAATCCAGAGTTTCATGTCTGTATCTGACTAACATGACACAATATAAGACACAAAGTAGCTGTCATGCTCTCTGTGTTGTTCTCAGATGTGCAGACGCGGACTCGACTGCGCGTGTCTCTCTCTCTCTCTCTCTCTCGTCCGCCTGTTTGTAAACTGAGCACACTTCATAATAACATAAAGCGTGCATGTGTTGTATTAACACGTTATGTACAAGAGGTAATCATGCTTAGGCACGGATAGTCCTGTGTAGTGTGACCGCGGGCCGCGCCGGCCAGCGTGGGAATGGCGCTGCGGGGGGGCAATCGTGCTTGAGTACGGCACGGTACGGATGACCAGTGTGCCCAGATACAGACATGAAACTCTGGATTTCTCCAGAATGAAGGCTGTCAGCGTTGTTTACCCGCGTGCTTGTGCTCGTGCATGAAGTGTACCGTGCTGAAGCACACCTCTCTGAAGTGTGCCAAAGCCAAGGAAGTGTACCGTGCCTGAGCATGACACGGAGCGGTCACACTGGTCAAACGAACTGGACTTTAGCGTTGAAGCGTGCTTGGGCACGGTACGGATGGCCAGTGTGACCGTGCCCTAAATGGAATTTGAGCTTTTCTAGTCTTCTGACTACTTCAGTGCCGCATATCACACCTCCCCATTCACTCACTGATGGCAGTGGAAGCTATGTAAAGTGACCATCAGGAGTCCCCATACGCTGCTGACGAAGCAGTGGGAGCAATTCAGGTGTCTTGCCCAAGGACACATCAGACATGTTGCTGCAGGGGATCAAACCTCTCAAGGACTGTGGTTGATATTTTTGCAGGGTGTGAGATCAAATCAATCTGGAGTCAAAAAAAATCAGAGATTCACTTTGAAATGTATCATGCGGTCCCATAGTGTTATTGCCCAGCTGTATTTGTAGGAACAGGGTGTCTCTTTTATGAGTACATTAAAGTGTGCGACAGAGGCGTAAAGGCGGGGAGCATGAGGACGGATCAATGGGCAGTCTTTGTTTTTCTGTCAGACGTCCTCGTGTGAACACTGATAATTCTGCTTAATGATCAATAGCTCGCATTATTCGTCTTCTGATGAGGAATTAAGCATCAGAGCATGTTTAGTCGATGAACCAGCAGCTGCTGGGATCAATAAGGAGGGTCGCACTCCGAAGGTCGTCCCTAAACACACACACACCCACCCACACACACACACAAGGAGAGACACACGCACACAGAGATTTTTTGGTCAGGACAGGACACACATGTATGTTTCTATCTAATTAGGAGTCTGCTGACCTTGTTGTCAGGAGATCACCGTCCCTTCCTCTGAACACCGGAGGCTCCACGCTCTGAGTGGTGCGTCAGATGGTCGACTTTAAACAGCGGGCAGAAGTTAAGAAGTCCTCTAGTCGGAGACCTGTGACCCCAGGACATGCTAATGTATGACCTGAATAACATATTTTTATTTTTTATTTTAAACTGAAATAATCCAAACATTATTCTGCACAAGTTGTTTATTCATTTGATTGATCGGCCTCACCTTGATGGAGTCAGTGTGTTTAAAGTATTGGAGAGTCTGGAAGTCTCTTGTTAAAGCCACACACTGATTTTATAACTAAAGAATTTAAAGCAGATATGTTTCATCGCTGTTATTTTAATCTCTTTCTCTGCTGTACTTCAAATAATGTTAAGTGATAAAATCATTTGCTTAATAGCAACATTTTATTCACAGTTTGTTGGACAGTCTTCAGTGAAGTATGTGATGATACATTGTTTGTTTGTTTGTTTGTTTTATTTGGATCCCCATTAGCTTCAGCATAGCGAGAAGCTATTCTTCCTGGGGTCCGCAGTTTATATTGTGACAATACATTTTACAAATTCATATTATATATTATTTTTTTCACACTACACAAACATTCCACAACTTTTCTTCAATAAGTAAAAATAATATACAATTGACATAAATGAACCAAAAACCCAAAAGAAACAGACGAACACAAAGGCTTCGTCTGATTTACAGCATCTAAGACATAACATGGTTTCACAAAAAAAAAAACATTATGTAGCAGCAGCTGGCTGTTGGTTTTGAGGCGTCCTGACATGCCTTAAAAATACATGAGGTTAATCATGCTTTTCATCACCAGAGCATGTATGTGGCTGCGTGGGAATCTGGACATTAAAAGTGATCTATACACAAATGGTCGATGGTTCCTGTGTGAACTATGAGATATGATCCTGCCGACAACACGGTGTGTAAATATAAATCCCTCTCACACGTCACACTAAACAGTTAAATCCTCGTCAGCAGACTTTAGACTTTAGGGTGTTTCCGTGTTTTTGACCTCAGACGGCTCCGGGCCGTTCCATGTAGACTTGTCTTCAGGGATGTTTTATATACTTTTGAAAGTCAAATGCAAAATCTATGAAAATTCATGCAAATGACTTCTGCAGAGTCTAGCTCAGTGATTTCAGGTGAAGATCCTCCCTGTATGCACAGAGCGAGCGTGTTTGGAGCCGTGACAGAGCGGCGCTCCTGTCAGAACAGGAGACAGATTCCTCTTCCTTCCTCCTGCTCCTGTTTTCGCCCTCTATAATGATTTTTCTTCCATTGGTCTATCGAACGAGAGACGAGTGAATATGTAAAACATTTCTTTTGTGTTTTTTGGATCTCTACTACTTTTTTGAAGCGTTGTTGCATCTCAACAGAATCAATTCAGGGCGTCTGAAGATGTTAAAGGCATGTTAATTCTTCTAATTTAGCCATGTTAGCACAACAATGGTGACTCGTGCTGCCCTGCTATTGGTCAAATCAGTATGGCCCTCCTACTTCATGGGCTGACGGGGAAGTCCTGGCCAGGTTCAAGTAGAGCTAAAGGAAATGTATCAGAACTTTTTTTTTTTTTAAATAATCTTAAAATAATCTATCTTTGCATTTCTTATTGCCATTTTGACAATTTTTGACCCAATCCATTGTCAAAAAGTGAAATGTTGGTTGATTTTTTTTCCTTTTTTCCAAAATTTAATTACAGAATTACTGCTCCCGGTTTATATAATTCCATGAAAGTTATGACAAGCAGCGGTGGCTGACAAGGGCACACCTGATTTCCATTCCAAGTGAAACAGTCTTCAAACTTGGAAAAAACATGCAAAACTCATAAAAATAAATACAACACCTGAACAGATCTGCAGAATGTCAGAACAAACTCATGAACAGCAAGACCACTGCAGATACAACAAAAAAAAGTTTAAAAAAAAAACAACAACAAAAAACACAGTGAACTAATGCATATCCTCCTTTTTTTCAAAAAGGATGCCTCTAAAACAGATGGATGAAAATTAACATACAAAAGACGCAGTTACAGTTTAATGTTTGTAACATCTAAGATGTCAAATGAAGCAGCAGAGTCTTACACTTTAATGATAGTTTATGCCCTTTTATCAATGCTATGTATTATTGGACATATTTACAGTTACAACAAAAGAGTGGAATAGAACAAACTGGTAAGCAGAACATAGTATGAAGCAGCTTTATTATGCTCTTGAGGAATGCTCTGGTCTCGCTCCAGTGGTAAAATATAATGCCATCACCCCCTCCTTCGCTCTTTCTGTGAATTTTCCAAAATATTTTGTTCTGCGTTTACACCTCAGCTCACTTGTTGCAGAAATTGTTGCAGAAATTTTAGTGGTATAGGAAAAATTCAGGATCAAGTTGGGGCCATTTGTGTTCACACATGCAGCTCACCCTGAATGTTTCAGGAAATCTTCAGGAATTATGTGTACCAGTGAAAATGTTTTTCTTTTTACTTTCATACAGATGAATACTGTTCAGATTAACCAAACAGCGGGAACATTTTTGGGTTGAGCTGCCCGTGTGAAAGCAAACAGCTAAATTTTTCACCCCATCTTGATCCTGCCAGCCACCTGGTAAAATGTCAGCCTTAAGTTATGTGTGAACGCAGACAAAACAATATTCAAGAGAATTTAACGAGAGTGAGCTTATATCGCCCGACCAGTGAGCAACCTGCGCGATCTTCATTCACATAATGAAGCTGCTTCATACTTTTTTTTGCTCCTGTTCTTTTCCATTTGTTTGTTTTTTTTATTTAGTTTATTTTTGGGCATTGTTTTCCTATATATGTAGACACAGAAGTGGATAGAGAGAAATCAGGGAGAGTGAGAGAGTGGGAAAGTCATGCGAGAAAGGAGCCACATGTTGGATTCAAACCAAGACCGCTAACTTAAAGGCTTTATATGCAATTTTTTGATCCAGCAGATGTCGCCCTTGAGCACCAGCATGAAACCAAAACAACTCGCGCTGCATTGTTGTGTTAGCATGCTAATGCTAGCGATCTTTAATATGCTCGTATCTTCACACTGCATGTAAATTTACCTGAAATGAGCATGATCTAGAAACACAGTTAAGCAGTGAGTACAGTATGTTATTCTTCTTTTCTCTAGTCCTTCAATTAAACAACTTTTATACACGAGGGGAGGAGTCAGCCGGCCGTCCAGGCGATGTAAACAAAGTGAAGATAGGACTCTGAAAACTCTGAAAACATCACAGACAGTGGGACTCGGGTGTTACACCCATTGTAGACAGCACAGAGTTATTTTCAGAGGATATATTTGATTTATATTATATTTAAGTGTGAAAAATCACATAGAAAGACTTTAAGGCGCACTCACACTAGGCAATCCGTATCGTGCCGAAGCACGCATCACCCATAAAGTCCAGTTTGTTTGACCAGTGTGAGTGCTCTGATCCGTGCTCGAGCGCGGTACACTTCCTTAAGGGCGCGGTCACACTGGCCATCCGTACCGTGCCGCACGGTCCGTGTTCACACTACACAGGACTATCCGTGCCTAAGCACGATTACCTCTTGTACATAACGTCTTAATACAACACATGCACGCTTTATGTTATTATGAAGTGTGCTCAGTTTACAAACAGGCAGACGAGAGAGAGAGAGAGAGAGAGAGAAAGAGAGAGAGAGAGAGAAAGAGACGCGCAGGCGAGTCTGCAGCCGCACATCTGAGAACAACACAGAGAACATGACAGCTACTTTGTGTCTTATATTGAGTCATGTTAGTCAGATACAGACATGAAACTCTGGATTTCTCCAGAATGAAGGCTGTCAGCGTTGTTTACCCGCATGCTTGTGCTCGTGCATGAAGTGTACCGTGCTGAAGCACACCTCTCTGAAGTGTGCCAAAGCCAAGGAAGTGTACCGTGCCTGAGCACAGCACGGAGCGGTCACACTGGTCAAACAAACTGGACTTTAGCGTTGAAGCGTGCTTGGGCATGGTACGGATGACCAGTGTGACCTCGCCCTAAGAGGTGTGCTTCAGCACGGTATAGCTCATACACGAGCACAAGCACACAACGTTGACAGCCTTCATTATGGAGAAATCTGATTAAAATGACTAAAATAAACCACAAAGTCAGTAAAGTAGCTGCCATGTTTTCTGTGTTGTTCTCCGATGTGCGGTCACGACAGCTCGTACTTTTTTTTTTTTTGTTCTCGAGTCCGCCTGTCTTGTAAACTATGCACATTGTTGTGATATGAGAAGACAATTTTCTCAACGCTGTCGCTCAACACTCTCCAACACACTAATATAGGTGCTTCTAATGGAGAATAATGTGTGATAAAAAGTGAGAAATGGCGCTGGCGTTGTCAGCCCTTGTTCTTTTATTAGTGGAACAAGAATTCCGTATTTCTTCTCATGCACTCATGGCTCTCCTGTTTCGCTTAGCTAAACAGCCAATCAGAGAGATTCCTACCCCCGACCGCGCCGGCTACGGCTCACTCCGATTCAACATGTAGAGTAACATGTAATAAAAGACCAACTGGGGCCAAAGGGTAGCGACGGGTAGTGACGGAGCTAGACACACCGCAAAATCTATAGGGTGACGACCGCTCACCGACGGATCGACGGTCTCCTTGGTGTGTCAGGGCCTTTACAGGACTTTAGCCTCTGAACATGGGGCACGCACTAACCACTAGACTATCAGTGCCCTACTATTCCACTCTTTTGTTGATACTGTGATGACGTCCAATAACAACGTCTTACACAATTCAAGATGAGCATTGATATTAAGGCAAATACATCATAGCGTCAGACTTTGCTTCAACAGTTCAGTCGTCGTCTGGGATACCCTTACAATCACAGCCTCTTTTAAATGTCACAGCCTAACTCCTTAAGGCCCCCCCCCCCCCCTCCACATGACAGGGAAAACGTCTTTGAAGGAAATTTAACATTTAACACTTTCGGGGGCAGGTTGACCTGAAGTTTTTTTTTTTAATTTTCAGGAGTGTGAAATCTGCTTCAGTTTGACAATGAGTATCACCACTGTCATCTTCATTGAATAAAACATGAAAGAGAAATAGATGCGTCAGAAGTTGTTTTGGGCTGTCGATACGATCATGAATTAAGACAGAAAGCAAAATGTGGAAACAATGAAAATCAACGTTAGAGTTCTTACAATTTATGTTCCCTTCTGTGAAAGTTTGTTTGCATAGTTTAGGACAGTCGCATGGATTAACATCAGCACAGGGAGCAGAGCCACTAATTGTCGCGTTATCATTTAAATGAGCTGAGCGGGAGCCTTTGTCTTCCTAAAGAGAGAGACCTTCTCTTTCACGTACCCTCAGAGGCTGTGTGTTTCCTGTTCTGCATCTTATTCTATCAGGTTTGCTTTTGGTTTCAACTTACACATGGCAAAAACACACAACGTGGTGTGGTGTGTTAGCTGTTAGCTTAGCACGATGTGTCACACTGAGACACATTTAAAGTATTTACGACTCTTTGAACCACCCTGCAGCTCGTGTTGGAGTTACATTTAACCCCCGACTGTTCTCAAATATTAGCAGGGATAGCAGTTAGCCTCATTCACAGATACTTATCACAGCAGCACCCTGTGGACTCTGGTTGTGTGAGTGTGATATGGGGATGCATGCATTCCAAGCTCCCCCCCCCCCTGCCTCCCCCTGCCCCCCACCCACATTCCCACTCATCCATTGTGCTGCTTTTTTTTCTTCTTCCTCTTATCCTTGCCCTTGGCCCTACACGGCCCCACAAGCACCCACCCACCCACCACCCACCCACCCATCCATCCAGCCAGACCAGAGGTGCTGCTAGGTCAGATGTGATGCAGGACACACACACACACACACACACACACCAACACACACAGAGTGACCCCCGCCTATCTGTGTTCGCGGATCACTTCACAGGACAATCTCCCGATCCATCTCTGCCCTCTGCATATCCACCTCCTTCTCTCCTCCACTCTTACATTCAGGAACTGCCAGTGTGTGTGTGTATGTGTGTGTGTGTGTGTGTGTGTGTGTGTGTGTGTGTGTGAGAAAGCATCTTAACTTCAAGCCTCCTGCAAACACACACCCAACTTTGCTCTCAGGGACAGTTGGAGGCAGTGTAACACAAATGTTTGAGAATTTTTGTGTTGCAAAAAAATAAAAAATATTGCTGCTTTTACACATGCACAAAACTCCTAGAAACTTCCTGAAGCTTTTAGGGTAGCGTATGTGATTAACCAGCTGATTCTTCACAGTGATATCCAGAATTTTCCTGGCAGCCCCCTAGTCAGAATGAGCTGATGTGAGAACGCTGCAGGAAATTTTGACATTTATATGCTGTGACCGGCGCAGCATACCCTTTCTCTTCTCCGCTCTTTTGCCCATATTGCGATCGTGTCAAACTGTATAGGTAGCATTGAAATAAAGGCAAAAATTCTCACGGTCGTATAGCAAGCTTTTGCTTGTACGAACACCACTTCAGAGTCTTTTTTTATGTCATGTCCTCCCTCTTTAGAGCTCCAATCCAACAGGGATAGTCTCCCGCTATAAGATGCATGACTAAAGCCTGATTTACAAAACTAAACTAAAGTATAAACTCCTCCAATGTCTCCTCTTTTGTATTCTTTGCAACAATTGCAATATAATCAACTGCTGCTCAAATGTATCAGCTCCAAGTCCAAAATGTAGTCTGCTCAATTTCAGTCGCCATAGTTTCCTGAACACTGAAAGTGGTGATTTAACCATAGCATAGAAATCACACTGCCAACTAGCGTTTGTGTTGCAGAGCTACCACACACTAACGCACAATTAGTGTAGATTGAATGCAGAATAATACATTTGGCTTAGAACTTAGAAAGTTATAGGACATTCTGAATCTGCCTACTTTTCTTTGCATACATGTCTGTTGTACAAAAAAAACATTACAGTCATGAAGCTAATCAATAACCAACAGTCACTAGTGTGTGGTTCTGTTGGGCACATGCAGGAATGAAAGGCATGCTGCAGTCTGCTGCCTTCGACGGCTGAGGGTACATTAAGATGAATGAGTAAACGTGTGTGAGTGTGTGAGTGTCTGTGTGTGTGTGCGCGTGTGTGTGTGTGTGTGTGATGTGTAAACATAAAGGTTAAAACACAGCTAATGACAAAAACATTCAAAAACCAATGGTATGTGCTCGAGAAGGCATGGGGGAGGGTCCTAGGAGCTCACACAAAGACAAACACACATACACACAGTGAGTGAGTGAGTGAGTGAGTGAATGAAAGGTAGAGCTGTGGATGAATGAATTTCAGAACAGAGAGAATGAATGAATTCGGTTGAAGTTAAGAATCAGGCAAACAGACAGCAGACACCGAGTTGATAATGAATCAGAGGAAACGCCTTTGTTTGAACAGTCAAAGTGAAACTGGTCATACCTGCTGCTGTGCACAGGACGACCTGCAGGAAACTGAAATAAGTCAGTTATTAAAGGTTCCTCCTGGTGTTTTTTTTTTTTTTTTTTTACTGTTTGGAGTACAGAAAGTTTTATTACCTTCAAATAAATCAACTTCTCCTTACTGCATTTTGAGGACTTTTCAACTCTCTGTAAGAGCAACTGTACAACCACATTTCTCTCCAAGGAAAATTCAAGTATTTCTGATTCTGAATGTGCAGCTTTCTGCAAGCCAACAAGAAAACTACTTCTAAAATGATAGTTATTTTTTTTCTTTACGGAGTTTGGATCGAACATTTTGATGAAACTTTGGAACGTCAGGAGAATCTTGACACTTTTTGGCAAACCAGGAAATGTCTTAAAAGTTGCTCATGAAGTTTGAAAAGAAACTTTAACTCAGATGAATATGCAAATGTTGTAATTTTGTCTAAAGGCTGCTTTGGTTGAATACATTTGCATTTCCTTTTTGTTTTAACAATATTGTGGCTGACAAGGGCAACCGACCTGTGATGACTAAACAACGGTCCAAAGCCTAAATGACTGGTGTTGAGTAGAGTGGTGGAGCTCAGTTAGCCCTGCAGCTATAGAGCACTAGCTCTGTGTGTTTTTGGCTTTATGTATTTGCAGCATGTTTGATATTAGTTCAAATGTTTCGGCTTTTCGCAGCATGTTATCGTGTCTGCATTTGCTTTCTCTTTTTCCCCTGTAAGTTGTTTGGTTTCAACTTACACATGACGAAAACACACACGTGGTGTGGTGTTAGCTGTTAGCTTAGCACGATGTGTCACACTGAGACACATTTAAAGTATTTACGACTCTTTGAACCACCCTGCAGCTCGTGTTGGAGTTACATTTAACCCCCGACTGTTCTCAAATATTAGCAGGGATAGCAGTTAGCCTCATTCACAGATACTTATCACAGCAGCACCCTGTGGACTCTGGTTGTGTGAGTGTGATATGGGATATCGATATTGAAATGCATGTTTGATATTAGTTCAAATGTTTCAGCTTTTCGCAGCATGTTATTGTGTCTGCATTTGCTTTCTCTTTTTTTCCTGTAAGTTCATTCAACTGTCGCAGGTCGGTTACCATTTAACAAACCTTCAGATTGCATACAAACTTTGCTAAACAGCATGTTGATGTTAGCATTTAGTCTCATGTTGCATCAAGCATGGCTGACTTTGACTTGTATGACCTCTCTTTATTGCTTCATTTACCTGCCATGGAAGTATTGAGATATCTATCACTGATACTAAGTACATGAATATCATATTCTGTTGTCTGCATGAACTGGTGTGACTGTGAAATCAACAGGTTCAAATCAGTTTTAAACTTGTTTAAAAGGAGTCACAGCAGCACAGTCTTCATGTGATAAACTGCAGTCTGATGGATCGTCTCTCTGAGCTGTTGTGATCAGGACTCTGAAGCGTCTCTCTGCAGCAGCTCCCCCATCCCTTTAAACAACTTCCTGCCCCGTTACCATAAAGCTGCTAGAAGAGTCTCACTGCAAAAGTCACATGCTCCTGCTCCCTTTGTTTCCCACAGAAAGACTGTGTGTGCGTGTGTGTGAGTGTGAGTGTGAGTGTGTGTGTGAGTGTGAGTGTGTGTGTGTGTGTGTGTGTGTGTGTGTGTGTGTGTGTGTGTGTGTGTACATGTGTACATGTGTAGGACAGATTAAAACACAATCACATTGCAGAGAAATGAACAGGATAAAAGGAACATGAAGAAAAGAAACGTATAATATCAAGAAGGTAAAAAGGTGCCAAACTTTTTAAATGTGTAAACTTTTTTAGAGTTATAATTCATCTTAAAAGTCTGTGAGGAGATCAAATGGTGTTTATTATAGTATTAACACATCAGATTTTTTATTATAATATGAAATATGTATCACTTTTTACAACTTTTGTGTTGTTTATGTTGTATAAATGGAAGGCAAACAGATAAATACTTATTTTAAATAAATAACCAATGAACCAGAAGCTTAATGTCTCTGTTTAACTCACATGTAAAAATGAAGGTGAATCATTTTTTGTATATTAATGCATAAGTACATGATAAATACTTGTTTATAGAGTCATACTGAGTACAAGAGAGTCGATGTGTGTTTGCTCTGTAACTCTGCAGACATTACGGTAGTCGACTCAACAGCCCAGAGAGGAATTCATGGAATGTGGAAAGCTCTGATTCACAGAGAAACTGGACTAAAATGTGTTAAACTTCACACTAAATGTTGCTCTTAACTGTAGTTCATAAAAACAATCCCCACTGCAGGGTCTGACCAATTAACTGTGAAGGAAGCCGTCCTGATTAAAGTATCGATCGGTCCTCTCATTGGTCACTTTTTTTTTTGCAAAGAAAACAAAATGTCGGTGTTGTTTTTTTTTTTTTAATGATGTCTTTGATTGGACTTTGGTTGGGTTTATCAAATGTGAACTTTTACACCAGCAATGAACTTTTCCCCATATGAAAAGTTTTACCGACATCTGCCTAGTAACAGCAAATCCTCCCATTGGTGCAGCTGCAGTCTCCTCCCGTCTGTGTGTGTGTGTGTATTAGAAAACTCTCAGTTACACACACTGTTTGTAACTTATATCAAACTTTTATTTCAAAGATGTGAGATAATGATGGACTCGATAGAGTGGCCAGGAGTTTAATCATTGTTTTCTGTTATTATTAGTTAGTAATATGTTAGTAGGTTCTTTGACACTCAAATCTGTATTTTTTTTTCCAGCTCAGACCTGAGTTGTTGAGACAAACATTTCAAAGTTACAAAAGTTATCAAAGTTAGAAACAGAGAAAGAGACAAAAACATCATTCACACTTTTCATTCATAGTTTTGATCAACTTTGACCTCACAGGGACACACATCCTGGAGCTGTAGTTTGTCATGAAGGTGACTGATTATTAAAGTTATCGCCTGGTTATTATGTTCATATCTGACATTATAAGCATGCAGGCTTTAACGCAACACAGTGGGAGAAACTTTGAATAACTCACAAAGGGAGTCAGAAACTTGTCCAGTGTTTTTCTTATCTAACAGAGCACAGATGCTATATGAGTTATAGATTATACATGTGGGTGATTATTATGTCTATATGTTGTTGTTCTGATCTAAAATAAAGAGTATGCTGTGTTATTGTGAACAGCTTGTTGTCCATGTGCATGTGCTCCCCTCATGTCCTCACAGCTTCTCTTAGTCACTCTTACAGAAGCAAGAGGAAGGGGGGTGAGTCCACACCGCCCCCTACCGGCCGCTCCGCGCTCCCCCCCCCCCCCCCCCCCCAGGACAGACAGAAGTCTCCCAGCCGGAGCCCCGGACCTCCCACCTCAGCCCCCCTCCTCCACCTCAGAAGCTCAGCGGCTATAGGATGAGGGGCCCACGGACTGAACTTATAGATGTGTATATAATAGAATCCCTTCCTCGCGCGCTCCCTCGCAGACTGCTTGTCTCTTTGATCCCCCCCCCTCTTAACAACAGCTGACGTCATTGCGCTCACCCTCCTCCTCCTTCGTCAGCAGCGCGCACGCAGATGGACGCAGTGTGTGTTACGTGTGCGCGCTATAGCCGGGCGCGAGGCAGGAGTTTTTGTCTCGCGGGGGAAAGCGCTCTGAGCTTCAGAGGGCTCGCGCACACCGGAGGAGCAGCAGCACGCAGCAGCAGCACGCAGCAGCCCCGCAACAAGAGCGTGATTTAACCCCGCAGAGGAGCCACAGCCTGCCCCGCACAGACCCGCTCTCTATATCCAACACATTATTATTTATATTCAGAATAACCTTTATTATGGAGGACCAGCTGCTTTGTTGCGAGGTGGACTCCATCCGGAGAGCTTACCAGGACGTGAACCTGCTCACGGACCGGGTCCTGCACACCCTGCTGCGCGCCGAGGAGAACTACCTGCCGTCTCCAAACTACTTCAAGTGCGTGCAGAAGGAAATAGTTCCCAAAATGAGGAAGATCGTCGCCACCTGGATGTTAGAGGTACTTCACTGAACTTTGTGTGTGTGTGAGCTGACCTTCTGCTGTGTGTGAGTGTGTAGCCTGTGTGTGTGTGTGTGTGTGTGTGTGTGTGTGTGTGTGTGTGTGTGTGTGTATGTGAACAGAACTGATCTAACACATTAGAGATGAATGTGAGTGTGTTTGAGGCTCAGTGTGTGTTATGTTACATAAACACTGAAAAGTATGTCCTCGTTGAGTTCTGGGTGGTCCTCCGGGCCGTCAGAGGAGATCTAGGCTTCCAGCCTGCTCTCCTTATCAAAATCCTCAGTGACACTATATTTCTTATCATCTTTATATTCTAGAAGCTTGTGATATGTGTAAACCTGGGGGAAATATTCCCAAATAAAAGCAATGTACACGTATGCAGTCCGGGCCCGTGCCAGTAGGCTATTACGCGCCATCTTTGTTGTCGCGCATGGAGGAGGATTTTAATCTCGTAAAAAATCTAAAACAGCACCAACAATGACAGTGAGTGTGTTCAAAGTGGCAGAAATGCTTCTTTCTAATCGGTGGGTTCGGTTCTTTGGGCTGTGGCCGGTTCGGCTGCTTTCAGCGGAGAAGAGGCTCCACAGCCCGAGGGGCTCGCGCCGGGAAAAGGGAGATTTTATAAAAATGTAAAAGTATAAAATCCATTTTAACTGTCGGGTTTGATAAAGTAGATAATTCCCGATATTTACATGTACTTTTGAGTTGATTTCTTTCGATCTTTATATTTTTTATTAATTTTTAAACCCGTGCATCGGAGAGCTGAGGACAGCACGTGAAAAACACCTCCGTGTGAGAAATGATTTTTATAAAATCCACACGCGTCACAATTCGACACATTTGACTTTCATCCGATCAGGGAATCGACGAGGATCATTTTCATGCTGATTTCAAGCGCGCTGATAATTTTTTCATATTTTTAAATGTTTTTTGAAAAGATGACGAAGTTGAAATTAGAGTGAAACTTGCATGGACGCCACCTTTGTGTCTCCGTCAGAACTGACTGCAAACTCATTCTCGCTGTTTTCTCATCTGCTGCAGTCTCATGAGAAGATCAGTTTGTTTTCGGTTCAAATTAAATGTGTATTACATCGTTTGTTTTGTAGATGATGTTTTAACTCAAACGAACAGGATGCTCGGTGTGTTAGGAGGAGTGTATTTAGCATTCAGTGGGTTGAGATTGTGCTGACTTTAAGTGCTTTTTCTCACCTCTCAGGTGTGCGAGGAGCAGAAGTGTGAGGAGGAGGTGTTTCCGCTGGCTATGAACTATTTGGACAGATTTTTATCGGTGGAGGCCACCAGGAAAACGAGGCTGCAGCTGCTGGGAGCCACGTGCATGTTTCTAGCATCCAAGATGAAGGAGACTGTTCCTCTGACGGCGGAGAAACTCTGCATCTACACCGACAACTCGGTGCAGCCCGGAGAGCTGCTGGTAATTCACTTGTGCACACATCATGTTATATAACACACGTACAGTACCGGAGCAGCTGCACAGAGCGCTTGAGCAGAGTTAGGAGCTCACTTTTATTAAAAAAATAAAATAACTTTATTATTATTATTAGGCTATATATGTAGCAAATCAATTAATTCTATAAGTAGATCAATCAGCGTGTTCGGAGGTGTAAACA
This sequence comes from Labrus mixtus, assembly GCF_963584025.1. NCBI lineage: Eukaryota > Metazoa > Chordata > Actinopteri > Labriformes > Labridae > Labrus > Labrus mixtus. Next base: position 34,332,286 of record NC_083612.1, on the reverse strand, counting down.
AACGAGCAGAGCAGCTCTGAGGCTGAATGGCTGCCTGTGACTCTCTCATGGTGACTGCAGGCCTCTCTCATTTCATGAATGGTCTCAGTGACTGCCAAGAAAACACCGAGTCACAGCGACACCTAGCGGCCACAGGGCATATCTGCAGGAAATACATAACCGAGTCCAGGCACACACACTCTGTCTAATCAGGTCTGCATGATCAGGAAAACAAATGAATACTTTGATCAAATACAGAGATATAACTAATGCGATTGGAATCAGTCCTTTTAAAATGTATTTAACATTTGAAAAAACCCGTCAAGGACGCGTTTGATGGTTTTATTTTATCTTAAGGAGAAAAACTGTAAATCAGAACATTCTCCACAGCGCTGCGGCGGTTCATCAAAATGTAACAAGAACTTCAAAATGCATCTTCTGTGATTATAATGTTGCACTCAACTTGACTGCAGTTTCGATAATATTTTGTAAAAATGCAGAACTAAAAAAACTGACACTGAGTGCGGTTGTTTCCCAATGTGTTCCTTGGAGCCCCCTTAATAGTTTTCATTGATAAAATCCATACAGAATAAATGACCTTTATATAAGTTACTTGGAAGTGTGCAATCAGGATTTCAGTTTATAGGAGCACATTTTGACCACCTCAGAGTAGACAAAACCTTTACCCCCCCCCCCCAAGATTTCTGGCGCCCCCTAGGGGGGTCCAGACCCCAATCTGGGAATCAATGAATTAGTGTACGCATAGGTCATTAAGTAAACAGTAAATCCAACTACATGAGGAACACTCTTTTTGTATACCTAATCCTCTTCAGGGGATCAGAATGATCTGAGATAAGATAAGAATAATTCAAGCGATGATATAAAGTGGAGGTTCAAATAAGGATAGAAAGAACAAAGACACTACACAGTATTATTGTAAGAGTATAAGTGTGTTATAAAACAGTAGTAAAATGACTGCAGTGTTCAGGAGGTCATGTTTCTGTGCATCACTCTTGACTGACCGCTCTGCCTCTGCTCCCCTCCTCAGCAAATGGAGCTGCTGGTTCTCAACAAACTCAAGTGGGACCTGGCTTCAGTCACGCCTCACGACTTCATCGAGCACTTCCTGTCCAAGCTGGAGATCCACCCGTCCACCAAGCAGATCCTCCGGAAACACGCGCAGACCTTCGTGGCTCTGTGTGCGACAGGTGGGACACGCCCTCCTCCTTCTCTGCTGCTTTCTGTGGATTAGTGCAAAAAAAAAAAAAAAAAGACTGATATTTCTGTCAGAATCCTGGGGGGTTCATCTATCACTCAGACAGAACCAGAGTTTAGAATTCAAGTTAGCTTTAATGTTGACTTAATGAAACAGATTTTATTTTCTGCTTCATCCTGTTTTTATAGTTAAAGCCTTTATTCTTTGTGCACAGGAAACAGAGGCTTCTTTGTTTTATGACATCATGTTATAACTTTTTTTAATAGTCTAAGAAATGATGACACAACATGCACTGTGGACGATTAAGATTTAAACCAGAGCAGTGTTGTTGTGACTGTGCTGTAGATGTCATGTGTGTAACTCAGCTCTGGTTGTTTCCCACAGACGTTAACTTCATTGCCAGTCCTCCGTCCATGGTGGCGGCGGGCAGCGTGGTGGCAGCGGTTCAGGGACTCTATCTAAAGAGTCAAAACGCCTCCCTGTCCTCCCAGAACCTCACCAACTTCCTGTCACAGGTCATCCGCAGTGACCCGGTAAGAAAACACAGCTAAAGTTCAGCTCATGTCTGCGTGTGTGTGTGTGCAGGAGGGATGTGTCGCTCATTGTCGCTCTGTCTCTCTCACAGGACTGCCTGCGAGCCTGTCAGGAGCAGATCGAGTCTCTGCTGGAGTCCAGCCTGCGGCAGGCTCAACAGCACGCCGGCAGCACGGAGAGCAAGCGAGTGGACGAGGACGTGGACCTGTCCTGCACCCCCACAGACGTCAGAGACATCAACATCTGAACGATGGAAAGAGCCGCGTCGCTCTGTGAACCTGATGAGTTGAGGGAACGCTGCCCACTTGAGGGGGTTTTAAGGGAAGGGGGGGTGCCTCATATGAACTCAGCCTCCTCCTCCTCCTCCTCCTCCTCCTCCTGCCATCATGGCTGACATGTCACTCACACGTCAGCTAACAGCCAACAAGACGGGACATAGCGCCCCCCCCCCCCTGCCTCTTGCTCGCCCTGCAACTAAACCCAAAGTTCTAATTCCTGCCAGCGCCCCCCCTCCAATAGCGGGAAAAGAAAGTACAGAAATGTATAAGAGAGAGAGAGAGAGTCCATGAGCTGTGTGGGCTGGAGCCACACGGCAGACTTCTCCTCTGACAGTGTTTTAAAGTGGGAATCTTTAAATCCACAGACTCCACTGGCCTTCACTCACACACCTACTGAGCGTGTGCAGGAGGGGTCTCTGCAGTCTGTCCATGTCTGACTCTTATTACAGGAAAAAGAGCTTTTTACTTTTGTTTCACTTCTGTTGTGTTTCCACTGCCTGGTCCGAGCTCCCGACGTCTTGACACACTCGTTGTATCCCAGCTTTGCTTCAGTTTTAGTCACTTTATTATCTCTCATGTTAGACCTTCCGTTCTGTTTAGTCTGAGACCTCTCTGTCTGCTCAAAGTGTGAAAAGCTGCTCTGGGACGACGCATCGGGCTTGTTTCATGAGATCAAATCGTTGCACAAACAAGCAGAGTGCTCCACTGGGCCGCCAGAGGGGCTGGGCGATGTGTGGAACTCATCCACTTTTTATTATGATCTCTGAAGAGTCTCCTGATATCAATGAAGGACCGAAGCCTCGAGTAAACAATACACATCAATATCGTTCAGTAAAATCAGCTCGATCACATTTAGACCCCGTTTTTGTACGGAAGCCCTAAGCGGACATACATCCCACCCATTTTATTTGACTCCCTTTTCCAGTGATTTGGGTTGTTTTTCTCGAGATCTGAACTTTTATGTATCTCGTTATAACGGAGATAATTTTTATCGCCAAGCCCTACACTTTTAATTGTTTCCTTCTCTTCCTAGTTTGACCATTCCAACTTGTTTTCTAAAAAAAAAAAAAAAAAAAAAGCACTTTTTGGTCAGCGCTGCTGGCCGTCTTAAAAAAAGAAAAAAATCACAGTTTTTAAAAACAACATGTAAAAGCAGTAGTTGGGGCTGCGGGGGCGGGGCCTTGGGCAGGAGTGTTTTTCTGGTGGAGAGGTTGCATCTCGCTTTGAGCTGATCATGTGATGGGACAGAAGAGGTGACCAGAATGAAAAAAAAACAAAAAAAACAAACATTCAGACTGAATGCTGCTCGACGTGCCGTGACGCTCACAGAGCCGCTGTTCTGCTGACGCTGCCTCACAGGTCCAGCTTTTAGTTCAACAGGTGTTTCAAACAGGCAGAGCTGCTCGTACATCCCTGTAGTGTGCAGATCCAAAAGTAAAAAGAAGTATTGTTTTCATAGCTCAAAAATAATACTTCATTTTTTTTACATAGTATTATTTATTTTTCTAGCGTGCTTTCCTCTCCCCCTGTCGTCCAGAAACATTTGTCAAACTAAAGCCGGTCTGAATCAGCAGGACAGCTCCTCTCCATCTGAAACACTCGACAAGTGTGTTGAGACTATTGAAATGATTTTTGCACAAAAGGGGGGGAGGGGGGGCTGCGTTTCATGGGGGGAAAGTGACTAAAGAAAAGAGGAGAGCAAAGCTGAAAAGACAGCAAACGAGGCAAAAAAGGGTGAAGGCTCGACAGGGAGGTGTGTCTTAATGCTGTAGAGTTGAAGTCAGGGTTCCTGTGCGGGGGAAGAGAAGATGGATAGATGACTCTAAAAATCCAAATCCTTCAGTGTGTCTGGCTGTGCAGGAACCCTGTGACGTAGGTTTCTGATTGTACATTAAGGATAGAGAGTAGGAGATAAAAAACACTCCTTGTATTCCGCTGCTATAGAAATAAATCCCAGCTACGTGTTTTTGAAAAAAAAAAAAAGACAAAAATGAGACAGAAAGGATTAAAAATGATGCTTTTCTCTTGTTGTTTGCTGCTACTTTTTTTATACGTGTCAATATACTGCCATTTTAGGGTTGAATTTTCTCATAGAAAATTGTGTTATTGACATCCTCATTTATATGTAGACTCTATTTGTTTTTTTTTGTTATTAATTACTTTTAATGATTTTCAGAATTATTCCAAAAAAAAGGAAAAAGAGACAATGTACAGAAAATGCTTTTGATCCACAATACCTCATGTGACAGTCCAGATCGAGCTCTGATTTGTAGTCTTTACTTGTGGAATTCTTGTTTGATTCTACGTGGTGGCTCTGTTAGGAGGGTGGACGATGTGATAACAGTGCCATAACAGAAAATGGGATCTGTATAACTCTGTTGAGTGTTAAACTGTCTCGCTGAAAGAGACTTTATCCCCCCTTTAGGCCCATAGTGGCCTTCTCCCCCCCCCCCCTTTTTATATTTATAAAAGACAAAAAACGCTTTTTTTGCTCCATTTCTCAAACTGTCAGTGAGTTGAGTTGTACATAGATTCAGTGTTCAGTAAGCCATAGAATCTTTTTGTTTTGTTTTTACGAATCATTCCACACACTTAAGTGTCGACTGGGACAAACGGTGTGTTCATATCTGTGTCGACTACACAATAAAAACATGAATTAGATGAAATCTGTGTGTCTGTCCTTTCAATGACTTCGACTTTATTTTTGCTGCTGAGAACATTATGGTTAAAAGAAGTTTTGGAAAAAGTGGGTTCATTTTAAAGGCTTGTGATTTTTTTGATCCAGCAGATGTCGCCCTTGAGCACCAGCATGAAACCAAAACAACTAGCGCTGCATTGTTGTGTTAGCATGCTAATGCTAGTGATCTTTATTATGCTCGTATCTTCACACTGCATGTAAATTTACCTGAAATGAGCGTGATCTAGAAACACAGTTAAGCAGTGAGTACAGTATGTTATTCTTCTTTTCTCTAGTCCCTCAATTAAACAACTTTTATACACGAGGGGAGGAGTCAGCCGGCCGTCCAGGCGATGTAAACAAAGTGAAGATAGGACTCTGAAAACTCTGAAAACATCACAGACAGTGGGACTCGGGTGTTACACCCATTGTAGACAGTCATGACTCACAGAGTTATTTTCAGAGGATATACTTGATTTCTACATTTAAGTGTGAAAAATCACATATTAAGCCTTTAATGTGACTACATACAGACTCTAACCAATCAGCACGAGCAGTTTGCAATCAAATATAAAAAACTACAAAAACATACTGAACATGCAACCACACACACACACGTATAGTTGTATAGTGCTTTTAGTCTTCTTACTACTCAAAATGCTTTTACACCGCATGTCACGCCTACCCATTCACACACTGATGGCAGTAGTTGCCATGTAGTGAGACCATCAGAAGTAACTAGTCATACCATACCACTCATACACATACGCCGCTGATGTAACATCATAACAGTGTAAGTGTCGAGCCGGCCCAGGCTCCTCCTCCTCACCACCGCCGATAGGCAGGTCATAATGGGCGGGTTGAAAACATGAGGAACGATGTAGTTTCACCGCCTCTAACCACAGCAGCCTCCGATGTTGTCCACCTCTTTGAATGTTTCTAGTTTGCCAGAAAGTTATGGTATGTTCAACAAGTCCAAAAATTTCAACCCTAAGTCCTTTCCTTTTCACTTTTACTTTAATTTGATGAAAAATGTCTCTGTTTGAAGGAAAGGTTTGAATAAGAGAATATTAAAAGAAAAACACAGTAGAGGATGTTACAGATGGCACTGCTGTGTAAAAACTACAATCGACGGATGATGGACTACAAACGTGGCATCTATTGCTTGGTGCATGTGTCGTTGAATGCAGCAATAAAACAATTTAAAACAAATTAAATTTTCTCTCTTGTAAGCTATTAATGTTAAAGTGTTGTTCTGTCTTACTTTCAGTTTGTAAGTAATGAGTGAAACACTTTGAAGTGCAAAGCCAGCACACTCCACCGTCACAGTTCAATATTGACTTTATTTACCTCATTCATCTTAATTATGATGGTAAAAAAAACAATGATCACATTTTGGCTCTAAGCGTCTTTAATATCCTCAAAAAAGCCAAAATCAAAATTTATATTTGCATTGATTCAACTTTACATCAGCATTTCCAATATGGCCACTGCATTTGGGCTTCAAAACTCCCCTTTAGTAACCAATGGGTGACATCACTGACACTAAGTCCATGTTTCACCTAATTAACGTGTTTTATGTGCTTTATTGAGTCGGAGTTGTGGGTTGTTGTTAGCCCCACAGGGCCGCCTTCGGGTGGGGCGTAACATCTTGGGGGGTGTGTGTGTGTGTAACGGAGATTGTTGTTGACTGTGTTTGTGTTTGAGCCGTCCATATGGGTCAACTGAAATACACAAAGATATGCCTTCACTTTCTGTCTCTGGGAGTTTTCAAAGGAAACCTCATTGACAGTCGTCAATGCACAGTCCTGATTTTACCCGTACAGTGTGAGAACCCATGACATCTGAACGTACACTGAGCACATAAATCATGAGCTTTGCGTTGTTAACAAATCAGTCGTACAGTGTGAGATGTCATTCCACCAACACATTTGTACAACTGAGTGAACATGCCTGGCCTAACTGACACAATCTTACACAGCACTCTACGAATCTACGACTGTTATAAGCAATAATCGTCATGACAACCATCCTCATGTTGCTGTCATCATCATCATCATATACTTTCCATTTTTTTACCTGCCTCCCACAGCTGAACTTTACCTCCCTGAACAACATCACCATCATCACTCCCCTGATTGGCCTGAAATTTAACAGACAAAACTTCATAATCAATACATGCATGCACACACACACACACACACACACACACACGCACACACACACACACACACACACACACACACAAACACACACACACACACACAAACGCACACACACACACACACACACACACGCACACACACACACACGCACACACACAAACACACACGCACACACAAACACAGCACTAGGTGGTTTTAACTGCAACAAATGTTTCAACCTGTAAGTTCTGCTAATTTCCTGCAGCAGAGAGAACAAGAAAGTTCTGCCTGAATCCCCAAAGTTATTGTCTAGCTAATGATTAACATGTGTAATTGTGTACATGCGTGTGTGTGTGTGTGTGTGTGTGACAGTCCTCAATGATTTGTTATGCAAGGAATGTCTTTGATGGGGCTTCAGTGTGGAGGAAAAGGCGTGAAAAGTCTAATCCTTTCCCACAGGCCTGCCAGCGCCAGCTCAACCAGCAACAGACAAAGACCCTCAACACACACACACGCACACACACATGCACACACACACACGCGCACACACACACACACACACACACACACACACACACACACACACACACACACACACATATACCCAACTCTTACACAAGCATTCTAATGTTGTCAAATCCAGTTTGCGTATACAATAGAAAGTTGGAATATGTAATACGTAGAAAGAAAGTTTGATTGTATGTTATAAAAGTGAAAATGTTGAAACAAAATAATAATTGTAATGTATTACAAAAGTTTAATTATAAAAATAAAATATATAGACCAAAAGATATTCTCTGAAATAAAAGAAGAAATGTACTGGAGTTAAAGGAATACAAAGAATTAGTAGAGACCTGCCAGTAGAGAGTTGCAATAGTCGATGTGTGATATCACAAGAGCCTGTACCAGGAGCTGTGTAGCATGTTCTGACAGGTAAGGTCTGATCTTCATGATGATTTCCATTTAAAGGCTGTGGAGCGTAGATATGTGATTCCACATTACATCCAACATCTGCTGTTGCAATACAGTTTATGTGATATGTATGTAAAGGTTTTAATTTAAACGCTTTAACTTAATTAAGCCATTGAGATTCATACCCTCTTGTCCTTTTTTTGCGCTTCACAGAAAGGAGAGATCACATTTGTCAACTCCGAGCCCCTTCCCCCCTCAGGTGAAAAGTAGAAGGGCTACCCCGTACTTTAAAAGGAATACATTTGACTTTTCTTTGAGTAGATTCATAGATTGATCATTTTACTTTTACTTATTTAAAATGTCATCAAATTAACCATACTTTTATACTTTAGATCAATATTTGACTACTCTTTCCACCCTTGCTTCACACTATTCAAACATTACTGCTATCCTAGTTGCTCACAGAAGTGAGACAGTGTGACTCTCCACTGGTCATCTTCTTTACAAAAACAGATGGCTATTCTCCCCATTAAAAAGTCTTCCTTTTTAGTTATCTGGTTAAGAGAGACTGATGGGGATGACACAGAGTGATAGCCTGAAAGAATTGGGGCTTCTAAAAAAAACAAGGCCTGTATTGTCTGCTTTTTTGGGTTAGGGTTAGGCTCTCGGTTCAAGCCTGCTTTTTTTCTGTAAATGGATGTCACGATTATTGATCCAAAGAAAAAAGGGATCTGATACTGGGGTAAATAGATCATTTTCCAACCCCTACTTCATACTGTATTAGTGCTTTCACACTTGCAAAAAACTCCTGAAAAACTCTAGATATTTGCAGGAGCTGTACGTTTGAAAGCAAATGGCCACATTTATCTTTCAAGTCGTTTTCACATATGCACTCCTGAAAATACAAGATAAGATAAGATAATATAAGATCAGGAGGACTGCTCCAGATATTCTCCTTACCTGGCTGTTCACAGAAACCCTTTTCACACGAACACAAACGGCCGCATTTTTCGCGTGGACTTTACCCGGAGTTTCTCCAGTCAGACCCCTAGTATTTTATCCACAGAAAGTCCGAGTGATCTGATGTCTGAACGTGGCAATATATACTGGTCAGTAGCTGTAGGGACTTGGGTAGGGAACCGGAGGGTTGCCAGTTCAAATCCCGGTGCGGACCAAATATGGTCCATGTTCTGACTTCCATGTTCCTGAGCACTGCTAAGGTGCCCTTGCGCAAGGCACCAAACCCCCTCCCCACCATCAGCTCAGCTGGGCCACTCCGTCACTCTGGCTTCTCTCTTTCTGCATGTGTGTGTATATTTCAGCCTATGTGTGTGTTCATGACTTACAGAGTGTAAAAACAGAAATTTCCCCTTGTGGGGATCAATAAAAGTAAATCTTACTCCGGAGGTTTTCAATTTGAGCCAATGGAAAGAGAATGACATTCATATACAGTGACTGTCTAAAGTGTCTGCACGCGACCACTATGATCTCCGTGCTCTAATTAAACGTCTGCATTCTGTTTTCTGTTCGTCAGTATGTTGTTCTCCTCTCTTTTGTGGATGTTGTCATTCCATTGGATTACACATAGCATTGATATAAAGACAAATATTCTCATTATAACGTCGTGTAGAAGACTCTGTTGCTTCGGCCGCTACTTCCACGTTGTTTATTTACATCACGTCTTACCTTGGGAAATCCCCCGCCCCCCTGCCCCTCTGACAGGGAAAGTCCCCCGCTGTGAGGAGCATATGTGAACGGCTAGAATCTCTGGAGCGGACCTCCTGTAATTATCTAGACATTATCCGGAGTGCATATGTGAAAACGGTTACATGCTCCTCACAGCGGGAGACTATCCCGGTCAGACTGGTAAGAAGTGACTCAAAAAAACGATGCAAAAGTAGTGGATGACGCAACAGAGTCCGCTATACCAGGGGTTCTCAAACCTTTTTAGACCATGGACCCCCTTCAGGTGAGAAGTTTTTCCAAGGACTCCCTTATTAATAATGTACTTTGTAGTACTTTGCAACGATAGAATTAGGCTACATTTATACTTTCCAAGTAATTTATTTTATAAAATTTGAGAAAATGTTGGCTCTGAGGTGTTTTTTGTTTTGAGTTATTTATTTTTTATCGTTGCGCACTATGAAGTGACTGACATGTCACGATCATATCAGAATTGATCTAATGGCAGAAAACTAAAGTGGGCGGGAGTATTGGACAAAATAGCTGATTTTATTGGTGCAAGGGGTCCCAGTTTGTAGATATGTTTTTCAATGATATAGCACACTTTTACAATTATTTGTAAATTATTCCGCGGAACCCCAAGCTTTGGTTCGCGGACCCCTGGGGGTCCTGGGACACCACTTTGAGAATCACTGCGCTATACAACGCTATAATGAGAATATATCACAAATATCAATGCTATGTGTAGTTCAATGAAATGACACTATCAACAAAAGAGCGGAAAACAACATACTGGCAAACAGGAAATGTAATGCAGCCGTTTAATTACGTGCACTGAGATCGTAGTGGATCTTTGGACCGTGCAGCAGTCACAGGATATAAACTCCCTCTGAACATGATGCACGCGTCATAACCGCTAGACTATCAGCTCCCCAGAAACACATAACATTGATATAAAGGCAAATATTCTCATTATAGTGTTGTATAGTGGACTCTGTTGCTTCATCCTCAGGAGACACACACAACAGGAGTTCATAATACGTGAAAATGGCTTAAATTGTCATTACAACAGTCACAGTTTGTTCTAGCTGGTGCCTCTCAATCTCACAACAGAATCTATTAACTCACTGACTGTTAAATTAAAAAAGAAATAAATATACATGAGATGATTTGATCAGTGGTAACTATTGACTTACACAACATAGCAGTACAAGAAATGTCTGGGTTGCTTATTCGATTACGATGTGGAACTAGTTCAAATGTTGAAACAAATGATTGTAAGTTCTTTCTATGATGTTTCCTTCTGTACGCTGGTCGTAGAACTGTCATATTAAACCCACTAAAGCAGGGTGGGATTGTGTCTCTTTGGGCTCCTCAAGGTTCAACACTGTACCAGCTCACACTTATTTAACATACGATAAACTATTCTGGTCCTGTCACAGGTAAGTGTTTGTGACCTGACAGCAGCCAGAGACAGACTGAGCAGACCACTTCAAACACGGAGGGGAGGATTTCCAGGAACTGTGCATGCTGCACTGTGATCAGCACAGCGTTGTCAAGGATACCGATTGTGTGGATATTTATATTGAGTTGATTATAACAATTCAAAGATTGTAGAAATCCCTTGGTAATTCTTATTAAGCATCATTTGAATTCTGACACAAACCCACACAAATGAACACCCGGCACCCTGGCTACTTTCAATAGTTAATAGTTCCCTTTCCTATGGCCATGTCCCACAATACTTGAAAACTGCCTGTGTTCAGCCATTTATTAAAAAACCCAGCCTCGATCCATCGGACTGCAGCAACTACAGACCAATTTCAAAATCACCATTTATTGCAAAAATTCTGGAAGAAACTTTCTCAATGCAACTGCTCGAAGTGCTGAAAAATAATGACATTTATGAAAAGTTCTAGTCTGGTTTCAGACAAAAACATAGTACAGAGACTGTGCTTATTAGAGTTACAAATGCTCTTTTAAGAATGGCTGATATTGGTGTATGCTCTGTCCTTGTATTGTTGGATTTAAGTGCAGCATTTGATACAGTGGACCATAAAATTGTTATTGAGAGGCTGCAGCACTGGGTTGGTATATCTGGGACAGCTCTGAATTGGTTCTACTCTTACTTAAAAGATCAGAAATGTTTTGTGTCTATTGATGAACATCCTTCCCCTCACTCCACAGTAAACTGTGGAGTCTCCCAAGGGTCAATATTGGGACCAATGTTATTCTCCCTCTATATGCTCCCTCTTGGCCACATTATACAAAGACACAACATTCAGTTTCACTGCTACGCTGATGACACACAGCTGTATCTCCCAATTGATCAAAGGGCTTCTCCAAACCTCGCAGACCTCAGAAATTGTTTTACAGACCTTAAAAAATGGATGTTAGCAAATTTTCTGAAAATTAAACGCTGAAAAAAATGATATTTTATTAATTGGCCCTGATAAGTTGCACCCAGATGTCCTCTCCTCCCTTGGTCCTCTATCTGTTAATGTGAAGCAATATGTCAGAAACCTGGGTGTGACCTTTCATAGCAATCTAACCTTCGAGAAACACACAAAACAAGTTATCCAGTCATGCTATTACCACTTTAGGAATATTTCTAAGATAAGATCGATGCTATCTTTTAACGACACACAAACAATCATTCATGCTTTTATCTCTTCACGATTAGATTATTGTAACGGTCTTTTAACAGGTGGAAACCAAAAATTAATCGGTCGTCTCCAAATAATGCAAAATTCATTTAACAAAAATGAAGAAGAGAGAACATATGACTCCTGTTTTAATGACCTCACACTGGCTGCTCATTTCTTTTAGGATTGATTTTAAGGTTTTACTTCTTACTGTTAAAGCACTTCACGGTCTGGCCCCAAAATATATTTCTGATCTGCTGTCCCCTTACCAGCCAGTGCGCAGCCTAAGATCCGCAGGCAGCAGCCTCCGAACTGTTCACACCTCAAACTTAAAAACCAAAGGAGATGGAGCATTTGCAGCTCGGGCTCCTCGGCTGTGGAACGATCTGCCTGAGGATCTCAGACAAGCTACATCAGTATCTTCTTTTAAATCATTTAAAAACACATTTTTATCGTAAGGCCTTCTTATAATCCTTGTTTCATCCACAATGTTTTATTTGTTTTACTGTTAACTTTAGCCAATCTTTGTCTCGGTTGTTTTTATTTTCTCTGTTAATTGGAAGATTGCTGCATTGTTGTTCTATTTGTCATGCTTTTTAATAGGATTTTATTGTTGTGTATTTGACTGTTGGGATTCTTATATTCTGTAAAGCACTTTGTGACGTTGGTTTTGATAAGTGCTTTATAAATAAACATTATTATTATTATTATTATTATTTATTTGACCTACAAGTGCACCACATAACTCAGAGATTGCAGAACACAGGAGCTGCATCAGGACACAAAACCAAAGTAGCCCAATGGCAGTGATTTTTAGAGAAGCCAATCACCCGGTTTCTTCCCTGAGATGAGATATATAAACATCGAGCACATAAACCCCACCTGAGAAGAGGAGACAGTGCGAACACCTACCTAAACAGAGAGTTTTTTTTATATTCACTGTCCAGACATTAATGCCTAAATGCCTCAATCTAGAGGATGACATTCATAACTGTCTCTAACGTCTTTAAAGAAGTCAAAAAATATTGAAACATGAAACGTGAGGTTTGTTCAAATCTATGTTTATAATAAAACATTTGTTTCACCTAAACACACATCTGTAATTGTACATCAATATAAAAAATAAAAATTATAAAACATGACACATTTTAAATACTTCAATTGAACAAAACCAACAGATGTGGTTCCTCTGTTCTGCCTTTGTCATTGTGTCTTTGTAATGCTGTATGTTTTGGACCTGTCCATGATATCTGTGATTCTGATGTTTTGAAAGATGATTTATTTTTCTCTACGCTTATATAATTTGATGTCAGTTTTTTTTTTGCTATGTACTGTATTTGTGCTTCCCATTTAACCTCTGTTGTATTTGTAACTTGCAGTGCACACCTACCATCACAGTGCTTGTCAGCCCATTGGTGTGCACCTCCATATACAGTATGAAGGAGTGAACCCCAATAATAAAAAAAAAAACGATGACCTGAAGAAAACCTCTGGTCGTGACGTCATGATATAACAAAGTAATCTTGAGTAGACTTCACGATTACTTCACAGCAGGGCTGGGAGAAAAACAGAAACACGGAGAAGCTGAACTCATAGTGATTTTTGTTCAATACATTGATTAATTAATAAAATAATGAATAAGGAGTTTATCCTAACCCAGCCATACAATTGCAGTTCTCCATCAGGATGTATTTTTAATAGCCCACATCGTCTTGAATAGCTGCGTTTAAGTCTTTCCTGCTGCCTGGCAGTACGTACATGCACGTTATTATTTGTTTTAGTTCAGTTTAGTTTAGTTGCACATTTTTTGAAAGAATAGTCAAACAGAAAAATAAAACAAATAAAAAATAAAACACATGTGCAGGTGAGGTAGAAACCCATGAGGGCTTATCTCAAAACCTCACCTTAAGAGATTAAACAAAGTTAAAATAAAATACAGTAAAAATAACAAAGTAAGAATATTTACTATCACAAATAAAATTTACCCAATTGAAAATTACATACAAACATTGAAAACATACAAATAGAGCAAAACAGGACATACAGTATGTAGTCAATATAACAAAATCTAAATAGTTATTTGTTCTCACATAACATATTGTTTTACAGCCTGGTCTCTTTAAAAGGGCAGTCAACATTTTGGAGAGAAAACCTAATAATTTTTCACTTTTACAATATCATTATTAAGTATAACACTTTACACTTGGACTTTATTGGGTAGGGTGAGATTCAGGCATATTTATAAAGATGTGTATTATTGTATACAAATCTTAGTATTTGTATGTGTCCTGCATGAGCATTAAGTAATTGTATGCGTCAAGAGATTAGTATGCCTTGAGTTTTCTTTTTGTTTTTTTAAGATTTGTTCTCTGGCTTTTTGTGCCTTTAATTGAGAGATAGGACAGTGGATAGAGTCAGAAATGGGAGAGAGAGGAGTGGGGAACAACATGCAGGAAAGAAGCCACAGGTGGGATTTGAACCTGGACCACCTGCTTGGAGGACTACAGCTTCCAAACATGGGGCACGTGCATTAACCACTGCGCCACCAGTGCCCCGCCTTGAGTTTTCTTTAGTATAGACCCTGAGTTTCTTCACAACGTATAGGAACATAATGGTGTCTCAGTTTAACTGGTGTTAGCCCGGCAGATGTTCAGCAAGAGTGGCTTTTGAGGACACTAGTTTTCCCGATTATAACCCCATGACCCCACAACGTTGATGGTATGTCGACCAAAAGTCTATAAACCGTGGCCTTTATGTCACACCTCTATGTTTATGTCACAAGTTAACACAGTGAGCACTCTACTTTCAAGCTGTTTGAACACATCCCTCAGACTGAATGTGTATGTATGTACACAGTGTAGGGCGGCTGGGGCTCAGTTGGTAGAGTCGTCGTCTCTCAACTGGAAGGATGGGGGTTCAATCCCCAGCTCCTGCAACAACATGTCCGATGTGTCAAGACACTTGAATTGCTCCCTCTGCTCCGGTGGCAAGTGTGTATGAATGTGATTGGTTACTTCTGATGGTCACTTTACATAGAAACCTCTGCTATCAGTGTGTGAGTGTGTAGGTGTGACATGTAGTGTAAAAAGAGCTTTGAATAGTCAGAAGACAGGAAAAGAACTATACAAGCTATTTACCATTTTCCAAACACTAGCACATCCATCAGATGTGTAAAGACAAAGATACTTGTTTATAATATTTGACAATATAAGACGACTTGTCTTCTGCTGGCAAACAATTAAAATCATTGGAGAAGACATCCAGAACGTGAATTAACAGTAAACTACCGCTAATATTCTGTCACCAGCTTCACTGTGAACAAACACCAACAAGGTGTAAAAACCTTTAGTGGCATCGAGTGTGTGGGCCTATCTTACAAAGCTACAAAATATAATCTGAATGTGAACAAATATATACGTGAGTACAATCGAAAATATTTAGTGTGGGTTCGGTTGTTGTCACAGAGGCTCCACCTCCTCCTCCTCCTCCTCCACCTCCTCCTCCTCCTGCTGTAATCTGATGCCACCATTTCATTCAGAGCTCTTCTGTGCTGCGGCCGGCTGGACGGCTGCATTTGTCACCACAGCTTTTCATGTCACCACTCACCACCTGCTCCCCACATTCCTCTACATTCTCTCAAAAGACCTCGCTCCCTCCTCCTCCTCCTCCTCCTCCTCCTCTCCCTCCTGCTCTTCCTCCTCATCTCTCCCTTCTCTGATTATCATTCTTCTAACTCCCTTACCCTCTCTCCTCATCCTCGTCCTCCTCTCCACTTCTCGATCATTCGTTCCCTTTTTCCCCTTTCTTTGGATTTCTTCATTTGATAATTGTTCTCTCTGTGTCTGGACTTTGATTTCTTTCTCTGACTTTAAGAGGGTACAAGTCGTGTTGAAACACTAGTCTGAATGCAGGCTGGCTCTGTCACCCCTCTTTCTTCCCCCTCTCCTCCCCCCGCTCCCCTCTTTCTCTTTTCTCTACTTTGCCTTCAGAAGCTGCCGACTACAAGACAGCGTTCACCTGCTGCTTGACACTGCATAAACCAGCTGCTACTGTACCACACACACACACACACACACACACACACACACACACACACACACACACACACACACACACACACACACACACACACACACACACACACACACACACACACACACACACACACACACACACACACACACACACACACACACACACACACACACACACACACACACACACACACACACACACACACACACACACACACAGTCCTGTTGGAGTTTGGATCCAGAATAGAAAGCAGGCCGGCTGACAAAAGCTGGAAAAGTCCCTCCAGTCCTCTCTGGTGCCTCCTGATGCTATTGTTGTTGTTGTTGTTGTTGTTGTTGTTGTGGTGTGAGAACTGGGGAGCAGCATGAACACACTTTGTTCACACACTGTGTTTACAGCAGGAGAGTTTTATATGTACCACCACTCCAGTAGATCTTAACATAAAGATACGTACAGTCTGATCATTTATTATGACAATCTGAGGCCCAACACAGGAAGAGGTTTTACATTCATATATTACATGAAAACTAAAGGCTTTATTAAAATTAATTTATTGCTGCCAGGGATAGATGGACAGAAAAAAGTCGTATTATGTTATTTCTTGTCTTTTTTACTTTCAGTTTTTCAATAAACAAAGAAATTAAACCTCTTATTAAGTCCCATCTGTGTAAAAAAAATGACAGGACACCTTACATGAAACAACATCCTGAGGTAAGAGGTCTCAGAAGGCAAGGCATGATGTAAAACGGACACTGAAGTGGCAATGAAGAAAGATTATTTGATTTGATTCATAGAGCAGGCTGGTTTATGACCTATACTGCAGCCAGTCAGCAGGGGGAGCTCTAAATATTTCAACCTCACTTCCAGATGGCCCTAACTTTGTCTATCTTTGATAACACATTGAAGTTATTTTTTTACAGAGCTGAAAGGAGAATAACATGAATGAGCAGAAACATGTAGAGAAAAGTCACTGAATCAGAAATAAAGGTTACTTTATTTTTATCCATATACAGGATTTAAAAAAAATAATACATTTTTTACAATGCTCTGGAAAAAACAACAACACATTTCTCTGTAAGCTTGAAACCACTTCATGAGAGTCCAAACGTTGGCCAGGCATTAGATTAGTCTTCCAGGTGATGGTTTGCTTTTGGAGGTCACATCAGTAATGTCATTATTAGTCGGTTTCTTAATCTACTTCAAACTCCTCGCAGGACATTTCATTGAATTTTATCACAGGTGGATTAAGGCAAGAGAAGAAATCGGTTTTTAAGGGTCACACTCTTCTAAACTTTAGCTTTTGGCAGACCTGAAGGCCGTCAGTGTGTTGCTGCTGCCTCCTGCTGTTAGACTTGAGTACTGTGCTGTCTTGTCAACCTCACAGGATGACCAGATTGTTCATTCTGAAGAGGCAAACCAAACCAGCTGTGATGTTAAAGTTGGCAGGTCAGGCTTTAGACAGTCATTGTTGTTCTGCTCATTTCCTTTAAAAAAAAAAAAAAAAAAAAGCAAAAAAATCTGATTGTTGTCGTTCACAGAGTTTTTTTTTAAATCACTGGATCCTCACTTCAGTTTCATAAAAACATTGTTCAGCACAGCTCCTCTCTCCTCCTCCTCCTCCAGGTGTGAGGAGTGTTGTGCAGCCCGGGTCCAGACCCTGCAGGTCTTACGGTCCTCAGACTGAGTTCACTGTTGGTCTGCTATCACTCTGAAAGTCACTCTCCAACCCCGACAACAAATCCACTGCAGATCAACCACTCACTGCCGCAGAGGTCGGCTCAGTTCCTGTCCTCTATCATCATTATCATCACTATGAGCAGGAGGGATTCAGAAAGACGTCCCCTCAGTGGTTTTGATGTAGTTCTTGAAGTCAGCAGGGACGTTCATCATGGAGCACACCTGGAGGACAGAAGAGAGGTCAGCATACCTGCTGATGTTTCTGTTCTTATGCAACATCACAGAAAAGTTTCTCTTCAGATAAAGCAATATGTCTGCCATTATAACGCGGTGCAATTAGGATTATTATTTTGTTCAAGATCATTTTCAACAGACTTGTGTAAACAACAATTCTCACATCAAAAATGAGCAACTCCTTGCGACCTGAATGTTCCATTTTTTAAGCCCCATAAATGTTACATAATGACATCATCAATTGGCGCTTATAGACTGCCATTTGATCGAGCTAGTGATGTGTAATGTTTAGGTCGGCTAGGTGGAACAGCGCTGTGTGTTTGCATGTCTAAAGTGCGTGTGTGTGCAGAATCACAATGTATGAAGGGTTTTTTTCAGATTTTTCAGATATAACATCAGAGAAAGAGTTTGTATCTCAGTGTGACGTCATTCGTTTAAAAACTGAAAATGCTTCAAATCCCAAACATCTGTAAAATGTAAAGGTAACGTCAGTTATGTTGACGGAGCTGTGTTATTGGCAAAGATCTAAAGAATGAGTTGAATTTACAGAGCACAGACTTTTATAGAATTAAACTAATAAAGTTAAACTGCACAAATATTTCAACAAACACAATATATGCTGAAGACTAACGTTAAAGCTTTCTGTTGCAAAGAGGATGCTCCTGCTATAATGGTCGTTCTTTTGATCAATAAAACAGCATTATGTAAACAATGATAGTGGTTCAGTGACGTATATCTGAACCACGGGGAGTATCTGTAAACAAAGAGACCAGCAGCTGGAGTGGATTCAGCTTTAAAGTCCAGGTAAACCTGTACCTGTCTGAACTTGGCCCGCAGTCTATCCACACCCTCCTTTATCTTCACAGACGCAGGGTCATCCTGAGGGCACTCCTGGATCAAATCCAGCAGAGCCTCCACGGCCTTCAAACGCTTCCTGAGACACACACAGACGTACACACACAATAAATAATAATAAAAAAAATTAATAATAATATATATTTTTTAAATAATAATACAAAATAATAATAAATAAAAAAAAATAATAATAATAATAAAAAAAAAAATTATAATAATAAGAAATTATATTTCCTTGCTAGGCTGAAAGGGTACAGAGTGTTAAGTAAAGTCAGTGTGAGCTGTTGGAAGAAAAATAAAAACAGTTCAATCAAACACTGATGTAGACTGTGATCATACCTGGATTTCACATCTGTGTTATGTTGGAGGAGACATTTCCATGTGATGGCAAACCCGTAGCAGAAGGAAATCTGCAGGTGGATAGAGACCGACAGACAAGATTGTTATAACACACCTGAAAAGATATTATTCCTGTCTAAACATTAAGCTAAAAAGCCGCTGAGCTCTGTGAAACTATGTCATCCTGATGTTCATTTTGTTTTCCCTGTTAGCCATCGAAGGGACTCATAAGCCCCGCCTAGAAACAATCAGAGAGAAGCTGCTGGTATTCCAGAGAGTCTCTTTGGTAATGTTGACACTCTGAGACACTCTGTCTCGCTTTCTGCTGGTGTATGTATTTGATCATATGATTGTCTTTAAGTTTTACCCTCCTCTGACTCACATGTCACACATTCAGGTGTGAAGAGATTGTTACAATGTTGAAACTCTGCAATTTGCTTCACACTCATGATTAAAGATTGTTTCTTAAAAAGGTGTGATGTATAAATAAACACGGAATGTAAAACCCTGAAACCCCAAATTTGATTGAAAACAGCACAAAGACAAAATGTTGAAACTCAGAAACAGAGACATTGTTTTTGGAAATGTTTATGCCCAATTTGAATTTGATTTTTGGGAAAACGCCCCTTTCTTTGGGCTGAGGTCTGATGAGTCAAATTTTTTTATTTGTCAAATGGACAACTTTGGCCTTGTCTATTTATTCACGATGATGCCAAACCACATTCTGCACACATTACAACAGTATAAAAGAGTCTGTGTGTGATAATCTGGCCTTCCTACGGTCCTGACTCGTCACCTATTTAAAATGTTTTGAGCATTAGGAACCATAAAATAAAAAGTCAACAGAGTCTCTGAACTGTTGAACAGCTGAAATTCAACATCAAGCAAGAGTGGAAGAACAATTCTGCTTTAAAAATAACAGAACTTGGTCTCCTCAGTTAAAAAAAAACACTTAGTGTGGTTATAAGAACAAATGGTGCAACCAAGAGGTTAACATGACCCTGCCCTAAATATTTAGAGTAAGTTGCAAGCGGCAACCTCCGGTGTTGAAAAATGAAGCCAATGCAGAAGTGCAAAATCCTAAAGTTCCTCGAGTGTCCGCTTGAGGCTGGCTCCAGCTCTCAGCCTATCATAAGGCTGACTGAAAGTTAGGCTGAGGCAGCATTTCCATCATGACGGCTGCTGCTGATGAGCCTCCAGAGTCCCCTGTCGTAACAGAGGGCTGACGTCACTCAGGCTTCATCCATTCATATTTACAGTCCATAGTTTGTTGCTGGCATCCAATAAAAAATCAGCTCATAAATAACCCAAAAAATGAAATTCCTCATTTTCAACATTTGTTATGTTTTCTTTGTACCAATTTTCCGTTTTTACTTACATTGCCTCTCCCTCTCTCTCTCTCTCCCTCCCTCTCTCTCTCTCTCCCACTCTCTCCCTCCCTCTCGCCCTCTCTCTCTCACTCACTCTCTCTCTGAGTCCAGATCTCTGCAGCCTCAATAACAAACTTGTTCATTTGATGATGTAATGAATTGATAAAGTTCGCTCCCTTCATCCCTCATACTGAAGTGTTTCTCTTCATATTGTATACGTTCCTTACATATGTTAATCATTCTCACTTAATCTAAACCATCAAACTCTTTCTCCCTCATATCTCTTCTTCTTTAGGGCTTGCTTCCTGATAGAACTGCTTCTTTCTGCCATCTGATCTGGAAACCCTGTCACAGCCCCATCCCAGCACTGACTTACCTCAGAGGACAGTTTGGCCCCATGAGAGGCTCCGTGTCTGCGGCCGTCCAGCAGCCCTCTGCGGCTCCCCTTCTCGTAGCCATCCCGGTACCCCTCACCACGAAACCTCAAACACACACATATCATTTTACACTGGGTTTTAAACTGACATATCGATAGAGATCACTATAAAAATATATAATATAAAGCCTACAGATAATTACAGGTAGGCCTAGATGCGTTTTAGTCTAACAGAGAAGTAACATGACTGATGTAAACAAACAGAAAACTCACCTTTCATCCGCCATGACAATACTGTCGAACAGATCTTCACTTCCGGATCCACTGGCCATCTCCTCCTCTCTAACAAAACGTTTTATTTCTAAAATAAAGGTACTTTATTTAACTCTCCGGTAAAGTTAAACACGCAACTGCTGCTTATCAATGCTAAAAGTAAACTGGGACGGTTTCCATCAGTTTCCAGCAGGTTCACTTGCCGACGCTGCTTCCTCCCCTTTTCACTGCAGTGCTGCCCCCTACAGGTGTGGAGGTTGAACTGTCACAGTTTCTGAATAGTTGCAGTGGTGGGAGCATGTACATTTTTGTTCCTTGTTTAAAAAATCCATGTATTTTGTGGTTATAACTGTGTGTTTATGTTCAGTCACAGTCATTAAAATATACTAACAGAGACATCCGATGAAGCTCAGAGGAGCGCTATTGTGGAGAATTAAAAAGATGAAGTATAGGCTATAATAATAATAATTATAATAATAATAATAATAATAATAATAATAATAAATATGAATGTATAAAGAGGACAAAAACATTTAATCTTGAAAGCTGTACTGGGTAACAAATAAAGATAAAGGTCTATTGCAGTTAAAAAATGTAGGCTATATAGTTTGACAGGCTATTGAGAAAATTATTAATCTTCTTAAAAATTGACTTAGTTCTAAATATTAAAAAGGTACTCACACATATTTGATTAAGTTTTATAAAAAAAGAACAAAGAATGTGAAAAAAAACAATATTGCTATCAAATCATATTTTGAATGAATGCTTAATTTTTCTTCTATTTGAATGATTTTTAGTTTTTTCCTCAATATTCATATATTCCTTCATTCTTTTAAATTATCTAAATATTTTATGGAAGCCCTAAGCAGATACACAGCCATACTGTGAAAGAGCCTATAAAATACATTTTGGTTATTTTATAAAGAACATGACTTCTCGTCATGAAAACAACACTGGATTTCCTGAGAAATTAGTAAATATGTCCTGGTAAATACATTATCCAGTTAATTTAATTATCAACACAATATTTATTTTTCTCTTTTTCTATTACTTTATAGTTTATGAAACATCTATGCATGGTGTTATTATTTTTTTTTTTAAACAACCCGTAATCAAGATTTAAACAACCAAAATGAGACAAGATCACTCTGAGAAATCTGTCATGGTATCTTCATCAAAATACAGTAACGTGTGTGTTTTTTTACACACATTTGCAGAAAAGGCTGTCGTAAATCACTACATGTCACAAAGGCATATTTTTCATGTGTGTTTCTCTGCTTATTAGTGGAAGTGCAAAAATTGTTATTTTGAATTCATTGTTCATGTTATTTCAAAGTTATGTTATGCTTGTTTCTGAAAATACTCTTACAACAACTTTGTCTCAACACATTCTCAATATTTAATCAGAACCAAGACTAAAACTGGATCACATGATCAAATCTATCAAAAAACACATATTTTATTCATTGAAATGTGAAAATCCAGTCCGTTCTGAATATAAGCCTTTAAAGGTTGCCTATTAGCTGAGATGTGTGGCAGCAGGGTGCGCTGTTGGACAGGTGTAGAGATGAGAGGTGTTCTGAGCTGTCTGTATTGAGCTATCCGAGAAGGTCGCTAAAGGCAAACAGGAGCAGCTTTTCATGTTTATCTCAGGTGTCAGATACAAACAGTCCTAAACAGATCTAAGTCCAGAGATGATGCTTCCAGGAAAGAGGAGGTGTCATGTCCCAGAGGAGTTTTTTTTATCCCCTTGGTTATCTTCAGAACAGTAACACAGATCAACACTGACGTCCCTCAGTGGAGACACATGGACACATTTAGGAGACAGTCACCCGTCTGAAACATCTCAGCTCATCACTAACACAACTCATTTACTGGCAGTTTCATCAACATCTGTCATTTCTTTTCATAGCTTTGGTTGTCCGCTAAATTACTAACAAAGGGGGCATTACCCTCCTAAATGAATGCATAAAAATTAGAGCTAGTGCACAGAGTCTTTGTTCGCCCAGTGGTGCGGTATTTTGTAAATTAGACGGTGCCTTTTTGAATAATTTCTGTGGAAAAGCTATGCTATCATTTATGAATCAGGCCCTGAGTGTTATTGTTGACACCGTTTAAATCCCTGTCAAAGATCTGTTTGGTGTTTCTTTACAGGAAACCAATAAAATACAGAAACAAATCACAAATCAGCTTCCAAAGTAATATTACAGTTACCATGAATTATGCTCGCAAGCTCAAACAAAATATCATGAATCAAGAATTCAACCCTAAAAAAAAAAAAAAAAAGGTTTATTCTGTCAAATGAAGCCTAAATGTCAAAATCCATATTTTTCTCTCTCTCTCTTGCTGTGTGAATGTGTGTGTGTTTTATGTCTTGTGTTGCTGTGGAGCGCACACAGTGGAATCACAACCTCTGGCAGGACTCCAGAGAAGCACAGCTGTGCAAATGGCAGCTGCACTGTTTGTATGCACCGAGAGTTTCCGTGCAAGTCCTTTTGTTTTGAGTTTAAAAGAAGCAGGAGAACCTGATTGTTCTATCAAAGATGAAAGTTTCCTGACTAGACAGAGGAGGAATCAGAGTGTACAAGGATCCATTGACCTGAATGATTGTTTATCAGATTCTGTGAAAGTACAGTACATATCATACAAAGGTCAGAGATCTTCAAAACCTAACAACATGTTTATAAAGAGCTTTCACTTTCAAGAGACACTGCTGGCCAGACTCCAACAGATAACAGACTGCAGCCTCCATGATCCTGCTGCAGCGTCTACCTCTGCAGAGTACGGGGTCGGTTAGCGACGAGTCTCAGGGTTCACCATATTGAGCGTTCCACATCACAGGGTTACTGCAGTTTGTATTGTCTTTATGTATCCGCTGATATCACTGGTGCCCTGTATAAAGATCCAATAATATCCTGGGTACTGCAATGCCCTCCTCCTGTTTTTTCTGTGTTTTCTTCACCACACTAGAGGCGTGTGAAGACAAGTTAATGTTGATCCCCACTAACCAAACTCTTTTAAACTGGAGCAGCCATCCAAACTCTTGTAGAGAGTTTTCATGTTCTTTTTAAGAAACCGACAATAAGGTGTGTAGATCATTTGCTAAATGATCGCTCTGTTTGTTTACTACAGGCCACCGTAACAGGTGTGTGTTTATTCTGATCAGTGCCACTAGTGCACAGTTATTACATGTCATGCTTGATGAATAACACAGCGTATGCTCTCCGTTAATAAAATGAACCAGTGGTCATTAATATTGTCTTCTCATTCACACTCATGCACTGGATGCAACAAAGACAATTCAACAGGGTGTTTTCACACATGCACAAAACTTGTGCAGTTTTGTGCCAATGTTCCTCACAAGAGCTTTATAGAGGAAACCCTCCTCTGCGTGTAGAGATATTTATAATCGGAACTGGTGATGACAGATGTCAGAAACCTGAACTATTAAAGATTTTGAGCTTCATAATTTTTATGCGGCCTGATGGTATGTTTTTTAGGTCATACATGTAACTGAGCCCGGTGTCCTTACATGACCACAGTGAACCTCAGGAACCTCTGCCTGTGTGTCACAAAGGTTATCTGAGAGACAAACTTCAAAAGAATCATCCCTCTTTGCGTCATCAGGAGGCCCCGAGAGCATGGATGCTGCTCTGATCGTTTTAAAATATGATGTGACACCTCACCTCCCACCCACCTGCAGCCTCAGGTGAAGGACGACGTCGTGATAGGCTGAGTAAACACAAACATGAAGAGATGACATAAATGTCTTCAGAGGTTACTGAGTGCACACACACACACACACACACACACACACACACACACACACACACACGCACACACACATACACACATACACACACACACACACACACACACACACACACACACACACACACACACACACACACACACACACACACAAACACACACACACACACACACACACACACACTCACACCTGGACAGTTGTGGAGGTTCTTCACAGACATGCCCACACAGTCGATCTGTGGCACACTGCTGCAGGGACGTGTGTGTGTGTGTGTGTGTGTTGGTGTGTGAGTGTGTGTGCAGCTGTGTTTGTCATTCAGGAAAGTGTTGCTGACCTGCTGCAGATCCTGGTCATATTTAAAACAAGTCTTAATTTATTTTGCAAGTCAAGCTTTTCCAGTCTTTACGTTACTGCTAAACCAACTCATTTTAAGACGGGCTCAAACATGACAGTACATCCTCGGGTGTTGGCGGCCCTGTACTAAAGGCTGTTGTCATTTAATATACAGATAGTTGGATTCACTTAATTGTCTGTCCCAACAGTGTCAGAAATTCTCCTTTGAAGTTGGCAGCCAGGGTCAGTGTCCGATCTATGACTTCTCTCCTGCATGTCATTCCCCCCTCTCTCTCTCTCTCCATGATTCCCAATCTCTCCCCTACCTCTCACATAAAGTCATAAAAGCCCAATATTTAATCTAAAAAAAACCAACCATGATTGTGCATCCTGAATCACTCTGTGTCATCATGTGAAGCTCACAGAAATATTTCTTTGTGGATATAAAAAAAACTAAAATTTGTATTACCTGACAGCAAGCAAATAGTCAAATACACTGACAATAAACGTGATCCTGCATGTGGCTTTGTCTGATATATCACGTCACCCAGGCTAAATAACAGGTTTGGATGACCCACCTACCTGTGTCATAAACAGACATGGACAAAGCCTCTTGGTTTCAAAGGTGAAGAAGAACGCTGAAATGCCTTTAACATGTATTCTTAGTGACGGCCAGCAGAGGTCAGCGTAAGTGTATGATTAAGTATTTCTACTTGTCAGTCGCTTTTCAGTAGTCTCTCAGTTAACATCTTCTGAATGAGCTCAAGGTCTTCTTCAATACAGCATGATGTTCCTTTATTTTTTTAATTTACATACTTTATTAACCCATGAGGGAAATTCTGGTTTACACTCTATTATTGAGAGACATGCTTCTCACACACATAGGAAATAAAATAAATACACACAGTTGGTAGAGTTGTCATCTCTCAACCGGAAGGTCGAGGGTTCGATCCCCAGCTTCTGCAGCAACATGTCCGATGTGTCCTTGGGCAAGACACTTAACCCCAAATTGCTCTTGCTGTTTGCGTATTGGATTAGGTAATTCTGATGGTCTCACTACAGAGCAGCCTCTACCATCAGTGTGTGAATGTGTAGGTGTGACCTGCGGTGTAAAAAGCGCTTTGAGTGGTCAGAAGACTAGAAAAACACTGTACAAGCTTTAAGTCCATTTACATGCAGAAACAGGATCTATGCATTA
Organism: Labrus mixtus; assembly: GCF_963584025.1. Lineage (NCBI taxonomy): Eukaryota > Metazoa > Chordata > Actinopteri > Labriformes > Labridae > Labrus > Labrus mixtus. Next base: position 34,305,756 of record NC_083612.1, on the reverse strand, counting down.
TTGGAGAGATGTCAGAGTGGGACTGCTACGCAGGGAGCGTGACAGAGATGTTGGTGGTTCTGGCACCTCTCCAGCTCCAGACCAACTTCCATATGACGATCCTCCGGTTCCCAACTCAAGTCCCTACAGCCTGAGCTTCTGTTGCCCCCCAAAATTTTTTGTAACTGATTGTCTCATTTACATTCAAATAGACCATCCATGCATTTATTTATTTATTCCAGACTTGATTATTACAATGTAATTGACCACATTACACCTTTACTTCCCTTCACTGGCTACCTGTGACTTTTATAATTGATTTCAAGATTATTCATTTTTCTGTAAAGCCTTCAATAGCCAGGCCCCACCCAAAATCTGGCCTATTAGCCAGACAGGCTGCGGCCCGTGAAACTGACTACCCAGGGCCCCAATGGAGGAAGGGACCTTATAAACCTTATTCCCATGGTGGCCATGTTCCCGTACAATGAAAGCTCAAACGTTGTTATCATGTCTTACTGTTATATTCCAGGTGGTAAGAAATGAAAACGTAGAGAATCTGACATCTGTTTTCATTTCATTACTTACCGAATGGAAGGCAAACCACAAGGACATGAATGGATACTGTAAATCCAGAGAGAGATAAAACTATGTTTCATGATTAAATAAAGGATTGATAACATGATCAGATTGCAGCTAACGTTAGCTAAGGTAGCTAACGCCACATCCGCACCAATGTTTTCACAGGGCTGCTTATGCTCAGTGTCTAGAGTCGTCTCTAAACCGGACAGTCAGGGGTTCAATCCCCGGCTCCAGCAGCAACATGTCAGATGTGACCTTGGGTTTCAATGTGAAATATTTCAGTATGGAAATGTTTCATAATGTATTTGCTCAATTCAGACAGTGTGCACGAGTATTGCCTGACATTTTTGATGGACTCTGGATTTTTGATGATTCTCTTACATGCCTTTCTCATGAAATAGATGTCAGTACTTTTTGATAGGGTTGATTTTTAAAATAACGATGTGTGGTTTTAAAGTATTGAAGACACTTTTAGTTTAAATCTTTTTTTTTTAATGTAGGTGATGTTGTAGTAATATCTACCAGCTGGGCTGAAGCTGTGGTGGAGGGACCCAGTGTGGTATCTTTTTTATGGGACCCAGAAATCCTGGAGACGCCCCTGCATAGCAATAATATCATATAGAGAGCTTGTGTACAATGGAACTCGAGTGCACATCTACCCGGACTTCAGTGCTGCTCTTGTCCAGAAACGCCGACAGTTCGATACGATTACGAAAAGGCTGCAGGACCTGGACTTCAAATACTCCATGATTTTCCCCTGCTCGCTGAAAGTGTTCCATGATGGTAAGACAAAACTTTTTCGCTCCCCCGAAGAGGCTGAGGCTTTCTTCGGAGAGGCTAACTCCCCATAGCATGAATGCTAACCTGAACACTTCTCTCTGACAGACGTCTTTTGCTCTCTCCCGATCTTCTATACTCTCAGTATATTATTCATCTGGCCTGAACGATATGCTGACTGATTCGGTTTCCTATTTCTTTAATGCCTGTATTTGTGTTCCTTTTGTGCAACAACTTTTAAAGTTGTCAACAAGTTGATACTTGCTCACCAAGTCTTGCTGTCAAAAGCATGACTAGTTTGTTTGCCGTAAACAGTGTCGCAAACTCAACTCACTGAGTTGCAGCTGTCGCAAAACGTAACGTAGCAGGGCTCAGAGAAGATAAACGATGAATTAAAGAAAATGCATGTGCAACTGTCAAACCACCGTAGTTAGGAATACTTATAAGTAAAATGAACATAACATAAAATAATGAATGCATCCAAAGTTATTTCTGGAATGTTTTGTAGCCGGATGCAGTCTTCTTTGTTTTCTTGATGCCTTAGTTTAGGCTACGCCCCCCTAATTTATCACTCTCTTGCTCATTTTCGGACCTCTTGTTTGATTCTGTACCCTGTCTCTATGAGCTATGCAGACTGAGCTGCTAGTTTTGTTCCAAAATGCAACTTTTTTGTTTTTGTTTTATTTGCTTTATTTCGTACTGTGTCTTGTCTTGTGTATGTGTCCTGTGTGTGTGTGTCTGTGTGGCTCTCCTGCTCTCTCTCCCAGACTCGTCCCCCATTCCACTCCACCCCATTATCACTTTCAATCTGATATATAATTGATAAAGCTAAAGGCATACAATTTATACACTTGAATATCAGGAGCCTTCTTCCAGAAATTGACTTAATTAGAGTCTGGGTCGCCCAGCACAAACCTGATGTTCTTACCTTTTCAGAAACATGGTTGCACAGCAAAATTTGTGACAATGAAGTTGAACTTGATAATTCTATGTTATATAGAGCTGACAGGGGCACAAGAGGAGGAGGTGTGGCTATATATGTTTCTTCTCATTTTGTGTCTGAACCTGCCACTCCTAAAGCACCCCATTCATTCTTTGAATGTATTTTTGTTAAGTTAAAATTTCATGAAAATAAACATCTCATTATCGGAAGTATACAGTTGCAGGAAAAAGTATGTGAACCCTTTGGAATTTTCTAGTTTTCTGATTAAATTGGTCATAAAATGTGTTCTGATCTTCATCTAAGTCTCAACAATAGACAAACACAGTCTGCTTAAACTAATACCACACAAACAATTATATGTTTTCATGTTTTTGTTGAACACAACATGTAAACATTCACAGTGCAGGGTGGAAAAAGTATGTGAACCCTTGGATTTAATAACTGGTTGACCCTCCTTTAGCAGCAATAACCTCAACCAAACGTTTCCTGTAGTAGCAGATCAGACCTGCACAACGGTCAGGAGGAATTTTGGACCATTACTCTTTACAAAACTTTTTCAGTTCAGCAATATTCTTGGGATGTCTGGTGTGAATCTCTCTCTTGAGGTCATGCCACAGCATCTCTATCGGGTTGAGGTCAGGACTCTGACTGGGCCACTCCAGAAGGCGTATTTTCTTCTGTTGAAGCCGTTCTGTTGTTGATTTACTTCTGTGCTTTGGGTCGTTGTCCTGTTGCATCACCCATCTTCTGTTGAGCTTCAGTTGGTGGACAGATGGCCTTAAGTTTTCCTGCAAAATGTCTTGATAAACTTGGGAATTCATTTTTCCGTCGATGATAGCAATCTGTCCAGGCCCTGATGCAGCAAAGCAGCCCCAAACCATGATGCCCCCTCCACCATACTTCACAGTTGGGATGAGGTTTTGATGTTGGTGTGCTGTGCCTTTTTTTCTCCACACATAGTGTTGTGTGTTCCGTCCAAAGAACTCACCTTTGGTTTCATCTGTCCACAGGATGTTTTGCCAGTAGTGCTGTGGAACATCCAGGTCCTCTTCTGCAAACATCAAGCGTGCAGCAATGTTTTTTTTTGACAGCAGTGGCTTTCTCCGTGGTGTCCTCCCATGAACTCCATTCTTGTTTAGTGTTTTACGTATCGTAGATTCGTCAACAGAGATGTTAGCATGTGCCAGAGATTTGTGTAAGTCTTTAGCTGACACTCTAGGATTCTTCTTCACCTCATTGAACATTCTGCGCTGTGCTCTTGCAGTCATCTTTAGGGAGAGTAGCAACAGTGCTGAACTTTCTCCATTTATAGACAGTTTGTCTTACCGTGGACTGATGAACATCGAGGCTTTTAGAGATTCTTTTGTAACCCTTTCCAGCTTTATGCAAGTCAACAATTCTTAATCGTAGGTCTTCTGAGAGCTCTTTTGTGCAAGGCATAGTTCACATCAGGCAATGCTTCTTGAGAGTAGCAAACTTAAAACTGGAGTGTGTTTTTTATAGGGCAGGGCAGCTTTAACCAACACCTCCAATCTCGTCTCATTGATTGGACTCCAGGTTGGCTGACTCCTGACTCTAATTAGCTCTTGCAGAAGTCATTTGCCTAGGGGTTCACATACTTTTTCCACCCTGCACTGTGAATGTTTATGTTGTGTTCAATAAAAACATGAAAACATATAATTGTTTGTGTGGTATTAGTTTAAGCAGACTGTATTTGTCTATTGTTGAGACTTAGATGAAGATCAGAACACATTTTATGACCAATTTAATCAGAAAACTAAGAAATTCCAAAGGGTTCACATACTTTTTCCTGCAACTGTATATAGACCCCCACCTGTTCATCCCGAGTCAACCAAATGCATAGTATCTACCCCTTCATTTGAACATCCATGTGAAATGATTATCCTAGGCGACTTCAACAGCAACTGGCTAGACTGTTCTTCATCACGCGATAAAAACTTGAGGAATAGTATAAATTTAACCCAGCTGATCAACGAGCCTACCAGAGTTCAGGACCCTAAGTCGAAGTCATTATTAGACTGGATACTTGTCACTCATCCTGGCAGAATTATTAAATCTGGTACTCTATCTGATTGTTTTAGTGACCACTCAGCTATATTTTGTTTGTGGAAGATTAAAACCCCCAGTCTTCCTCCAAAATACATTAGAATTAGACAATGCAAGAACATTCATTTAGATAACTTTATATATGACTTGGTCGAAATAAACTGGGACAGGTTTCAATTTATACCCAATGCTGAAGATGCCTGGGATTATTTTCATTCTGAACTTACAAGAGTTATTGATAAACATGCCCCCTGGAGGGAAGTCAGGGTCAAAGGAAGAAATTACCGCCCAATATCAATTATAAATTCTCTAGCTAAAATCTTCGAGAAACTAATTTTCAATCAACTATCCCACTATGTTAACATCTTTAACATTTTGTCTCCATGCCAGTCTGGCTTCAGACCTAACTTCTCAACATCTACAGCTCTTTTGAAATTTACAAACAATGTTTTTTCTGCCTCTGAAAACAGCAAACTCACTGGTGCAATCTTTCTCGACCTAACCAAGGCCTTCGACATTGTTGACCACTATTTACTTCTGGACAAACTTAATTCTATTGGTGTAACTCAAAATACTCTACTTTGGTTCAACTCCGACCTTCATAACAGACGCCAGTGTGTTAGCTTTAACGGAAACTTATCAAATTACCTGACTGTCGAGAAGGGTGTGCCACAAGGCTCATCCCTGGGACCACTCCTTTTCTCCATCTTCATTAACGATCTTCCCAGAATTTGCTCAGACTGTCAAATGTACTTATATGCTGACGACACCGTAATCTATACAGCCAATGCTAATAGATCCTCAATTGAAACATCATTACAAAGTGAGTTCGCCCTTGTTCAAAACTGGTTTACAACCAACAAACTATCACTAAACAAAAATAAATCATGTTGTATGTTGCTTGGTACTAGACAAGGCCTTGGAGAAACTCCAGATCTGACCATTTCTTTTAATGATGGATCATCCCTTGAACGTGTCTCCTCTTTTAAATACCTGGGTCTCTGGATTGATCCCGCTCTGTCTTTTAAACAACATATTGAACCCATAACAAACAAATTAATTCGCAACCTAGGTATTCTCTATCGCTCTATAAATTGCTTTACTTTACAGATGAGGAAAATAATTGTTATGCAATTGTTATTACCAATACTGGATTATGGCGACACTGTTTATCAGAATACATTTGAAACACATCTTCAACCTCTTAATGTTATTTACAATAGCCTCTGCAGATTTGTTTTAAGGTGTCCCTACTGAACTCATCACTGCTCCATGTACGAAACTTTGAACTGGTTACCCCTGAATGCAAGAAGACATTACCATTGGCTCCAATGTATTTTCAAATGTATCCACTTCAATTTTCCCTCTTATTTAAAACAACATTTAACACCACACAATTCCTCATATTCTTTAAGACATACTCAGCAGCCTTTTTTTCTTGTTCCCAAAACCAATAAAGAAATCGGCAGACGAGCATTCAACTACAAAGCTCCCTCTGACTGGAACAATCTACCTATAAACATCAGAACAATAAATTCACTACACATTTTTAAGAAATCACTGCTACCTTTTCTCACAAAACCATGTTGCTGCTTCTAATGGTAATGTCTTCTTACCCCTCTAATATCTTGATTGCATATATCATTATGTGCATCTACCTCTGATGACTTTGTGTGGGTGCTGTGGCTATGCAGGAGGGATACGTGGGCGGATGGGCGTTTGAGAGCCTTTATGTTTATGTGTGTTTTTTGTGCTTGACTGTCTGTATCACACTGTAATGTTGTGTTTTTGTTTTTGTGTTGGACCCCCTCGAAAACGAGATGGTTCATCTCAAGGGGCAATCCATCAAATAAACAGAATTTCTCACATATAAAAGCTGTCACTGGAGGTAACCTTCAGATGAAACACTGTTTTTATATCCTGAAGAGGTCTCTAACCTGCACATGCAGTGAAGCCTCCTCTTTGTAACGTCTCTCCACTAGATGGCAGCACTTGACTTAAATAAATATGATGGGACGTCCTGAACATTCAGAGTCATACGACACATCATTTATAGGCTACTCTGTTCATTTCCATCCTTACTGGGATTAAATTAGTGAACTACTGACTTCCACTGTGCATGGGTTAGCATTTACATCACTATTATTAAACCAAATGAACGCGTTTATAATCTGCTTAGTGCCCTCACATGTTGAATAGAGATCACTGAAGTCATCCCCGTCAGTGTGTGTCGTGTCCCGTGTCACCACAGCATGTCAGATGTGAACACACTCTCTCTCCGTCTCAGAGGCTGAGGGGAGCAGCAGGGTCTCACCGCTGAGGGTTTTCTTGGGAGGTCTCTTCAGATTCCTGTCTGACAGCGAGGGTCCTCCAGTCTGTGGAGAGCCCCTTCACCTCAGGCCCGCACAGAGCCTGCAGAGAGCCACACTCAATTATTCCAGACAAATTATGGACACTGGGGGGGGGGGGGGAATGCTGCGGCCTCTGCCCGGTCTGAAGGGGGAACATTTAACTCATTGTTGCCCCCTAATCCTCACCTCCACCCTTCCTGTGACCCCCACTGCCAGCCTCCCCCTCTAAACCCCCCTACTAGAAATATGAGGCTTAATTTCACTCCCTGTAGATACGGAAGCCCTTAATGGACATATATGATATTTTACTCCATATTCCCATGATAACAAGTACATTGTTTTTGAGTTCTCAAGATATTAACTCAGTAAACTCAGAGATCCTGAGACAACCAGATAAAACGGTCAAGATCTCAAGAAAATAACCAAAATGTACTCGTTATCATGGGAAAATAGAGTAAAAATAAAACGTATATAATGATATTTAAGTCTGTACCGGAGCTTTCATGGGTAGAGGCTCAAAACTTTTTGCAAACATTGAACAACCCAGATTCCAGAAAACAAAAAGTTTATAATCTAAGGCTTCAAATATTTGTGTTTTCTCCAAAGACGTCAGAAAGCAGCGGCTAAAATCACAATAATCACTAGTAATCTGATTTTGGACTCTTTGGAGGCAGATTTGTACCAGCTCCCTTTTTTCCTCACTCACATTTTGTCGACATGATTTCCGAGCAGAAGGCCGGCAGAATCAGAGGGAGCAGGGAGGCAGAGGTCAGAGGTCACACTGGTGCCGAAATGAGACAGGCGGTAATGAGACGCTGACCCTCATTAGATCTTTGCGCTGATGAGACCACAATGAGAGCTGATGAGGACAGTCAGGTGTAACGAGCAGCAGCACACAAACAAGGAGAGACGTCTGCGGGAGGTTAATCAAAACAACATTTACTCCACAGTCAGAGGGGGTCGGCTCTTTTTTCTCTGTGTAGATATCGAGATGTGTGTAGTTAAAGATAAAGAATGGGGGTTATAGAGGACAAACACGGTTTAAGGGATAATTCTGCTTCAAGCTGTGTCCCACTTTTTTTGCCAACACACATTTGCATCTTTATATGTTAGAGGAAGCAGAGTGTAATGTCTTATCATATTCATTTGATTATGAGCTTGTCACAGGCTACATTTAACTTGCTGTCATTTATAAGTGTTTCACTCCTTTGAGTTGTTGATCAGTTTGTCTTATTTGGGTGGCTGAAATTCACTAATTATTATCACATGTTAAGAAATAAATAATTTTTGAATTTATACACAGACTTCAAACAGGTCCAGCTGTCATGGTACTGGATTTTTTTTTCTTAAATGTAGGTTGGAATCTCTTGGTATTTACATTTATTGGAAAATACAAAATATCTATTAAATTTGTGTTGATAACAAACGCTCCTGATACAAGTCTGTCCACTAAAAGTTGTAGTTTTTGTCAATGACAGGCTCAGATTGTTATTCTAAGTGTCTGTTGTTACATCACATTCTAAACACACACCACACTACATTGATGAACACAATCATTTTACCTCACAGAACACAGGAGCTGCTGGTTTACCGCTGTGACTTTGTTTGTGTGTTACGGAAAATGTTTAGTTTCATCCAAACCTGCCAACACTCACGGTTTGAGTCGGAGTCTCCTTACTTTAAAACCTGTTCCCCCCAACTATCTTCCTCTTTCACAATGATACCAATCAAATACGTGTTATTCAGATTATAGAATAGAATAGAATAGATGTTTATTGCCATTTGCACAGGTACAGGACAGTACAGGTACATTGAACATTTTGTGTGTTTCTCCCTGAGTCAGCTTCTACAAAGAAGTTTAAATTATATATAAAATAGAATAGCATTATAAGAAAAAAAGTAAATAAATAAACAAGTTGTAGTAACAGCTAAGTAAATTAAAATAAACTGTACAGAAGCTATACACTGTATTAAAGCAAAGATATAATACAAAAACAAAAATAATAAAGAAAAGAAAAAGAGGAACACTGTACAATGAAATGAAAATATAAATATGTTTATCTACTTTCTACATTATATGTGGATATGAGTCATTAGACCTGGCAAACCAAGTGGAGGCAGCGGTTAGCATGTGCAAACCACGCTATTTGGCACGCTTCTCTAGCTTGCTGACCAAAATGTCTGAAATGGGTTCAAAGAAGAAAAAATACGCCTCCAAAGTTCACTCCACTGGTCGCAAGATATTTCTCTTTTTTTTCACTAGCCACATTGGTATATCAATCAATCCATCTTTATTTGTATAGCGTCAATTTATAACAAATGTTATCTCAAGACACTTTACAAAGAGCAGGTAAAAGACCTTACGCTTTGTTACATCAAAGTCAAACCATAATGATAATCTGAGCTAAGAGGTAGACCAGCAGCGCCTTTATTCTCTGCGTTAAAATCAGCCTGCTGCCTGCTGAAGTGATGCACTGGAGGACCTTTTAGGAAGGGCCCTTTGAGTCTTGTGATTCACAAAATATGGGTGAAAGAATGTTCATAGTAAAATTATATTTACTGTAAGACACTGAATATCATGTTATAGCCAGAATGCAATAAGGCTGCCATTTCTATCATTTCAGTTTTTTCTCTGCTGCCAAAAAAACCAGAATGAAATATCCTGCTATGATTTGGTGTCATTGACAGCATGCTGCTCCTGTCCTCTGTGACAGTGTTGAACACTCAGACCAGAAGGATGAAGAAAATGGTTTTATAACTTTAGGACTTTCTTTGCTAAAGGTGCAATGTTTTCTTGAAGTATTTCACCTTCCACCACATGATGAAACTATCTCTAAACTACATTTATAGACATACAAAGTAGACTAGTAGATTATAGTATGAGAAGTATAAATTATACTGCTCAGTGCCAAGTATTAAAACAAAATCACAAAAAAATAAACAATAAATCTGTGTTTAAATTGATTGATTGTGGGGCGCTTGCGGTGCAGTGATTAGAGCGAGCGCCCCGTGTTTGGAGGCTGTGGTCCACCAACCGGGCGGCCCAGGTTCGAGTCCGACTTGTGGCTCCTTTCCTGCATTCCCTACTCTCTTTCTTCCTGATTTCCGGCTCTATCCACTGTCCTCTCTCTCTAATAAAGGCACAAAATGCCCTAAAATAAATCTTAAAAAAAAAAAAAAAGATCGATAGCATGTATGGTCACCTTACAGTAAATAACAGGAGGACAATAATACACTGCATGATAACATAAGACAGAATAGCTACATTATAAAGTGACCAAGATACTAATGTAGGTTATCCATTCAACAAACAAACATTTATAAGATTCATTTTTGTTCTTCATTTATAGAAGACAGAAATGACTATCCGGCAGCCCCCAAACAAACATTTTAAAAGTTGTGTACTTCTGTTCTTGAGGACAGACCTGACAAAGCATGTCTTTTCACTTTTTATAAATATCCATCATGATGTTGATATTTCACCAAATTTGAGACCAGGTCTTTTAAACAAATCACAAATAATTTCCTGCACGGCCTGCTCCGACCTCCACCTCAGCGGCAAGGAGGTGTGGACAACAGGAACGCAAGGAATACGAAGGAGAAATCCTTCCTGCATATTATCCCATATTATACTCTTTTATAAAGCGTCTCGAGATAACACTTCGTATTAATTGGCGCTAAACAAATAATGATTGATTGATTGAATAAAATGTGTTTAATTTTCAGGTTCATACGTAATCACGAGTGAAGCCGCTGTGTAACTATTTACAGTTAAACTGAGACTCACCAGAAACAGATGAACGGGCGCTCCTCTTGTGGGAAGTAATGAACCAAGAAATGTTTTTATTTACATACATATCAGGAAGGAAGGATTAGACTTTTTTAATCTGAACACACAGGCTCTTCTCCAGTTGAAATTGAATTTATTTCTAACGCCCAACATGTGCGCCACATTGCAGGGATCCTGTGGAAACTGGATTCAGAAAAAAAAGATTAAAATGAATTTCATATGGACAGTTTTACTTATTAGTCATTTTAACCCCAAAATATAAAAAATTGGACCCTGGCTTAAACACTTTAGCTTGCTGTTGATGGTTAAACTGACATGAATTAAAAAAAAACAATATCCAGTACTCAAAGTCTGTTTGTTGATCCAATATGACCTCCTCCCTCTATGATGCTCAGAGCTGAAACATTAAGGTGGGAAGTCACGGTTTTGAGGATGGGGGAGTTAATACAGCAGGCCATTTATCATCTCATCATTTACATTCACCTTCCCATTACCTGTAATCATGGCCAGAAAATGTAGAACACTTAAAACATTATATTATAAAGCTGAGGTTTCCTGAATCATACACAGCGGGCAACATCCTGGTTGTTGTTTTGACAGACGCAGGCTGTACAGGAGTATGATAAGAGCCATGGGAAAATAAGGGGAGGCAAAGTGGACAGGTTTCAGGAGGTAAATGAGACTGTTTTAGGGGGCAGATAAGAGGGAGATGCAGATTAAAGATTTCAGACGGAGCAGAGGAGTCCTCGATGAGAGAGCGTCTGGTGGTCACTGATGTCTGCTCATGCAAGAACAGGAAGGTTTCAAATCTCTGTACTTTACTTAAATGCATGCAAATGTGGAGAAAAATAAACAAATTTGACCATCAGAGAAGAAAAACAGAGATACCTTGAAGTGCTGTTTATCACCAAAGAAGAGAACAAAGCATGGACTTTCACATTGTAAGTTTGAGATGAAGAAACATGGATATAAGGGTTGAATGTGTGTGACTGCAGTAGGACATCACATTTAAGGGTGTGATGAAAAAAGAAGAAGAGGGGATGTAGGGGGAGGAGAGAGGAGTGGCTCCAGCCTCAAGCCATGAGGGACCCCAACATCAATTGCTCTTTTCAAGTGTCTTCAAGAATCGACAAAAGTTCCTGTTTTTTTAAAGATAAATGTGGGTTCAGATCACAGGGATGATACACAAGTTTGATTTCGGGAATCAATTGGGTGGGTTAATCTCCCACTCCTTCTCAATGAACTTTCCTGCATATGTGATATAAACCCTACATATGTCCACATCAGCACTAATCTTTACTGAGCATTACTTGAGTAATGTCAATGTTGTTTGAGTTCACATGCAGGACATTTGAGTTGTTTCTCCGTCTTCCTGTTACGCAGATAGTTGAAGAACTTAAAGCAATGCAGGTAGATAATTGATTAGTAACGGTAATGTGATTACTGAGTCAGCAACAGTAATGGCTCAAATTATCATTTGTTAGCAAGAGCAGTACCAGAATTTTTCTGATAGATCTAATGACTCTTGGCCTGAAAGCCAGTGGCAAATGTAAGTCAACCCCCGAATTTATGGCTTTGACAAGACAAGACATTTTATAGAGTTAGACTCTTTAGTGGAGTTCAGGTGAACCATTTGTGATGTCAGCTCAGATCCCAACAGAATCTGAACACTGAAACAATCAATCAAACTTTATTTATATAGCACCTTTCAGACAAATTAAATTGCAGTTCAAAGTGATTTACAAGAGTGCAGAAAAGTTATTGATGAAAAATTAGTTCTTAAATCATTGAGAGACTAATGTACACCAATAAGAATTAAAAAAATATATAGAAATGAAAAAAGAAAATACGACACATAAAAGCAATAAGATATTAAAAGTAATACATAGGAGAAGAATATTTAAAATTGTAGTAGGATAAAAAAGACAAAGATTTGAATTTATATAAAAGCCAGACTGAATAAATGAGTTTTAAGACTGCGTTTAAAAATCTCGATATTCTGGGCTCCTCTCAGACCCTCAGGAAGGTTGTTCCACAGTCTCGGAGCATAACAGCTGAAAGCAGCTTCGCCAAAGGTTTTTGTCCTGCTCTGTGGAACAACTAAGAGAGACTGGTTCATAAGCTAAAATCATATCTGATAGGTAGTCTGGTGCAAGGCCATGTAATGCTTTATAAACTAATAAAATACTTTTAACACAGCAAGGTATAGGGGGAGGAGCCTGTTTGGTGATCATGTTTGACCAAAGAGTGAAACATTACGTAGTGATCGCTGCTCTCAGGGTGTGATTTACAGCAGCTCCTCCTGTGACCCTGCTTCCTGCCTCCGACAGCTCACTCACTGTGAGTGACAGCGCTGCATGCTTGGCTGATACAGTCTTAAGGTGCGCTTGATGGATGAGCTGACATGCAAAAAGATCTGTTTGCCTTGTTGCTTTCAAAGGCCGAGCGTGACCCGCCGGGCGCGGATCAAGATGTGAGCCTGAGCGTGGCCACCACCGGAACACAAACAGGTTGTGATCCCTGACAACAAGAGCTAACATCGTGTGGAGAGTGCACATCAATAAACACTTTGAAACTGCTCCACGGACTCACAAAGCCTTGCTGTGACACAAAGACAACACAATTGGAAAACAGGAATGCACGAGCTGAGAAAAGGAAGGGCAGTGTGGGAGAGAGGGGTGAGGTTTGGGAGGGAGGGGGGATTTTTAAAAAACATTTGATGCAGAAGAAGAGCAGCTCAGAGGACTGTACGGACCGGGACTCTCAGGCCGTTCGCTCTAAAGTGATGCAGACTTTGAAAGGCCTGTGAAGTGACAGCTTTTTCTCTCCCTCTGTCCCCGCATGGTGCAGGGACCCGGCCGGGGCCCCGAGACACTTATATCACTGGGCCGTGACAGCTACGCACATACACGCACACACAAACACACACAGAGCGCTGGCTCCAGCCTTTTGTTGCCAGGTCCTGGTCCACTGATCTTCCTGGATGCTGAAGGACAATGAGGGGGCAGCCAGTCAAACGGGCAGGCAGTCAGCTACTGTCTGATTCCCAATAACATAGCAGGCAGTCGCACGGGCAGAACTAATCTGGGAATGTCTCTGCAGCTTCTCCAAAAAAACTAATCTTTGAAGAGAAGTAAAACAAAGACAAACGCGGAGCCAGCACTGAAATCCTGCTCACATCCAGACGTTAGAATCAGGACTGGATTTAACCGTTAATCCGCCCGAAAATAACCCCGAGGTCAATTCATTAAGAGTGCAAATCAAAGCTCTGCAAAGCAAAACTCAAAGTGTGACATATTCAAAATGTTCCTTTCCAGATCTGCAGCAAGTTTGTTTTTAAATTTCCATTCAGTCAGTAAATGCAGAAGTGATACATTATGCACTCAACATTGACTTAAGTTAAGGGGAAAAAGTACAATTCAAGCAGGGTCCAACTTCTGAATTTGTTTCCATTATTTTGTTTTACAGCTAATTGTTAAGGAATTTGTCATCTAACTCAAAGGCAACAGTAGCTGTCAGTACAATAATGTTACAAATTGTACTTAATGGATGCTGAATTAATGCTTAACTCATGATGACTTAATGTATCATAACATGTTGTTCACCATGAAGAAGTGACTTTTCTAAATTCATTCAATGAGTTTGACTTTAATAGATCATTAGTTAGTTAGTTATTGGCCTAAAAATATCCATATCCAGACATATGGAGGCAAAAGTTAATGCTATTCTTGAACTGTAGGGACTACATGCACAAGTCTCTTTTGAAAGATAACTTTATTTCAGAATGATTTGAGATTCCTACAAAAATTATTAAAACATGCAAACTGCAGCTGGTGAACTTCAACATGTAGGACAAGATAGCTGTGAAAATATGAAGCAATTCTGAGGACCAATATGGATAATATATGTTCTGGATTCAATATTTCAGTGGATTTGGATCGCTGGGACTTTTGCTGATGCAGCAGGATCGTTTTTGTTGGACTATTATGTCCAGAAAAGTACAGTGAAACTTCAAATGGTGTATAGTCATTTACAGCTATTTGTGTGTCGTTGGTCTGACAGATGCGTGGATTGTGGCTGCTGTGTTGGTAGCCCTTGATATAGTTCATTATCATAATAGGTATAGCTATCAGACGATGTAAGGCATACACCTTGTGCACGTCAAGAGGCACGGATCTCCTAATCAATTAATTAATTAATTGATTAATTGATTAATCAGTTACTTGCTTCCCTGTGGATAGTTGTTTCCAGAAAAAAATTGAATGTGCATGTTGCGGATTACATTACTGGTTTAAATGTTAAACTCCAGATGGACTATCCACTGTTCTGTCCAAGAAAGGCAAAAAGCCCCCCCTTCTTTAAAAAAAAAACCTGCATATTTTTCTGGACAACTTGAAGTAAACAGCAGCCCTGACAAGCTGATGTGAGACCCTTAAGTAATGGGTCTGCCCCTCTCCATCAGTCTGAGGCTCCTCTTTGGGATGTCCCTCTTCATTTGATGTGGCAGCAATTAGCAAGGGGACTTTTGTCCCTTTGGGCAGACGGGCGGTCCACTCCACTGATCCCCGTCCATACGGGAGCTGAAAGGAGAAAACTGAAGATAGCACGGCACGGGGATCAAACAGACCTGCCCCGCACCGTTACGGCCCCTCAGCCCTCTCCCCTTTATTGGAGAAGAAGGAAGAGGGGGAGAAGAAGGGAGAGAGGGAGGAGAGAAGAAGTGAGGTGTTAGTTTTCCCATGAGAATGCTCACTGGGAGGTCAAGGCTACTTCAGGGGACAAATAAACCATGTGTTGTTACAAAATGTCATTTATCGATGCTATGTTATTTTTTAAATGAACACAGATTTAGATGTGAGTGTTGTTGTAAGAGCAAGAGTAAGATCATTTAAAATAGAGGGCGCATTTTATATTTAATTAACGATTCACCTCACAGTTATGATTTTGTTTTGGTGTTTGGCTCTGATCCACCTGCAGCAGAATCAGAATCAGCTTTGTTGACTCTGTGGATGACTTCACATTCAGAGTATTTACACCTGCAAAAATATGCTTGTAATCAAACATTATCACAATAATGATGATGAAAATATTCAAGGGGAATGACAGTGTTTAACTCATGACTGGACCTGTAACATGAACCTGTATCTCAAATAACGCTAAAGCTAACTTGTCCATCACTGATAAGGGGTCAGTCCCAGTCCTTGTCTTGAGGCCTTGACTTAATCATCTCATTTTGTGGGGGGACAACAATGCTGGGTTGCGTTGAACTGCGTTGAAACGACTGGAATTTACTGATTATCATGGGAAAACAGAGTCAAATCAAATGTATAGATGCATGTCCTCTTAAGGCTTCTGCAAGTTTTATTGTATTATTATCACTTATTGGTTTGACTGCCTCCAATTTACTAAATGTTTCTGTCGCTCTACAATGAAAAACATCAGAGAAGTTTATTCAAATAAGAATACAAATATCCACAGCTCTATTCTGTATCCAAAAATCAATTTTTTAATCTCAATTAATTAAGTGTTAGATTCTCCAACAGCTAATGATGAATGTGTTTTAGTATAGACTGGTATATTCTGTTATTGGATCAATGTAACTCATTGCAACGATTACAAAGCTTTAATTGCTGGTTCACATGCTAGTTTATAAATGATGACTGTCACCAAACTGGCAATACTGCACACTTGCTTGGTATCCACAGACTGTACAAAACATGGACGTATTTCTCCATGTAGTCATCATCGTTTGTTACTTGGGAAGTTTTGAAGCCAAATGATGATTGTCGCCATATTGGAAATGCCGTTTCAAAGAAAACTTTTGGTCAACCCAGTAACAGGCAAAAAGGAGCTAAGCTTTAAGCCTCCTGGCAAACCGCTACAACACATCCACCCGTCAGTCAGATCAGCCATGTACCTAATTATTCATAACTCGTATACTTTATTAAAAAATATATATTTTAAGACAAGTTAATTTTGGTACCAGTCACTAAAAATTGTCATATAATATGGGTGTTAGTGTGACTTCCAGAGATTCTGAAGACACTTTTTGGATTCATTTTTCAACACCGGAGGATGCTGCTTGGTAGCATCGTTAGCTTGGCTTTGCATCTCACGCTATCTAGTGCGATGTACATAGGCAATAAGAAGTAATCCATTTCTAACTGAACAAAGACAAACTAAATGGATCAACATAAAGTGGTGTGACGAATAAGAAAAATTAAGACTCTGAGTATGCAGCAACCAAAACAAAACACAAAACCGCTGGAGATGGGAGCAGTGAGCAAACAGCAGGCACTACGACTAAAACAAAACGAAAGGTGCCAGATATACAACATGAGCACAGAACATTTCATGAACAGTGAAATGTTTTTTTTATTTCTTGATGGAAACCAACCAACCAACCCTTTGTTTTAAGGGCAGCTCTGGCAAATAAATATTTTTGCTGGTTGCAAAAAAAGTATTCCCTTCCCCCTGGGGTTATTGATAACTTCATCAGCGACTTTTCAACATCGACTCGACTATTATTACATGACTAAAATCTAAAGTTGTGCAACTCCTACTTAACAGTGAAACAGTCGGGTTTTGCGACTTGTAAAAAGTGATGTCTTTCCTTGAGA
The DNA here is from genome assembly GCF_963584025.1 of Labrus mixtus. Classification (NCBI taxonomy): domain Eukaryota; kingdom Metazoa; phylum Chordata; class Actinopteri; order Labriformes; family Labridae; genus Labrus; species Labrus mixtus. The sequence continues at coordinate 34,288,650 of NC_083612.1, read as the reverse complement.
GCACATACACGAGTCAACATTTTCTACCATTCACACTGCCAAGAGTAAACAGAGAAACCAATTCATAGTCAAGGAAATGCATCCCAGTATTAAATTGAACCTGTTTTTAATTAGGACTTTATTGGCTGCATTACATACTGCATGTTGTTGGATGACCGAACAGTACCAAGAAATGCTGATTGGTTTGGATGGCTTTTGCTGTGTTGGGGGTAAAGGTGGCTCACCTGTTAACTTTGTCTTACCGGTGCAGATCTCATGGAAGAAATAATGAGGTGTACCATGATAAAATGGTGATATCACAATAAAAACATTTTGTGCAGATCACGTATGAGCACATGTCCACACTGAATGTGTGTGTGAACAAAAGAAGGTGAAACTGATTGATTAGTGACTCTCCTCCTTCTCCTCACGTCCTCCTTTTTCTTCTTCTTCTGGTTTTGAAAGCAGGTTTTCTGCTCCTGCACCGGTGTCAATCAGTCGTCGTGTGAAACGGAGAAGAACAATTCTTCAAACGGCTGGAGGGAAATCACAGCTCAGTGAAAACCACTGCTGTCTCATCAATAAAGAGTTTAGAGCATTGTTGTTTTACAGTTGGCAGGGGGTCGAGGACAGCCCTGAGGGGACGCTGTGTGTGTGTGTGTGTGTGTCAGGATGTCAGCAGGGGACCTCTCCATCAAACTTTAAGACAGTAATTTGCCACCTCATTACTAACATTCAGCCCACAGGGCCTGGGAGAGAGACCCTAGGTGGTCAAGAGAGAGAGGAAGAAAGAGAGAGCGATAGAGTGAGGATGAAATCTTCAAATATTCATCATGTGTTGATGAAGGGTTACATAAATCGAAGGTGACACTCGTGAAGTGGTGGACAGTAACAAAGTAAAGTTACGCGAGTATTTCACTACATTTGAAAGACACATTTTGACTCCACTACATTTCTTGTTTCTGTTCTTGTTTCTGGAGACTTTTGTGGTAACACCTCTGCTGCAGCTCATGTCAAAACTGCAACCTGCTGTCAAAGTTAGGTAGTGCTGAAAACAGGCGTCCCACTGGGGACATGGGAGGGACGCCATTCTCCATGTTGAAAGTTATGTACTATTTGATCGACCCTTGAAACTACTATCATAAGGTGCCTGGCCATACGTCTGTACAACTCCTCACGGTTATGGCAGGGGGAAAGCACACAGTAACTCTTGGACTAAATCTTCCTTTTTCCATTTCCCATCTGCACAGCTGTCCCAAGAGTCAGCCTCTAGTTGGACACTTTAATGATCACCTCAATTATTTAAATCACACCTTTAATGTTTGCACTGACTGTTATTCAATGTCTGTTTTTTGATAATTTTATTCTTTTTAAACATTGCTAAAAAATCTTGATTCATCTAGGGGTATTCTTAAATATTTTTTTGGGGTTAATATATATGTATGGGGGGGGGGGGGGTTTGTGGTTAATTTGTAACAAATGCTTCATGTCATGTACGTCTTTGTAACCTGCTACTGGATGCTTTGAATTTCCCTCGGGATCAATAAACTATCTATCTATCTATCTATCTATATATCTATTCTGTTGCTTTAATGTGATGCACACATACAATTCTTCTTATCCCAATGTGCCAAAGTCAGAGGCCACGGTTAGATTTAGTGTTTTATCAATGTTCACCTGATTGGGAATGGTTTTATTTTTCTGCATGACAACAATCTAAAGCACACTGCCAAATGTAATATGATAGTGGAGAAGAACTGGAAAGTGCTAAAAGAAGCCTGGTACAATATAACAGAAGATCACTGCAATAAACTTTAAAACTGTCTCCTCAAAAGAGTCCAACAGTAAGTCACACTGGATACTGACTCTTGAAGCCCTTTTGTTCTAAAGAAATTGTGCTTATCACATTTATGTGTGCATGTTTCATGTATTATCTGACAGTTATAATTATGGAAGGACACTGACACTTTGCTTAATCAACAGAGCTAGAGATGACCTTAGACTTCTGCACAGTACTGTATCAAGATTATACAGCATTATTAAAGCCCCATCTTTTTATAACAAATGTTTATGTGTGGCTGGTGCAGATGTCTGATTTAAAAATAATTTATCAGATGAAACAGAAGATGTAAGGATATTCTTCTTTCCTCCAAGGAGCTAAAAATACAAACTGTGACTCAAAAAGTCTGTGACTGGAGGACAGTTGAGAACCGTTTGTTCCAGGAAGTTGCTTTGATGAATTCCTTGCTACCTTTACTTTGTCATTGCTCACCTGTAGCATCCCATACAGACGCACATTGTACTGTTTGTTTAATGTCTGTTCTGAAGATTTTAAAACCTTTTTCTCTTCTTTCTAACACCTGGTCTGTTTGGTTTGCCCATTGCAAAAAACTTAAAAACTACCAGGATTGGGTAAAAAAGCCTCGACTCACACCCTTGAGCTGTTTTCACACTTGCACAAAACTCCTGAAGATTTCCAAGGATTTTGTTAAGTGAGCTGAATGTGTGCGAACGCACACGACCCAATTTTTTCACCCTAACCTTTACCGAGACATTTCCTGCCAGCCTCCTTGGAGAGTTTCCACCTGAAGTCTTAGTGAGTGAATGTGTGGAGGCTTTTTAGATCTCATCATGTTTGTACTTTTTTTAATGCTGTGAATACGTTCAGTTACAAGAAGAATTCAAAGATTCAAAATGTTTATGTGCACAGTAGGAAACATGTTTCCCTGTACAATGAAAAATATTTCTTTGCTGTCCACAATGAATGCCAACAATAAAATATTAAAATTAAACATAGCCAAATAAAAAATAAAATAAAAACAATAATAATATATACAAATATACAAAATATACAAAAAATACAAAAAATAAGGCAATTTGAAGGCAGTAGAGTGCAAATAGAAAATATAAACTGTGTAAAAAATGAGTGTAATATGTGCAAACTAAGCATGAGGTTTGTGATTGTTACACTCCTGTCAGTTGTTTAGGAGTCGGACAGCAGTGGGAAAGAAAGAGTATTGATGTAAAGGCAAAAACTGTCATCAAAGTGTTTGATTATTTTCTTTCAGTCTTGGATTTCCACAGCTTCTTGTTCACATCATGTATTGCCTCCTGAGATGCACCGTGAGGGACATAGCACTTCATGATTTCAGCTGCAGATTGTCTGAAATTGAATAGATTTTTCTTGAGTGCATGTGTGAAAACAGTAAGAGAGGACTTCCCCTCCAGGTGGTTACTGTGATTGTCTAATATAATTTTATGTTGCTCTTAATTTATTCACATTTTCCAGAGTTAGACGGTGATAACAGCCAATGACTCTTCATTGATTTAAACACAGTGAATGAGAACAGCGTGCATTGTGTATTGTGTATTGTGTCAAAGGGAGAGAACTCCCTGTTTCATCTACTCACGTTATCCCACAGTCTGTGTTTGTGTGTGTGTGTGTGTGTGTGTGTGTGTGTGTGTGTGTGTGTGTGTGTGTGTGTGTGTGTGTGTGTGTGTGTGTGTGTGTGTGTGTGAGTGTGTGTGAGAGTGTGTTAAAGGAAGGACAAAGGAGAGAAAACGTTGCATCCAGTTACAGGTGGTGGCATCTCAATAGACCCAAAGAGTAGCGAGCAGCCTTTGAATGCCACATGAAAGGAAGAGAGGGATGGATACGTGGGGATACCTTCGTTTCTGTGACGGCAGCCGTGCATACAAATGTGAAGCTATGTAAGGAATCTCCTCTCTCTCTCTCTCTCTCTCTCTCTCTCTCATGTCTTTGTGTGTCTCTCTGTCTCAGTCAAGCGAGGACGGCTCTTCTTCTTCTGTGGTTTGAGGCGCTCACTCTCCCATGCCACTGGGGGTGTTAGGAGTCTTGTAGGACAAGACTGATGACACAGAGAGGGGCGCCGCTGTGTGTGTGTGTGTGTGTGTGTGTGTGTGTGTGTGTGTGTGTGTACCTGCATGTGTGTGTGTGTTTAGAGTGTGAGGGGTGTACCATGTCCAACCTATTCATCATTTGTCAATGCCATCTGCTGATCAATTAGAGGAGAACAAGAGAGCCACAGAGTCAATGCTGCAGGAGGACTGGGCCACACACACACACACACACACACACACACACACACACACACAGGGTTAAATACATTTTTTAGAGCCAAATCAATAGTGAGAAAGCAATTTTCTGAATTTCCTTTTAAAATCTTTTTAATAATGTTTTCAGAGGTAATTTTACAAAAACAATCACAACACCAAAAATGTTGATTTAGCATTACAGGATGAGGTACTCAAACTGCTAAATTCCACCAGATGTTGTCTGTCTCCACTCTGCAAAGACGGCCAAGAGTTGATTTTTTTTAACTTTAGTCAATGTGTGAGCTTCCACTGGCTGTGCTGCGCTGCATGTCAGGTCCGTCCCAGCTCCGGCAGTCCGGAAGGCTTTTATTTTTGCCGGATGACAGAGAGCAGATCGAGTGTGATGGGAAGTCAGACATCGAAACATCTGGTTAATTTTCAGAATGAAACACTTGTTTTGGCAGTTGGGAACACTGACCTTTGTTGGCATTTTGTTGTTATGTTTATAAGGGCTTCATATTGTTTACATCGCATTTTGATTTTCATTATTACAGTGCTGCTCTGCTCTCTATATGGTGGGAAAGTACTGGGAAACATGGTAACCATGACTCACTGAAAGTCAATCAGTGCGTTTATCAATCTTTATTTATATAGCACCAACTCATAATGTCATCTCGAGACACTTTACAAAAAGCAGGTAAAAGACCTTACTCATTGCTACATTACAAAGACCCAGAGTTAATCCATCATGAGCGTAGCACTTAGCAACACTTAGCAAAAGTTACAGTGGCAAGAAAAAACTTTCTTTTAAGAGGCAGAAATCTTGGGCAAATCCTGCAGGCTCATGGCGAACAGCCATCTATCTTGAAAATTGGATCATCATCATCATCATCAGCCTTTATTGAAGTTCTCGGTGAGATCATTGAGGGTGACCCTCATTTACAATGATGCCGAGAAAACATACATAAATGATAAACAACGAGAAATGAGATAAAGCTACTACAGAAAATAAAATCAATAAAAGAGCAATAAGAACAATAACATATATACACTAAAATCATTTAAAAGCTTGAAATTACTACAGAGATTAGTCAGTAATTAAAATCTGATAAAACAGTTACAGTCAGGTATTGGGCAGTTAAAAATAATATTTCTAAAGTGTCCATAAGGGGTTACAGTGCTCAAATTCAGGTCCTGTCGTAAAATATTCCAGGAGTTTGCAGCACTAACACTAAAAGCAGGTCAGTCCTGGCATGAGGAACCTGGAGAACCAGCCTCTCTCGAGCGAGCGAGTTAAAAATGGACCAGATGTAACAATGAGGTGATATATGATGGAAGCTTTACAGTAAGGGCTTTATAGACAAATGCCAGTGGTTATTGCATCTCTCAGTGAGGGAGGGCCAACCAACTTTATCATGTAGAATGCAGTGGTGAGTCATGTAGCTATCACCGGTAATGAATCTAAGAGCAGAATGGTAAACAGCATTTAGCGTAGTGGAAGAGGCATGCCTATAGACCACATCACCATAATCCAAAACTGAGATAAAAACTGCTTCAATTTCTTTCCGACAGAACATAGGGAAATTTGATTTATTTCTATATAGGTAACCAATCTTTTGTCGTAGTTTGACAGTAAGATTATCAATGTGAAGTTTGAATGTTAGTCTAGGGATAGGGAGAGATGGGATAAGATGCAGGAAGAAGGGACAAACAGAGGGCGGGTCTTTCAGGCAGGTAATCCACCAACGATACTGAGGAACCTAAGAGAGCTCAGGAGCTCCCAGGAAAAGATGTGGATGTTTACATGCCCAGTTAAGTGGATCTACAGTTATAGCTCCATTAGCCCATATTATTGCTGTCCTCTTCCCAATTGTAATGCAACAGGGGGAAATCGATTTATTGAGTATTACTAGAGTAGGGGCCAATATGCCCCTTTTCAGCCAGTTACTATTGGACTCTCTTCAGGTTTACCTGTTATATATAACCACCAAACAATTGACAAACAAGTAAGCAAGAGTGAAACTATTTTCTATAGAAACAGAAAGCTGGTAGTTTGGTGTCCATCAGTGAAATCCTGGTACAGATCCAACCTAACAGGTCATCAAACTGTGACCTGGTCAGCCTCAAGTAGCTGGAAGCAGCAGGGAAGTTCCTCCAGACACAGTTCATAGAGGAGGAGGGAGATTCATCGAGCGTCATGAGTGGAATCAAATCGGGATTTTGGGATTTCAACACAGCACTTTTGGATGGAACTGATATGTGAATAATTATGTAGATTGTAAAGCACAGGACCGTGTGGTGTGTTTGTCCAAGTATTGCTTAAGCATCAAAGCCCCTTCAAACCCAAAGCACACACACACACACACACACACACACACACACACACACATCCATCTGCTGCAGCGTCACGCCCGCCTGTGGTTTGGCATCAGGCCCGGCCTCAACATTTCTTACAGAAGGATCAGCGGCAGGTGGAGAGCTTTGAACTGTGTGCAGGTGGAACATCTTTGAACCCTCACACAGTGTCATGTCTGAGTACACAACCCCCAACTCAACATGCGTAGCTATTCTACTCTTCTTAATGCTCCATGAAGTAAGTCTTTATGATTTAACACCCAGCAGATCGGGGGAAATACTGAGCACAGGTGATACAATATCTAGAGTCACAGTTTTGTTGCAATTCTGAATAATTAGAGATACTGTGCACTGTGATAGACACTTTTAGTTAAAATTACGCTTTTTAGTCAGTTTATCACACTTCAATCTTTTCTGTAGCACTGATGGTAGACTGACTGAAACTGTCGTGCACAAGCACGCGTTGTGTACCCGCGTGCTTGTGCTCGTGCATGAAGTGTACCGTGCCGAAGCACACCTCTCTGAAGTGTGCCAAAGACAAGGAAGTGTAGCGTGCATGAGCACGATACGGAGCAGTCACACTGTCCAAACGAGCTGGACTTTAGCGTTGAAGCGTGCTTGGGCACAGTACGGATGGCCAGTGAGACCGCGCCCTAACATTAACATTTGACATATATAACATATTCTTCAGAGGTGGAATTTTAAAGTAACTTCAAAAAGCATGAAACTTGAACATATCAAGTGTGTAGCTCTAATGAAGATGACTGTTCTGTCAGAGAAACCACAACAGCTGCTTCAGACACTCACATGCATTATTTTGTAAATGAGCAATCTGTGTTCTCTAACCTCCACCTCGTTCACAACCCCCCCTCGTTTCTGTGTCAGAAAGTTAATTCTCTTCACGTCCATTGTGGTTAATGATGGGAGTAAATTTGTGTGTTCACTAAATCTGAAATATATTTGGCGCACAACATTTTTGGGTTAAGTGCACATGTACACTCTTAGTGTTGATTATACGCACTGTTGAGATGAGACCCCAGGTCAGTTTGAGTTAGAGAGGAGAATCCTTCTCTGGATTTTTCTACTCCTGCTTAGAACAATATGAATGAGGAAGATAGACGTTTTCAGCCTGACATGCTGGTCTGCTCCATGTAGGTTAAAACTAAGGAGAAGAGATTAGACTGACTTCTAACCGGAAGGTCGGGGGTTCGATCCCCAGCTTTCTGCAGCCACATGTCTGACTTGTCCTTGGGCAAGACACTTAACCCCAAATTGCTCCCGCTGCTTCGTCAGTGCTGATGAATGTGTATGAATGGGATTAGTTCCTTCTTATGGTCACTTTACATTAAAACACTTTACATAGAAACATTAGCCATCAGTGTGTGACTGTGTATTTGTGACATGCGGTGTCAAAGCGCTTTGAGTAGTCAGGAGACTAGAAAAGCGGCATACAAGCTCCAGTCCATTTACCATTTACTTTGGACTTTTGGGGGCAGCCCCAGTAAAATGATGAAGTGATAAGAGATATTTAAATAGCAAATTAACCTACCCCTGTCTTATCGACTGTGCCTTAGACCGCCTAAAACCTGTTCTTAGTCTAAAGTCCATGGTGCAGAACATGCTATTTAGAGGGGATATTAGAAAGATGGGCATTCATGGCGAGTTCACAAACACATTTTTACTGGTGATGCATCAGCTGTGGTCGTATCCTGGAGGATGGTTCAGACAGCAGTCAGGGCGGTTTTGCAGGGTTTCAATTAGTGAAGCAGCAGGGAGGGCCTGAAACCTACACTATGTTACCATCAAACACCTCTGATCATGTGCTGCTTACATTTACATTTTATCCAGTCTCACCTGTACTGTTTGTTTCAAAGAACGACTGTTGACATGATATGCTAAGCCCATTGTGGTTATCACAGTCAATACTATCCTCAACATTTCAGATGTAAATGTTAGTGTTTTACGTTTTGGACATTTTCAACTCGCTCTCTCACCATTGCTGTTGTACCACTACAACACACAGCTTAGGGCGCACTCACACTAGGCAATCTTCACTCCTAAAGTCCACTGCTTTGGCACGGTAAAGTTCATGCACAAGGACAAGCAAAGGCACACAACATAGACATAAAGTATAATTGATTCCCGACTCCATTATCGAGAAATCCCGGAGTGTTCTGGCTGTACCAGCCTCAACGTAAAACAAACCATTTATTTCCTGCTTGGCCAATTAACCAATGCACCATCATAATCATTCTCTGCCATAAGAGCTTATTTTCCTTTTGTCCCCTCTTCTTTAAGATGTCTCTTCCTTGTTTTGCTTTCTTTTACACCTTATTGAGTATGTGTTCTTGTTAGCTTTATTGTTTTTGCTTGGACTACATTAATAATATGTCTCTGTGTTACATGTTTCTCTTTAGGAGGGCCACTCGACAAGCCCCTCTGGGTTTATTTGGCTTCTCCAGCACATTTCTTTCAAAATGTATATTTTGTTAATTAACTAATCATTATGTACTGTCTGTTTTTTCATTGATCTATTATGTTTTTGTTTTTTTGTGCAATAAAAGAAAAGAAAAAAAAAATAGTAGCTGTCAAAAGAAAGTCAGTAAAGTAGCTGTCATGTTCTCTGTCATGTTCTCCGATGTGCAGACTAGACCGCATGTACCTATCGTTATTTTAATTTTATATTTCGGAGTCCACCTGTCTTTTAAACTAAGCACGCATGCCAGTTACGTAAATCCATGCATGTGTTGTATTAGGACGTTATGTACAAGAGGTAACGGAGCTCAGGCCCGGTTAGTCCTGGAGCAGTGTGAGTGCAGGCCAGCGGGGGGAATGTGGAGGGGGAACAATTGTTTTTAATCACGGTACGTGACAACTTGGCCTAGTTACAGTGTGCCCTTCATCGTCACTAAAGGATCAACGATAACGGTAAATGTCGCCATGAATTTTAGAGATATTAAATACTGAGCATATTTTCACAAAACAATTAAATATCTTAAATAATTATGAAGTACCAATGGATTTTATTAATAATATTACTATTGTTCTAACTCTATATATATTAAATCTAATCATTTGAATCCTAAATCTTGTGCATGTGTTATATATGTGTGTGTGTGTGTGTGTGTGTGTGTGTGTGTGTGTGTGTGTGTGTGCTCTCTGTCACTATCTGTGGAGTGAACAGTTTGTGATTATTTGATGCTCACGAGAGATGTTGACATATTTAGTGTTTGGTTCTTCAGATGTGAGCTGGAGCACTGTGAACCTCACGCTGCAGCTATTCATTTCTCTGCTTACATACTGTGTGTGTGTGTGTGTGTGTGTGTGTGTGTGTGTGTGTGTGTGTGTGTGTGTGTATCTGTGTTTTGATGGGTGTGGTGGTTTGTTTGAAGTCCTCGCTTGTTGCGTCTGTGTGTGGTGAGACAGAATGACAGACAGACAGACAGGGACGGATGGATAGACGGCGACAGGCCAAACAACAGGTGTGTCTTTTGAACGTCGCCCACTGCCATGCGAACACCCTCTTTTACCTTCAGCCCTGCTGATTCTTGTTTTCATCAGCAGAAGAAAAGAGTTCTCCTCCTCCGTGAGGCCGACCGTCTTTCATCTGTGGGAGAGACAGACAGCCCTGCTCTCTTTGCTCTTTATGTCTCTCTTCATTCATGCCCTGGTTTCTTTAGTTATGACTGGGACTGAACTGTACATCACTTCGCCCTGTTATTCAAAATCAGTGATCAGCCAATGACAGCCCTCCCTCTCTGCTATGATACAGTGTGATGGAGTTCAAACCTGCCCACAGAGATGCATTGCATGTTGTAAAAATATCAACAGCTTTCACATTGCTTCATTCAAAGCTACCAGACTTCATTGACAAAAAACATAATTTACCTCGCAGAACAGGAATTGCTGGTCTACCATTGACTGCTTTTACATGGGCTTGAGTATCCCGGTTATGAGCCTTATCCCGGCTTTAAGCATATTTGAGATATTGGCGTTTACATGCACAGAGTAACCTGGTTATTCATATCCCTTTATACATACATGATCAATAATAGTATCCCGGTTTCTGATCACAAATCGCTTACATTTAGAAATATGAGAAACATGAGAACACTGTGGCTTATTTTGCTAGCTTATTAAATGCCACGTTGCGTTGCAGATATGATGTATCCTCTCATTTACAGCAACGGGAGAAGAGAGTTAGGCTACAGGAAATATAAAAATATAAATTAGACATGCCTCTGACTGGTTGTCAGTCTGCCACTGCCACCGCATTGGACAAGGAAGCAATGGGTGATGATACGCAGTCGTGACTGGTGGGACAGGGTCGTAGTAATATTTCTTAAGTACTGTCCAACATGACCAGACTCGCTCCACCTATGTTGGGAAACCGCCGTCCTGCAATCCTGTTCACCACAGACTTACAAGATTAGCACATTGATGCTTTGTCCCGTCTATATACCTCAAATTGTATTTTATTTTTTATTAGGGAAACACAAAACTCAATTGCTTCCCGCTTCAGAATAAGACACTCTTGTTGCCGCCATTGTGTTTGTTTTGAGCGTACGTCACTTGGCTGAGTTAATTGCCTGAGCAGGTGTCGGCAGTTGTCAGAAACCGGGGTATACAGGCATTTATACATTCCACAGTATCCCGTTTTTCTTTCAGAGTTCAGGTAGCAAATTCAGGTTTCTCAAAACCGGAATAAGGGCTTATCCCGGTTTCTGAAATCGGGATATGATGTTTACATGCACAAATACAAAACCGGGATACTTAAAACCCAAATCAAAACCGGGATACTCAAGTCCATGTAAACGCAATCTCTGTCTCAAGAGAAGAAGATATACCCACTTGCTTCAATGCCACAAATAGTTTTTATTTAATAACAACATTTCGAATGATAATTCTTGAAAAATGGGGGCCACACCCATATATGTATATTCCTACACCAATAGGCTGATAGGCACTACCATGGCAGGTGTGGTCAAATGTTCAAAATGTCCCAAGGTGAAACACATCTATAACAATCAACTTTCAAATAGAGACGAGCTAAAATCTGAATATGGATATACGGATAATGAGAAGGATACAGATATTTTTTTTTTATATTCGAATACGCTCATTATTTTCCTGAATCTTAACCAGGGGAATTTTTATGTCATGCGCTTCATTGACGCAGCATGCGCTGCCTAAGGCTCTGTAGCTCCGGTGATATTCCTCTGCCCCTCCATCTGCTTTAATTAACTGAGACCATGGCTTCTTTTCAGTCAAACCTCCACAACGTACATCCAAATAAAGCTCCATTTAAAAAAGTTCCAGTTTAAGATCGTTTTATTAAATCCTCATTACTGAAGTTAGCTGGTCTCTCTACTCGCAGGTAGCCGGAGTCATACTGGAGGTTTAGCCATCTCTCACTGCCTCGTATCGTGGGAGGATTCATTAACATTTCGGCAGTGAAAGCTTTGTGTTTGGCACACGGATTAGTGTTAAGCTTAGAATTGTTAGTTTTTATCTGCTTTATTTTCTCCACTTTGGGAAACTTATAGTTACTGTATGTAACGTATGAGTTCGTGCATAGAAATTGAGGAGGAGGAAGGCAAAAGCCATGGGAGGAGCTGTAGGCAGTCATTCACAGTCTGCTGTGGTAACTGGTTACACCTATAAACTTTAAATAACATTATTTATGTTACAGGGTCCTAAGTCTCTGACTAGACTCTTCTCCTCTGTCGCCCCCCGGTGGTGGAATGAACATCCAAACTCCATTGGATCTGCAGAGTCCCTCTGCACCTTTAAGAAAAAGCTAAAGACCCAGCTCTTTCATGAATACCTACTAACTTAATGATGATGGTCTCCATATTATTGATGATGATGATGGTAGTGACGATGGTTTTTGTTTGATAACGATGACTTATAAGATGGTTTCTATACTGATTAGAGCTCTCAAGAACTGCCCTCAATGTTGTGCTTTGCCTCTGGTCACTTCCTGTCAGCACCTGTGTGTCCAATCAGACTCAAAGCTGATCGTTTGCTCTTACTGACATTGTTCCTTTTTTTCTAGATCCTTGCTTGTGTTGTTCTTACTCTCTGATGTACGTCGCTTTGGATAAAAGTGTCTGCTAAGTGAATTGAAGAATTGTAGAATGTAGAATATGTTATACATTTCTGTACAAATACATAATGTAGATATACAGTATATGGTATGCCTTGTGTCTCAGTCAATTTTCATCCATTGAAGATGTAAAGCCATCATGTTAGCTTCCAGACAGTTCATAAAACTTTAGTTAAAAGTCAAAAATCACAAGGCGAATTGAATCAAGATTAAAATGAAATGTTGGATATTAAAAGATCCCGAGTTATTTTACAAAGCAGATTTTCATCCTGGCATCTGACTCAGTACAGAAAACACAGCGTCCTTTTAAATCAAACGTTTTCTGTTGAAATACATACTCCACTATACAAACACACTTATCCTACAATAATAATGTTTTTACTCGTTTCTGGATGCTGACTCATTAGACCACATAGAAACCTGATGTGGTGTACTGAGATATGAGTGATTAAAACCAACATGACTTTGGATTTAAAAACTAACTGGAGTTTATTCACCACAGTTTACAGACTAGGAGAAGTGGGCTGGAGCTGTGGGTTTACTGTGCCACCTCTGCAGGCCACACACACTTTACAGGTGAGTCAGAGTGTTTCCACTGGAGCTGCTCACGCTGCTGTCTGAGCCTGCTGTGGGACTTTGAACGTCTCCCTGTTTTACTGCTCTTTTCTGGGTGGGATTCCTGCAGACTGACAGACACCCGAGGTTACAGCAGGGCAACGAGAACCAGTGGGAAAGATCTGAGTGATGTCAAGCACTGTACATGAATGTTCTCTTTGAGTTTAGTTTACTGACTTATAAGAGATGTCATATGGAAACATGTTCCCTTAATTAAAACGACTGTGGCACTTGACTTAAAAAAGACAAATGCATCAGGCTGGAAAACAGGAAAGCTACATGCGCGCCAAGACGCTTTGCACCGTGTGTACGATTAGGCCCTACATTTTGGTAGTCACTGGTGCTTGCTGGTCAGTGCTGATGTTAAGTTTGTTATTTCCACAAACCAATAATTAAAAACCACTTAAGTCCTTCCCATTCAAGTGCAACAAAACTACTGGATGAACCTTGTGTGACGTCACCCATCTGTTATTGGGAGCTTTCAGTCAAACTATGGACAGGCTGAGAGCTGGAGCTGAGGCGGGTTTTAAGCTTCTTGACAAACGATTCCATCACTGGTTCAACACTTTGGTCCAGAAAGCTCTGAGAATTGCAAAAACAACTTTGACATAAAGCCCTGCATCCAAGTGTATCAGCCTCCCCCATTCAACAAATCCACCTCCGCATGGTCACTTGATCTCTTAAATTAATGTTTCCATTCAAACAAACCAGCACCTCACAAAGTCAATTAACCAAACACAATTTCAACTTTTTTTGATAGATAATTTTGATATAACGAGGGAGAGACATGTTTTTAAAAGTGGAGCTGCCAGCTCTGTTTGTTTAGCTAGATATCCCAGCATGCTTTGAGCAGTGATCTGATGACTTCCAAACACAATAAATAGGGGAACATTTTGATTTACATACCATATGTCAATCAAAACATGAGCTGCCACGCCCACATAGTCCTGAGGATGGTCTAAAATAGCAAAATAAGCTGTTTTCGACTGAGGTTGTTATGGATACTTTCTTGGGTGCTTAAAGTCTTTCTATGTGATTTTTCACACTTAAATGTAATATAAATCAAGTATATCCTCTGAAAATAACTCTGTGAGTCATGACTGTCTACAATGGGTGTAACACCTGAGTCCCACTGTCTGTGATGTTTTCAGAGTTTTCAGAGTCCTATCTTCACTTTGTTTACATCGCCAGGACGGCCGGATGACTCCTCCCCTCGCGTATAAAAGTTGTTTAATTGAAGGTTGTTTAATTTAAAGGCTTTAAAGGCTTTATATGTGATTTTTTGATCCAGCAGATGTCGCCCTTGAGCATCAGCATGAAACCAAAACAACTCGCGGTGCATTGTGGGTTAGCATGCTAATGCTAGCGATCTTTATTATGCTCGTATCTTCACACTGCATGTAAATTTACCTGAAATGAGCGTGATCTAGAAACACAGTTAATCAGTGAGTACAGTATGTTATTCTTCTTTTCTCTAGTCCCTCAATTAAACAACTTTTATTCGCGAGGGGAGGAGTCAGCCGTCGGGCTGGGTATGTCAACAAACAGAAAAAAAAACTCTGAAAACATCACAGACAGTGGGACTCGGGTGTTACACCCATTGTAGACAGTCATGACTCACAGAGTTATTTTCAGAGGATATACTTGATTTATATTATATTTAAGTGTGAAAAATCGCATATAAAGCCTTTAATGATACATTTTGATATCTCATTTGTGTTAATATCCAGAGGCTTTAAGGAGGGAGCTGTGCAGGAAGACATGTCTTTTGATTTAACAGTTTATCTAAATTTTAACCCTGCTCTACGGTCATGGGCTTTGGATGAAAGAAAAGTAGCAGAAAGGAGCTTTTTTCAGCATGAGAGGTCTTTGTAAAGACAAATAATCAGACATGTGTTGCTAATGTTATATTGTATCAGATATGACATTGGTTGCAAAAAGTTCAACTTCTGTCTTTTGAACAGCATTATTGTTAAAAGTTGCCCATTGTGTTTCTCACAAACAGATTTTATGAATCAGTGCCTCTCTCTTATGTTGACCTGCAGACGAAGCAGCGCCCCAGGTTTTTATGAGCCCTCTCAAATCTTTTGTTGTCAAAAAACTTCTAAACATTTGTTCACCAATACAGAGGAAGGTGGTTGTTGCAGACATCAGAAACACTTTCAGATAGAGCAAAAGCAACCACATCACAGACAGGCGGACACACAAAGCCAGGATAACACAGAGGGATTAGAAGTGAACACGGCGAGTGAATACCTTGATGCGGGCTCTTCATCCTCTTAGATCAAATGGAGATCTATAGATTCATGTTAAATCCCTAAGATGTAATCAAAGCTGTATACACACACTTCACACTAAAGCTTCCTTTAACAGTAAATAAAAGGGAAGAATGATCTGTAATTCAGTAATCGTTTCTCTGAAGCTGGAACTATTTGTTGGTTTAGGTATCACTTCAGCAGGTGGAACCAATGAGTGAGAGCCAAGGGTATGTCACATGGTCACGTAGTTTAAATGACTTCCTTCCCAGATCTGGTTAGGTTTAGCTTTAAAAAGTAAGGGTAATCAAAGCCTTGCCCACACTCAAAGATTTTTATTTTGGAATGAGAGAGCCCAAACATGACAGTTTTCATCCGTTTTTATTCTTATAGTGTAACAATATGACCAAACCAGCACATCACACACAAACAGATTAATTCACCAACAACCAGAGTCCTGATCCTCAAAATTGGAAATCTCACAAAATCTCTCGCAGCGACTTGACGATGGGCAGGAAGAATTGGAAAGATTGAAGAAGACACTTTAGTTAGGATGTAGAGACAGACTGAACATGAGCTGCACATGTTACAGAACGAGCCAGAGAAGATTCCAAATGAACATGCTGCTGACGGAGCCACATGCTGCTCTTTAGTGACTAGTTGTGGCCTTTTTTTAAGTCCTAGAAAAAATAAATCCAAAGGAATTATTAAAAAAGGGAAACGTACATTGTCAGCAGAAATGATTCATTGTGAGGAACATCAAACAGTATCAATGTTTCCCACACAGACGATACTCGAGCGGTCCGCCCAGGTACAAGTGCCGACCTCTTTGTGTAATGTTCTGTATATCACTCCCATCATGTGAGTGCAAGAGAGAGAAATCAGTTTAAATTTCCCTCCAGTAAATGCATATGAATGAGGTGTGATATCTTTCGTTAAAACTGAAGTTTCTTTTCAACATTTCTCTGCAGCTGCTTGGTGCTGGTGCTGTCTTGCACTGTTAGTTTAGGATGATTGTTGTGATGCATACGTGTCATCATCAGTAAGCCTAAACACACATAAAATGATGTGAAACATTTAAAAAACTCAGGTAATCTTTGTTGAGCGTCTGGAGAGTACTGCTAATGAATATTGTCAAAAGAGCAGAAACACAGGGCGCAGTTGGCCTAGCGGTTAGGTCCTCCAAGCCAGCTGCCAGGGTTAAGGTCTGACCTATGGCTTCTTTCCTGCATGTCATTCCTTACTCTCTCTTCTCATTTATTTTTTTTAATTTTCTATCCACTCTCCTAACAAAATAAAGGTTTAGAGCCCCCTCAAGAAAATCTGAAAAAAACAAAAAAGAGCTACAAAAAAATGGTGCAACGACAACTCGGGACAACCCCTCTCACAGCGGCAGGTGTGTGTATGTGTGTGCCAGCATGCGTGTGAGTGAGTGTAGAGAGGAGAATGAAGAGAAAGGAAGGGACGGGAGATGAGCAGATGAAAGTCATTTGTAACAAAAATGATAAAATGTTCCAGAATAAAGGTCCTTTGCACACATTTTTTTTCCCGGATGTGTTTTTTGTATCTGTAAAAACTTTAGACACAGACACCGTGCACACTGGGTCCGATGTGTTTATTTTTCTATTAATCATAGTGATGAATCAGTGAAGCAGTGAATTTGATTTGGTGGTTCTTTCACTTCTTGAAAAAAAACAACAACAGGGTCTGTCCACAAGACATGAGCGAGGAGAGTTTCACCTGTGAACATAGGAGACTTTCCCTGTTGATCAGGAGCCGCAGAATTCTCCTGATAGCTCCCAGGTGTATTTCAGGATGTCAGTGGTCCAGTTTGATACACTGCTATATATAGAGCTTTACTGAAACCACACATTAAAAAGAACACCACCTACTTCAGCGAAGCTGCTGATCATGAACAGCAGCTGGCAGCATGTTTGAGGTAAACAGACACACGCTAACACACACAGGGATGGATAGATAGATACTTTATTGATCCCGAGGTTACAAAGACGTACATGACATGAAACATTTGTTACAAATTAAACCACAAAACGGACGCCCCCCTCCTCCCATACATATATATTAACCCAAAAAAAGATTTAAGAATACCCCTAGATGAATCAAAACATTTTTAGCAATGTTTAAAAATAATAAAATTATCAAAAAACAGACATTAAATAACAATCAGTGGAAACATTAAAGGTGCGATTTAAATTTAAATAATTGAGGTTATCATTAAAGTGTCCAGTTGCACAAAAATGCAGAAATTCAAACCTGTAAAGTGTGCAAACAGGATTGACACAACATGAGATCCTATTCCTTTTAAACGTGTGTCAATGTGGGGGGAAAAAACCTGACTCGGTGTGCAATGGCCTTAAATCACAATTCATTGATATACAAACCCAATATTAATGTGTAAGCCATCCTTAAGTCCTCCTCCCCGAACAGTTTCTTCAAAATGAACAGGTCTAATCACTAACACCTGTCCTTATCATAATCCTGACATCACAGTGTGCAGATCAGCTATCTTCACTCTGCAAGTCTCTGCATCTCCTCTGGATGCCAGAGTTTGATGAATTGGAATAGCGGTTTAGAGAGGCGTGTCTTCCTGAGATTGGGCGTGATTTATGATGATTTAACCACAGCATCCCAGAGAAGAGATTACTGCTTCGTTTTTCATGATATTCAAACTTATCTCTTTTTTACTTTCACTGAAATTCGGCCCTGTGGTTGGTAACAGATTTTTTTGTATAAAAAAACAAAAAAATACACATTTTTTATTGCTTTTCACAATATTGAATTTTCACATCCTTTAATTTATTATCTCATTGTGCACACCCCGCTTTTGGTTTTACATTTAGCTGTGTGTTGTTTTGGAATCTTTTTGCTGTTTGGCCCTGTAGGAGAAGAGGAGAAAAGGGCAAAGGAAAGAAAAGAAGGGGGATGCTGAGCAATCGAGCACACACACGCACGCACGCACGCACGCACACACACACACACACACACACACACACACACACACACACACGTTGCACTCTGGGACTCATGTCAGCCTGGCTTGACACTTTGAATAGCCTGAGGTCTTAAATAGTCTCCTTCCTAATCACACACACACACAACATGAAGTCGAGGATGTGTGTCTGGTCAGTCTAATCACTGGAGGAAGTAGTCAGGAAGATCTGGTGCACATAGGCAATGATTGGCCTGACACACATGTCGCACACACACACATACACACACACACACACAGAAAGTATCACTAGTAGCATGGCGGTGCCTTTGACCTGGTTCTCTGTATTTAGAGCCTTTGATTTCCTGACTCCACTTATTGTTCTGGTCCCAACCATGTCAACCATTCAAGTCCCACCCTAAGCCTGTTTTACTCTCTCCCTTTTGCAACTGGGGATACCTGCACAGAGCGAGCGAGCTGGGGTGAGAGAGATAGAGAGAGAGTATAGATGACATGCTGGGGTGGGGGTGTTGGATTGTGCTGCATTGACACATAAAACCAGTGTTTCTCGGTTTTCAGATGTGTCATTGAAGGTCCGCTTTGATATTTTAAGTAGGTATCACAACAAAAGGGCCAACAAATGGCAGGAGTGGTGCTGGAGGACTATTGCCGCAGCTAATGGAGGAGCTAGTGTGTAGTGCATGGGCAAGGGAGGAGAGCTGCCTCCTTAGGGACAGGTAGGGTTACCTGGGGAGGGATACTCACATACTACCCTTCCTCCTGTTCTTGCAAAGGAAACAGGACAAATCACTGCACAGTTTCAGCTTCACTCTTTAGCATCATCTTACTGCTTTAAGACCATAAGGTTTGATTTTGATTTACAGTCTGTTTACAAAAGTCAAGCGCCAAGTCAAACTTGTTTCAATATCTTCTCTAAACAGATGTTAAAGCAACAATATGCAATGTTTCCACCTTCACCCTCCTATTATCTTTGGGGTCAATTTGACCCCATTCAATGTTTAATGTCTCTAAATAAATGATTGACATCATTTTTTTTGCTTCATATTTAATGACTTTTCCTGATTTAATGGGGACAACTGGGTAATCATAAAAGTAACACAATGATATGTTTTCAATGAACTGCACACATGTTGTACTCATCGGTCTTCTTTGGGGTGAATATGACCCCAGGCTGTTTTTAGCTGTATAAAATAGAAGTTCCAAAGTCGCTCTAAAAGATCGATAACTTTCCTCTCCACGTCCATCGAGCGATCCGATCGCCTGCTCTCAACACTGTGTTACTTTGGCAGCGGGCCGCCGTTCTCTCACAGATGAAACTAAGAAGAGAAAAACGAGAGAGAGTGACCAAGCAAGGAGCCGAACTGTGTTAATATTGGACAGGCTTTTACACAAGGCTGCGAGTTTGATGCCAAACTATGCACTCTACATGTTATACGATGAGTCTCTGAGTGAAGGTGTGGTATTTGGTTGGTTGTGGTATTTAATTGTCTTGTATTTGGTTGTGTTACAATTATTGGTTTGTTATATTTGGTTGTGTTGTATTAGCAGCTTGTTTTCCAAATTGTCATAACATGTTGTCCATGTGTTTCCTTTATATTCTACAAGAATTCTGAGGTGGAAAAGCTTTGAGATGAGCGCTTGACGGGCCCAGGAACCAGATTAATAAGGACCAGGTTCCCACAGTGCCCGTCAGGTACAGCGAGGATGGACTTTGTGTAAGTAACACAACGACATATTTCTGATGATATACAGTTATTATTGGGCATTTTTATTAGACCGAACCAAACACTGGAAGTCTCATCACCTCATACTAAAAACTGAACCCTCTTCATGACAGGAGCTCCTCCTCTGAGCCTCCTGTCGCTACCAAGTCTGGAAACAGGAAGAGCTTTGTGTTTATTGGGGAATAATTAGCATTATAGTGTCACACCTCCTCACTGAGGTATGCAGCTCACCAAGCTAACACACACACATACACACACACACACACACACACATCATGTCTGCTTCTCATTAGGCAGCCCACCATGCTGCACCATACATGTAGGCCTTGTTACCACGAGTGTGGCTTCTGTCTACTAACACATATCTGTGATAATCTCAGAACAGAACTTAATAATTACTCACATTATGAAGTCACTTTCATCAAGGTTTTTTTGTCCATTCAGCAGAAAATACAAAAGTTTAACTCTCTTCATCGCAGCAGGTAGTGCTCAGTCGTTATTTTTTTTTTTTTTTTTACATTTCTTCTTTAACATCCATTTCAAATTAAGGGAACATGGGATCATATGAGACCACATACCAGCATGTACGAGTATGTCAAGCCGTTTTAGTCAAGCCTGCAGAGCACTTGGCATCTTAGTTTGTATCCCACTGAGGAAGTGGAGTGGAGGCAAGTCAACACTTCACTTTTACGTTACTGTGATTACACAAGAGTGAATGGGAGGTCCCGTGTACTGTCCCTGAGTTTAACCCACATTAGTTCCATCATTTTTAAGGTCTCAGTTTTTTTTTTTACTTTATTAAAAAAGGGAAATTTGGGTTTCACACTCTGTCATTGAGAGACATGAATCTCACAAACAAATGATGCATTAATGGAGACATGTATAGGGCTGATAAGTGTTCACCTTGGCAGTACTCTGGAAGTGATCTGGAACCTCTCCAGCTACTAGACCAACTTCCACATTTTGGTCTGCACAAGGACTTGTATCGGCGGCCCTCCAGTTTCCAACCCAAGTCCCTACAGACTCAAAAAGTATCTGTTAGAAATGAGATTGGGATTTGTTGGTAATATATGATCAGATCAATATCCAGGACATTCAGCAGCCCTGGAACCTGAGTACTCCAAGTGATGAAGTAAGTAAGGACACTTTAAATGTCCACACAAAAGAGTCAGTCATTTACACTGCTGATGTCATGACTGGAAAACACAATGAGTCTAATTGTTGCAGAAAAATGACTAAGATTTAGATTTCCTCTTATTTTTATAAATAACACTCACAACTTCAGGGCTCTGTCTTGAAGCATACTGTCAAAAGAAGGCAGCGCAATTTGATTTTGGGGCATGTCTGACTACATTTTGCTTTTTATATGGCACAAAATCTGGGTGCTAAGTGAGGAGCAGGGCATAAAGAGGTAAGACTTGAATTTAGTGTGTTTTAGGTGTGAACATGAATCAGGGTGTCAAACTCCCTTTCCCTTCTAAGAGTGCCTGCAGGCTTGCACATTGTTATTTTTCCTATTTATCTGCCCTAACTCCCAATTTCCACAAAGTCAGAGCATGCCGCATTTTGTCTGTTTTGCTCTGTCGGGAAAGCGCGCGCCCCCTCCCCCACTAGGTCAGTTTCTGGAAAAATGAGTGCCACATACATTAGATGTGGGACCAGGTTTTAGGGGTCTAAAGTGCAGTAATTGTTGCATCCTCGAGATAGGAACATGCCCCCTGTGCACCAACTACACCTTATTTTAATTTCACAAACAAAACCCTGGGCACTAACTGAAGCACTACTATCTTTGGCAGACCACACAAACAGAAAAGATCCAGACATTCACAGTGTTGAAGTTTGGATGTTTAGGCCCCCATGTCCACTTAGTGCCGGCGTCCTTTTTCAATTGTTTTAATGAGAAGAGAGCGTGTGCAGCAACAGACGGCTGCCCAGAGAAAAAGCGCAGCGCCCAGCATCTTTTTTTCCAAGCACTCTGTCTTTATTGTGCGGTATATCGTACACTTACCCCAACATTTTTTAAAAGGAGCTAAATGACATGATTCAAATGGCCTCGTCTGGAGTAATGTGTAACTCAGCTTCTGTGCTGGTTTCTCAATAAAGGGGCTAAGCTTACTAACATCTTCTGTGGGCATTGGTAAGTACCACATACAAGCCCGCTTCAAAACTACTGATCAGTTTAAGTTTCAGGGCAGGACAACAAGACGCTAAAAAAATCTCTTTAAAGTTCTCCATATCAGAGAAGAGCTGCAGATTCACTACGAGATACACATCTTTGACATTGTCTCAGCGTTGTTGCATTATCTTTTCATTGGCTTAAGATTAAAAAAAATATTGATTTAAATGCTTTAAAGAACTGCAGACTGAGAACCGATGGGATCCTGACAACAAAAAATCCTCCTGCGTGGTATACTGCATGCAGGTAGAAAGCAGCTTTGACAAACTGCTGTTAGAGACAGCTGAGAGGCCTTAGAGAGGCATTAACATAGCTGCAGCATGTCGGCCTGAAAGACAAAAGCAAACAGATCGCACACTCAAGTACCTTCAAGACAGACGTCTGTCATCAGTCCAACAAGCTCACTGAGTGATGGCGGCCCTCGCTTTATCAGGCACGGAGCCTGCAAGAAACTTCACCGCTGGGAATAAACACATTCATGTATCAGTTACAAAACAGAGATGGTGTCTGACGTGTACATTTCCGTTTCTAAATAAAACTTAAATTAAACACTCTGCAGTGGAGAACCTCTGACCTTATCCTTCTTCCACTCACTCACACAGCGGCCCCTGTGGAGCAGCAGGGTTAGTCCTCAAACTTCCAGGATCACAGGAGGCAACATTCAGTTTCAGATGAGATTAATGGGTTTGTCTCAGTACACTGCGGAAGTCAAAGTGTAATGTTTACAACATCCAATATGGCAAATGAAGCAACAGAGTCTGACGCAATGTTTGCCTTTATATCAATGTAATCAAAAGAGTGAAAAGGAACACACTGGCGAGCAGTAAAGAGCATGGAGCAGCTTTGTTTCCTGCAGAAGATCAAACCAGTCATGTATTATTAAGGTCATCACTCTACCCAAACTCGCTTGAGGTGAATTGTCCTGAATATTTCCTCACTGCGCTCATGTGGACATTTTACCATATAGGGCTGGCAGGGAAAAGTCCAGGTGAAGTTAGGGTGAATAGTTCTGCTGTTTGTATTCACTCTGATTTCTGTGAATTTTCAGGAGTGGAGGTCATGTGTGAAATAGGTTTTGGTCTTGGTTTACAGTTATTATTAGTAATAATAATAATAATACATTTTATTTAAAGGCGCCTTTCAAAACTCTCAAGGTCACCTTACAGAGCAGAGATAAAAACAACAAAGTAACAACACAACGATAAAATTAACATTAAAAACACAAAAAACACAAATACAGGATGTAAATAAGTTATGAGACCGGATGGGGAGTGGCCAGTTTAAAAATGATGTTTCGTGTTTGACAGGTCAGGTCAAAGTGTGAGAGGCAGAAGTTAGTTGTAGCATTTAACAGAAGCTAGTAAAAAAGGATTTTTTTTAAATATCCACTAACTATAATGCAGTGTGTACAACAGGTGTGTGGAGTAAATTTGATTGTGATATAATGTCCAGTTCCCTGGATGATCCCTTACAAGTTTCACTTTCATTATAACAAGTTTGATTTGTGTGTTTTTAGTTGTATTTGTCTCAATATGTGCTTCTAGGTGTGCGCCACTTCTATGTGAAAGTTCTGTATTTTTTGTTTCGAGTCAAGGTGTGTTTGAGTGTGTGTGTGTGTTTTGTGTGTGTATGTGAGTGTGTCTATCACAGCCATTGATGGCCTCTAGAGTTTCATGCTTCCACAATCATTCGCCTGTTAGAAGGTGCAGCCGCTCTGCAGGCATCTGAAACCTTGCAGCTAACAATCAAAGAGCTGCAGGAGTATAGGACAGAGCTATCTGGTTACAGAGGGAGAGCGAGTGAATGAGAGACAAAGAGTGACAGTGCGAGAACCTGAGAGAGAGAGAGCGAGAGAGCGTACCAAGAAAGAGAAAGCGTGGAAGAAAAGAGAAAGGGAGAAAAACATTGCAGAGTGTTTTCTTTTAAATAAGGAAACAAATTTCAGAGAGGCTTCTTCTTCAGTCTTCTTTTCTTTTTTCACATTTTCTTTATTCTGCATGAGAAACAATTTACGCCCCGATGAACACACTGGAGACGCGGACAAGCCTCGCTGTCTTTCTTCCATACATCGTCATAAATGGAATCCTTTGACTTTGATGTGCCAAGGGCATGACAGGAAAATCCATGTCAGCCGCTTATTCAATGCTACTGTTTAAATATGTCAGAGGGTTCACACCAATATCACCTACAAAGGGTGGACATGAAAACAATCTCCAGTTCAGATATTTTGACTCATGCCAAAAATAAATGACTACATGGTTTCTTCCAGCTGAAGGCTGGTGTGTGAACTACTGCCATAAAGCCGTATGCACTTCTCACCAGAGATCCTCTGCCTTCTGCAAAAGTTCGATAGTGTTGGAAGTAGGCCTGGGCGATTAAACAATAACGATAATTATCGCGATACCATTTTTCTCAATATAAATATAAAAAAATGTTGACAATAGTTAGATAGATTTAAACATGTTATTACACTGCCCATATAATGGGAAAAGGGGGCGGTAATTTGCCTTAAACACTAGTTGCCACCTGACATTAAAGTCTTTCTATGTGATTTTTCACACTTAAATATAATATAAATCAAGTATATCCTCTGAAAATAACTCTGTGAGTCATGACTGTCTACAATGGGTGTAACACCCGAGTCCCACTGTCTGTGATGTTTTCAGAGTTTTCAGAGTCCTATCTTCAGTTTGTTCACATCGCCTGGACGGCCGGCTGACTCCTCCCCTCACGTATAAAAGTTGTTTAATTGAGGGACTAGAGAAAAGAAGAATAACATACTGTACTCACTGCTTAACTGTGTTTCTAGATCACGCTCATTTCAGGTAAATGTACATGCAGTGTGAAGATACGAGCATAATAAAGATTAGTGATTTGAAAAGCAGTTCTTTTCAGTGTACTGAATCAGTAGAATCAGTTCAGTAAAGTGATTCGTTCAAAAGATTCGTTCACTGAATCGTTCAGTACTTCTTAGCAGCTCTGTCTGTGAATCAGAATTTAATAAGCTGAAACACGGCCGAACGTTTAGTTCTGCTCGCGATCGTACTGAGAACAGCCGGTGGTGAATAATAAACCAATGAGCTGAGAATTTAGTTGGATAAAGTTACAGTTTGCAAACTGAAAGCTGCTAAAACAATCACATTTATTTTCCCCGACCGTTCTGTTCAGTACAAGAAGAGGGAGAGAGAGTCTCGGAGGCGGAGCTCTCGTTCAGTTCGTTCACTGATCGTTCAGTGAGTGATTCGTGTTAGAGCTTCAGTCAGTACGTTCAGTGAACGAATCACTCACTGAACGTGAACGAGTGAGACTGCGAGTCACCAGCCTCAGTCACACACACACACATACACACACACACAGACACACACACACTGTACTGACTGTACTGTCCTGTTTAATTGTAGTTTGTCATCGTCTGTAAAGAATAACTAAACCACAACAACCATCCGGTTTCTTCAGTTTTCACTCAGGAGCAAAAATCAGCCTTTAAATTTAAAAGAAATAATGATTTGACAACTATCATGATAATTAACGATAACGACTAATCTGAAAATTGTTATCATGATAACATTTTTTGTCATATCTCCCAGGCCTTGGAGGCGAACGATTGGCATGCTCTAAATATTTTAAGAGAGATAATTCTCCCTGTTGAGAGTTATTGTACTTTTTACAACTACTTTGTAACTTCTATTGTAAGCTGATGCTTTAATGCCTCCGACCCCCCAATCTCCACATACTACTGCCCCACTGGATCCTTTTCAGGAACGTGAACACAGCCATGAGCAGCTGTACACACTACCAAGATCACGCGAGAACAAAGAAAACAATGTGCAAACAATATGTCACTTTGTCTTTCTGAGGCTGATTTGTTGTTCATGTGGTGCCTGTTTAGACATTATGTTGATATAATGATGGAAAATACAATTGTGAGTCCGCATATTGTGTTTTAATTTGAAATTGGCGGTATGCACTGTGGACAAGCTAGCTAACTGGGCTATTGCTAACAAGCCAACACTAGCAGGCTAACATCCATCAATGATCACCTCACCAGCTATCTGCCACAAATGCATTCACTCACCTGAAACCAATAGCAGCAGTTCATTGGATTCAAACACCAAGATCCACTTGTGGAGGTTGGCTGATGTTTTGAACTTAATTTAAAACAAATCATGTTCAAATGTTCTTTGCGTGAGCTTGTATGCTATTTAGCTAGCTATCTTACTTGCTCACAATGGTGAGACGGTTGTATGACAAAAGCTCTCCCTCGTTTATCTTTTCATCCTGTAAGGCTGGAACAACAAATAATTAATAATTTCCCCATTAATAAAACATTCTTAATTTAAAAGCTGGTTCATTCAGAGACTGATGGGGGATAATACAGAGTTACAGCTTTATTGATAACCTGAAAGACTCTGGGCTTTTGAGAAGACAGGGTGTGCATTTTCTGTTCCTTTTAACTCTTGGCTGCTCTCGGCTGAATGTTTTTTTGTTTTTTCTTCGGTAAACAGATGAGACTTCGGGATATTTAAACCAAGGAAAAAATCTATTTTTTAAATTGTCAAATGAAAAATCCCCACTCTTTGGTTCCCAGCCCTGATTGTTACCCTCACCTTTCTTTTATCAGGACATGTCTGAGCTGTTTTGTTCCTTGTTCTATGTTTCTTCGTTACTTGTACTAGAAGAATGTTATATAAGCTATTAAAAAAAGCAGTGTCTGGGTCTGAGTATTTCTCCACCAAAGTCAAATCTACTACCAGTGAAATTTTAAATAAATTGTCCATCTAAACTGTTCTAAACTGTGAGTTTCAGCTCCCCATTAACCAAACCAACAGTGCAGACTAAACAGGGCTGAGCTGGGATAAAAGAGAGGCAGAGAGAGGGAGGCAGAATAAAATAGTTGCCAATTTGTTTGCTGTGTGCTGGAACTGTACAAGACTTCTTTCTGAAGCGGCTGACAAGCAGGTGAGATCAAAGTCAGGGGGACAAAAGAGGCTCAGCAGCGATTTGTCAGGAGAAGAGAGGCAGCGGCCGGGTTCAGCCCTCTGATCAGCGCCTCACCAAAGAAAGCTGCCCATGAGAAAAAGTACAGCAGAAAGGGTTCAAAGGTCATTTTGATTTGCTCTGGATTACTGGTACCTCCTTTTTCCCTCCGCTAAAGAAAAGGACCTGGCTAATAACCTTTGTATTATTGCAGAAAAGAAACCCTTTTGTGCCAAGAGGGTTTTTGGGGTGGTGGTGGGGGGAGAGTTTTGGGGAGGTCAATTAAAAAAGGAGCCCTGAAATTCTTGCTTTCATTCATGGCTGGAGGGGAGAAAAAGGGAAAGTTAAAATGTATGCTTTGGGGTTTTGTGTCCGAGCACTTCATGTGTGCAGGGTTTGGATTCATTTGTCAAGTGGATGATGACAAAGTGGGAGCTTTTTTAAATATTTGAGCTCGGTTAAAAACCAAAAAAAATTACTATATTTTTCCATTGAAGCAATAGCGTTCTGAACGCAGGTGTGAATATGTGCAAAATGCAACGCTGGGATCTGATCACTCCAGCCACATTGGGAGGAGGTCAGGAATGCAAGTGTGCAGTGTAATGTGAACTGGAATGGCTCCCTGGCCACATTGAAGGACCAATTAGTCAACTTTGTATTGTGTGGTTTGCAGGACAAAGCTCCAAACACAGTTGATTTGCTTCTGCCGAACAACTGAGACCAGGTTCTGAAGTCTGTACCTGAGCTGAGGCATCAAACCCTACTCCGTCATTCAGACGGCTGCAGCTGAAGTTTCTTCTGCATTCAACAGTGGGTTAAAAATCCCAAACAAGAGATCACTGAAGTTGCATTTCAGATTCATTGAAAAGCCTCGACCCTTACCTGGCCCCGGCATCACACTGAGTCAATCTCAGTAAGTCAGGGTCTTTCTTTGTGCCAGAAGTCTCAGATCTGTGAGTCAGAATTTTAAACCTCCAGAAAACTTCCCTTTCTTTCTTTTTTTTGCATAATCCTAGTCTTAAATATAAAGAGTTTTATATTAGAGTTTAGTGTTAATATAATCATATATGGTGTAAAACCATAGCCCCGTTGGCATCACCCATTGCTTTCTGACATATTCTGACTTTTCACCATATTGGAAATGCTGACTATTCCTCCTATTAGATCAATCTAAAACAGACAAAAAGGTGGAGCCTTTAGCCTCCTGGCAAACAGCTACAACACACACGACTGTCAGTCAGTCGTTTCCGCCCTTATTTTGTAAGCCTTCATTTCATCGAAAGTTATAAAAAATGTACCCTCTGTACAGTGTGTATTAATACACATCAAAATGTGTACCAGTCTAATCCAGGCTAAATATAAAGCCTAAAGGGGATTCATTGGCTTTTGCAGACAGCCTCCAGTTTTTATGTTCAAGGTGTTCACGTCCAGAGCAGTCATACGGTCATATTGCCTGAAGCCTTCATCCCCAGCCTCAACTGAACTTCGGGTTTGAAGAAGTTGTTCTGATGAACCACACCACTGTTGGGCTGCTCCTTGATCAGTCATGTTGGTAATGGTGGTGTCCCTCCCAAACATCAATAATCTGGTTCCCTGATGAAGTAATCAGTGTAGAAGAAAGCTTGAAAAGAGAGAGCCACCACAGGAGGTTTCAACGACAGTATTTCTCTGTCGACCTGGCCCAACACTTCAGACTCATTTCCCTTTTCTGCAAGTTACTCCATGTGTTTTTTTTTCACATGGTGTCCTTAATGCAAAACCTAAGGCTGTTTTTTCAGACCAGAGCCAAAACCTATACCTAACCTCCTTAGATGTTCCAATTTCCCATATTCAGAGGTGGTTCTTCTAACCCCCAAATTCCCACACAGTCCGTGCACGCACCACAGTTTTGCTCCGTCGGACGGCAGCGCGCCCTGCCCCACTGGATCTGCATCTTGAAAGTGAGCGCAACGGAGAGCAGCTGTACACACATCACAGGAGAACTACAAAATCCTGCTGGAATAAAGAGGAAAACATGAAAACATCTTTTCTGAGGTTGATTTGTTGTTTGTTTTGCCTGGTTTGACGTCATGTTGATAAAGTGATGAAAAATATGATTGTGAGTTCGTATATACTGTGTTTTATTTTTACATTGACCTGAAGCTCTTTGCGTTCCCTTGTCTGACTTCCTGCTGGGTTGTTCTATTCTTAAAAAGGAGTGTAGCGGCGCTGATGGCACGCTCCGGAGACGGACTGCAGCGCTCGCTGTGGAAACAAAATGATGAGTAGAGTGGCAGCAAACGGTGGCGTAGTACAGGGCACTGACGGACGCACGGAGTGTGTGGAAATTGGGGTCGACTGTGAAGTGTTCTTTTTATGGTTCAAAGCGTTCAAACGACAAATTGATATCTGATTCAACTATCAGTGCTGGCCAGTACGGTCAGTTAAACCAACAAAATGCTGCTTTACCAGTACGGTTGTAAAAGGGGAAACTTAAAAACAAAACTTCCATAACTAACGTATGTAACTCTCCATAAGAACAGGAACATCAATGACACATCCTGATATATAAAAAAAATACTCTTCAGCATATTTCATTTCATTTCATTTCATTTCAAACCTTTATTTATTCTCGAAAAGACACTGAGGTTTCCCTCATTTCCAATGCCGTCAAGATTACAAGCACAGTAAAACAAGCAAAAACACATCAAACACTCAGAATCTGTGACAAAAACCACTGAGGACATTTAAAACTAATAAATGCATATAATTAATAAATGCAATACATTATTATTTGTTAAAAAAGTTCATAACAATTTACCATTTAATTGACATCAACTCTGGATGTCTCATACACATTTATTAGGGTGATGCGCTGACTTAGTGTGGCACTGTTGATGGGATGATAGGCAAGATTTCCCTCCCAACAATACACTGACAGTCTGAGAGACAACCGCCCTATGAGACAATTGCTGAGGATATCAATTCAATCAATCAATCAATCAATTTTTATTTGTCTAGCGTCAACTCATAACAAGTGTAATCTTGAGACACTTTATAAAAGAGCAGGTAAAAAGACCTTACTCATTGTTATGTTACAAAAAGCAGGTAAAACACCTTACTTATTGTTATGTTACAAAAAGCAGGTAAAAGACCTTACTTATTATGTTACAAAAAGCAGGTAAAAGACCTTACTTATTGCTATGTTACAAAGATCCGGTCTATCCATCATGAGCACTTTAGCAAAGCAGCAAAAGTTACAGTGGTAAGAAAAAACTGTCTTATTAAAAGGCAGAAATCTTCAGCTGGATCCCCGGCTCATAACAAAACAGCCTTCACAGGCCTAGACAACTATTAGACTGGTGCCATCGGGCTTCATTGATACGTAAAGCTGAGTATCATCTGCATAACATCATATGCCGGTTAAGGTTTGTCGGATTCATAAAACACATGGAAAGTACACCCCTAACTGCTCAATTCCACCAGATACGTGTTCAGTCTGCTTCTTCTCAGCTCCGGAGCCCTCTGCAGCAGATACAGCAAGACTTCTATTTTAGCCGGATGACATAGCAGGGCGCATCAATTTACCACAGAGCAAGATCGAGCAAGATAGGAAGTCAGCCAGCCAGTCAGGTTGGAAAAGATGATCTTATGTGTGTTTGCTGTTATTGTTGTTATTAGGGTTTTATACCACATACATTGTATTATATCGCGCTATCAAACGTGATTCAGTAATTTCCTGCAGAAACTCCTTGGTCTTGCGTCTTCAGCTGTCCGGCTGTGCTGCTCAGTGCTGCGCTCGGACAATGCAGACTGTGGGTGTTTACGGAGGAGGTGACCCACAATGCACATGCATCTGGTAGAAGTTCTGGGTAACTTCGTCAATTTTTAAACCATGCATTTATGCAGTCATTTGTGGAAAAATACGCCTCATTCTATGCAAATGGCCTCATTGGACTTCACCAGCAACAGCAGTAAATGTACCGTCTGCTGAGAGTTGGTGGTAACTTTGTTGCAGTATTTACAAGAGATGACACGACCAAATGTTCCAGTGATGAAAACAATTCTGCCTCTTTGTTACCCAAAAATAAATCATCCTCATAAAGTCTGTAAATATTATAATCAGGGGTTTAAGCAGTCTGGGACTGTCAGCGGCTTCACACTTCATCTACATGGAAGGAAGTTTGTTTTAAATGGTAAAAAGTAATTGTATTTTTTGAGTCTGGCCTTACAATAAACTGGAAAAAAGTGTCCACTCCCCCCCAGCTCATCATCTTTATGTGGACAGATCTGAGCTCTGTCAGCATGAGAGCAGCTCCGTGAAGAGTAAAAGGTGAAGATAGCTTCTCTCCACATTCAGACACATTCAAAAGAAAACTGCACAGAGCAGGACAACATTTTCCTTTGTGAATTAGAAGTTGATAGCATGAGCAAAATGATGTGAATTTTTTTTCAGAGCCCATATTCTGCCCTTTTTGGGGTTCATATATTTAATCTATGTACCTACTAAAGTATGTTCACAATAGTTAAAGTTCTGCCGCTCCATGCACCATGCTCGCTTCTGACTCTCTCTCTAAGGCTCTGAAGTGCCCACGTTCAGAGTCCCCACGTGTGCCAAGTCTGATCTGATTGGTCAGCCTGTCGGCTCTGCCGTAATTGGTCAGTCGCAAAAACATTAGCACCTTAGCACTACTGTGCTACCGCAGGCTACGGTATATCGTGGGCGTGCTTCAGAAGTTAACGGGCGTGCAACCTGAGCTGCAGGGCTTGCCACAACGAGCCAATGGGCTTAGATCAGTGATATCACACTGACAATGACGTCACACTGGCAATTTTTTTTCTGAGGGGGCTAGAACCGAGCGTTACATGCTAATGCTACAGCTCACAGGCGGAGGTAGGAGAAGCTATGTTTCTGCGGACTTTGAATTTTTGCACATAGATGTGCCTGAACATGCACAGGACACTTGGAAAACACACTAAAGAACATATAAAACCAGAAAAAACATAATATGGGACCTTTAAAGCTATTAGCGGATGTGACACATTCTTAGTGGATCAGGCCCCTGAGTTTTGTCATTGCAGCAGTGAGATAAGTGTCATTAAATGTATTATTCTGTCATAGAGGGTGACGATGCAATCTTCCATCATTGCTGCTAAGTCAACCAGGCTGCTATGTTTCACTTATACATGATATCCGTTTTTTTCCGTCTACCGTCTGTCTGAATCGGTGAGAATGCTCTTCACATGATCAGTGAAACCTGACTCCTGTTCCTCTGAACTTCACTGCTGCTGCTGTTAAGAGGGCAGACAGTTGTGTAGTAGTATAAGCCCCAAACAGGGGGTGACACACATTGACACAAGCGACCATGCCAAGCCTTTTGCTCTTGTGAATTTTCCCAGCCCGGAACTCATTTTTCTGATTTTTCCGACACCACATGAATGCAGGGTTATATACGCAGCTCTGAGGTCACAGCTGGGGCTAACCCTAAACCCTGCTCAGATGCGGATCTGGATAAAGGATCCAGAATCAGATTTATAGGCCTAACTCAAATTAAGTTTGACTCTGGTTTTAAGTTGCTTTCATTTGAAACATAGAGATAAGACAACGAGAGGCTGACACTGTTTGATAACTGAAATTTTTACGCTCAGAATTAAAAAACGCAAACACACACATATATCCTGATGGGAAGATGTTTGTGTGTGTATGTGCATCACAAATTGGGAGCGTTTGCCTTGCTTATTGCTGGGATGCTTTGTGGGCGGTGTGTGAGGGGGAGCGTAATTAAAATAGTTTCTGGGAGAAACAGCACACCACATCTGAGGTTCCACCCTCTTCCAGCATCTAACCACATCAAGAGCGTCTCACTTAGAGAACAACCTCTGCTACACACGGCCAAGCTCATGTTTTTGGTGGTGTGCTGTCTGACCGGACAGGGGTCTCACAGGGGCATAAATGTGCACACATTTTGTAATTAAAAGAGCTGATCACCGGGGGTAAATAAAGTGACAGAGGCAAGCTAGCAGGGTGATGTATGGGAGGGGAAGACAAATTAACCGTCGGCTCTCTGGGGGATTCTCAGCAGAGGCCTTCACAGCGGCGGTGGAGCAGCGCCAAAGGGCAGAGAGATTTGTAGATGATGGTGCTAATTACCAGAATGCAAACCATAATGCGACCAAGATGGAAGCAATTTAGGCAGTAGTCATTTAGCCTGCTGCTCTTCCGCCCACCGGCTGCTGCCTCGCCAGAGCCGGGGCATTAGGATGGGAAAAGTCTGGGAAGATCCATCGCTCAGGAGGTAACGCACATGGAGGGGAGAGCCTTGTGACCCGGCAATTCATTTTTCTCTTCGTCTAAATTAGGATTTTACAGGTCAGGATGGAGGTATAAATACACGAGGACAAAGACGGCTGTGAATGTTTTTTTGGGGGGGGATTTGATTTCCAGGTTGAGCTGCGGTGTCACAACTCTTGAGGAGATCACGTGGACAGGACAGCAAGCAGCTTTGATACAAGAAACTACAGACACTTGATATTGACCTCAGCCTGTGGTCACGGCTTTACTCTGTGTGTGTGTGTGTGTGTGCGTGTGTGTGTGTGTGTGTGTGTGTGTGTGTGTGTGTGTGTGTGTGTGTGTGACAAACACCTGTTAAACTGGGATACAGTAGGATGTAGTTTACAGTTTGGGAAGAGGTGGACCTGCTGAACACAACATTTTGCTTTTTAAAAATGCAAATGTTTGAAGTGAGAGAGTGAGGCCTCTGAAGGTCTTATTTCAGCAGCTCAAGTTGAGTTCCCTGCAGTGTGTGTGAAGGTGAAGGTGGGTGTTACTCCTCACCTGTTGCTGGCCCTGCCTTGCCTTTATAATTTGGGATGTCTAATTGCTCTTTGAGGAGATTTCAGAGCTGTTCCGCGCTCAGCCACTGTGTAATTTTATCCACGCTGCAGTCTCTCACTTCACACAGGGGCGATACCTTTTGCCTCCCCCTTTCCTTTGTATCAATTGGTCGGAGTTCAGCCTATTGTCGCCACAAGCCTCTTTTATATGTGCGCTCAGTCTGAGCTCGGGCTCTCAGTCAGACCCGCAGGAGGGATTTCAGCAGCAGCAGCAGCGGAGGCGAGGAGCGGATTCAGCTCGCTCGGGGGGCGGCTGTCTCGGATGTTTTTTTC
The DNA here is from genome assembly GCF_963584025.1 of Labrus mixtus. Taxonomy (NCBI): domain Eukaryota; kingdom Metazoa; phylum Chordata; class Actinopteri; order Labriformes; family Labridae; genus Labrus; species Labrus mixtus. Next base: position 34,254,287 of record NC_083612.1, on the reverse strand, counting down.
AAGGCTGGGGCTCCGGAGCTTTGTGGCCCTGACTCTTTAATGGGACCCGCGGGCACGACGACTTCCCTGATTTTTCGCCACAGTCGTCTCTCTCCGGCCATGCCATAATGCTGATGATTCCTCTGGTGCTGTTTCTGCTCAGCCTGTCGGATCCCGTTAGTTCCCGGGCCCGCTGCTCCCCGGGCCAGGCTCCCTGCGACCCCCGGCAGCGGAGGGACGCCGGGGGCCGCGGAGGAGTCTACGAGCACCTCGGAGGAGCGCCGAGACGCAGGAAACTTTACTGTGCCACAAAATATCATTTACAGATCCACCAGAACGGAAAAATCGACGGATCACTGGAGGAGAACAACCCGTTTAGTGAGTACTCACGCGCTTTTACGCACAGACACCAACGCACGAGGGGGGAAAAGTAGTAACATTGGGAAAGTAAAGATGATTTTTTTTTTTTAATTCAAGGATTGTCAAATATAAAAAAAACGACATTTTTATAATTATTATTCTAATTGTATTTATTATATAAAATAAATGAGCATTATTAAATATCTGTGAATAAAAAGATTGTTAATCGATGTCAGTGAATTGTGATTAATCTATCAGTTTCACTGTCAGTTACTCTGTGTGTGTGTGTGTGTGTGTGTGTGTGTGTGTGTGTGTGTGTGTGTGTGTGTGTGTGTGTGTGTGTGTGTGTGCGCGACATGCAGGTTAATCTCTGCTGGATGTATTAACATCCCGGTGGGACAAAAGGCGCTGTCCTAACGGATGTATTTATCTAATCAGGGCACATTAGAGGCTCTTCACCGCCTCAATGGGCCATTGACTAATCAAGCACTGATTAAAACAGCCAATAAACACACTGAATGGAAGTTTAGTTTGTTGACTTTCAATGACAGTTTGTTTCTTCACGCTTGTGGTGTCTGATCATACCTTTAAGATTTATAACAGTGTTACTGTAAAAATACTTTTTTGTGTGTCTTATATTCAACCTGTGTGTGTGTTTGTGTGTTGCAGGCATCATGGAGATCACAGCAGTGGATGTGGGCGTTGTGGCCATAAAGGGGCTTTTCTCTGGCAGATATCTGGCCATGAATGATAAAGGGCGGCTGTACGCCTCGGTGAGTCCACATTTCATCTCTTACTGAGATTTTAACACATGCACAAAACTACTGAAAACTGCCTGACATTTTCGTGGGTAAGCTTCATGTGTAAATGTCAAAACAGTGACATTTTGCACTTTGAATATTTCCTGACAGCACCCTAAAAAAAATATCTGTGTGAAGTCGTTTTGAGCTGATGTGAGAACGCAGCAGGAAATATTTAGGAAAATTCACCACGAGAAAGTGGGAAGGGTTGATGACATTTATATCCTGTGACTGGTGTAATCGCCAAGGCAACATGAAGATTTTAGGGGCAACCTGTATGTGAAAGGTTGATATGAATCAGACTCTTCACATGTTTAGGATTGACACAGGTCGCAGGTTTAAGGCCTGAAATGTGACAACACAGAAAGGTTTGTTTACCTGGTGTTAATCTGGTGTAAACAGTTTTTTTTGGTTAGTGTGCACAAGTTAGTCAATGGGAAAAAAAATACTCATGGAAATAATTCATGGCGCCCCTCATTTCCTCCTTCTCCCCCTGCAGGAAGTGTTCAACAGAGAGTGTGAGTTTGTGGAGCGGATTCACGAGTTGGGCTACAACACGTACGCGTCGCGCCACCACTCCACCGAGCAGCCGCTGCCACCAGGCGGCGGCGGTGGCGGCAGCGGCAAGCGTCGAGCCAGCGCCAAGCGGCAGTGGTACGTTTCCATCAATGGCAAGGGGCGGCCGCGTCGAGGCTTTAAAACCCGCAGCACGGACAAAGCCTCGCTCTTCCTGCCCCGCGTGCTGGGCAACAAGGACCACGAGATGGTGCGGCGGCTGAGAGACAGTCAGAGCGCACAGCACCACGCTCATCAAAACGCCAACCGCCGAGACCGCCGGAGACGCAGACATCGGGCCAGGAAGGGACGGCGGGGCGGAGATAATTGAGCAGACTTTTTAGAGAACCCTTGTACATGGACCCCTGACCCCCACACGGAGCTACACACAGCAAGAGGAAGTTTGGATCCTTCTGGATTAGTGGACGTGTTTGTTGATGATGAAGGACACACACTCACACACACACACAAAGCTGTATAATGTTCTTCATGATGCTACTGTCCCGTAAACACATGTTCTCATGTTGACTCCCGTCTCACTTTGTAAAAAGGTCCTCGGCGACATGAAGCAAAAAAAACAGGTTATTGTAAATACAGTATGCACTATGCATGTCCGGAGACTTTCAAAGCTTTAGTTTGTCAGAAGATGACGCGACAAACATTATAATATTCTGTTATGTTGAAGTGCGAGACAGCGAGAGAAGAAAGGACTTCACACAGCGAAGCACTTTTTTGTCTGATTTACGTTAATGTTGTGTTCAAACCAGAACATGAGCTAATATTTTTGCGACCATTATTTACAACAGAGTCAAAGCAAAGACTCGTTAGGATGTGTTCAAGTGTTCAGAATCTCATATCATCCGGAAGTTGCTACAAAAAATAATCAATCAAAACTTCATTCAGAACAAAAAGCATTTTCAAAGTGGGCTCTTACCACGTCTTGTCTTGCAGGAAAAATCATGAATTTGACTTTTTAATAATCACCATCATGATCTAGTTATTTCTGCATCCTGACCACCTACTACAACCAAATCAGTCTCAGTCAGATCTGTTGATTTTGGGTTCCTAGCGCTGTTGTAAAACAGATTTTGAGCTGACTTTAGTGTGACTTGTTAGCATACAGTGAAACTGTCACTCAGTGAGCTCAACACCTGAAACATGACACCTGTAGTTGGTGTCCATCAGAGGGAATCCTGGTACTGATCCAGGTCATCAAACTGGGACCTGGTCAGCCTCAAGTACCTGGAAGTAGCAGGAGAGGTCATCATCACTGACAGGATGGAGTTTGGTTTTCTGAACGTATCTGGAGGGGTGAAAGTTCAACATTTGACCCAAAGCGAAAAAGATTAGCGTCAGGTTTTGGTCTGAACACAGCTGAGAAGCAACGGGACACTGTGATAGTCTACTGTGTGTAAACTCAAAGATGTACTTTGTATATTGTACTAATGATATGAATATTTATTTGGTGCCTGTGTTGTAAGTTATTGATAAGACTTGTTTCTGCATTTTGCTGTTGTTTCTGTTTGTTTTCACTCAGCAGCTGGTTCAAAACATAAAACACGAAGGTACTGACCCGACGAACAAACACTTTCTCTCTGAGTCCTTCTTTTTCCTAGAGATTCCTTCCAAAAACATATAAAAATAGAAAATGGTTTAAAATTGGATATTTCACCCATTCATTTGAAAATACAGTATGTAAAAAAAGTAGTTTCTTACAATAAATTACAAAAATAATATGATGGTGTTTGGGCTATTGTTTGCTGTTCTAATGCCAGTGTCAAATGTGGGGTCCCAAGTATCTATCACCGTTATATTGGGGGTCGCAAGCTGAAAAGTTTGGGAACCCCTGGTTTAGATTGTCTGTTGAAAAGGAAAGATTTGAGGTTCCATTATAGAGCTGAATTCTACGGAAGCCCTAAAGGGACATGCATCAACAGAATCAATTAGTTAACACTCGAAAACAAACATTGTCATCCTGAGTCACCGAGATAAGAAGTTGTGATCTCGAGAAGTAAAACTGAAATGTAGGCTACTCGTTATCATGGGAAAATGGATTTAAATGAAATGTAAGGATGTATGTCCTTTTAGGGCCGCCATAGAGTCAGTGTGAATGTCACTGTGTATTTTTGATCTCTTCATTGTTGACTGATAATGATTTCTGACACAACACGATGAATGGGAAATATTAGCATACCAATGGTTTAAAACCCAAAACTGCAAATTGACAGCAGCATAACTCTTTTTTTATTGGTTATTTAAAAAAAAACACTTCATGCATTTGACTTGAAGACGACATCATATATTTTCATCCATTCAACCTCTTTACAACTGCTCAGATATTTAAAGTCAGGAAGCGTTTTTATGTGAGTGTATGATATAACTTTGGAAAACCTTGTTCAAATAATCTTCAATCTAAGATTTAACCATTAAAGGCTGAAGCACTCATTCTTTTTTTTCTAGAGTATCAAACAGAAGGATTTAAAAATGCTTCCCCCCCTGCAAAACACAAGAGTGGAAACATTTCTAAGCATTTTAAAGCTCCTGTGAGAATTTTGCAATAGTGATGCCTCTTCACGGCCTATAAAAACAAACAAGACCATCAACATAAAGGCTGAATATTTCTATCGCCTGAAAATGCTTCCATCGAGTCGGTGTCAAACAATATGATCTTAGCACGCTGCAAGCATTTGGTTACAGTTTTCACAGAAAAGATTTACAGTGAGTGTTACTGATAGAAAGATAAAATGATAGTGAACAGCACTTAAACATGTACAGGTCAACATCAGCACTGAGATTAAGATGAAATAAGCTTTGTCCACAGGGGGTGCCAACATCAACACAAACCTGCTAGTTCCTCACAGGAGCTTTAAGTTTTGTAAAGTTCCACATCCTCAACACTAGATAGTGAAAACTTTATAGTTTTATTAAAGAGAAATATGAAAGTAATTTTAATCATTATTGATCACCATGGCAGATACATAACTCCCTAAAATACAATACTCTGAAAAAATGCTTATCACCATGATTTCTTCATCTTTTAAAACATAAACGATTCATACATTTCTCAGTTTTTTTTGTTATATTCAAACTGAAATACACTTTTTAAAGGTAGAACGCAAAGTTATTTAAAGTAGTCACATAACCAGAATGCCAAACTTAGATATGATTCTAATTAAATTATGACATTGATACCTGTTTGATGACACAGCAACAAAAATAGAAATCCTATGCACCAAATAATGTTTGTTTTTTTTTATGAACATAAATTGCTGGAAAACTGGAAACTGCACTCTGTCTAAATTTCGCAAAAAGTTGTCAACATGCACGCGCAACATGCATGGTGCAGTTAATCTTCACGTTGCTGGAAAAGTGTTGTTAAATTCAATAGAGAGAGCTCGTAAGTCCGCCATTGTTGTTGTAATCAACTTGCACATGGCTATCGACTGGAAGCGTAACGTGAAAAGTCTCCTTTTTCAGATAAACTTCTTAACGCCAGTCTACAGGAAGACAGAGACTGTCTTTTCTCAAATGTACGCACTCTGGAATCCATTTTCAAAACTTTGCATATTTGGGGGCACCCAAACAGCTGTTGTTGTGTAAACAAACAGCCAAATGCAATTAAAGATTACCAGCTACAAATTGTCACGTGAACAGGACCCCAGTGTGCAGGGGTTTTATTGAAGGGTTTGTTCATTTAAAACAGAAACAGGCAATGGGGAAAAAAATACAAGGAAAAACTCTAAACGTAAAATTATTCAGAAGCTATATGTTCCCAAGCCTGCCTGCCCCCCCCCCCCCCCCCCCCCCCCTAAAATATGTTCATGTTGTCAGAAATAGACTGTGGACTGACACGCCCCTTATTGGTGCCATAGATAACATAGGACCACATGCAAAATATTCACAAATATTTGAAAGGGTTGGTCTGGTGTAAACCTCCTCGTGACATGATATGTTGTCCATGTTCCTCATTTAGTGTCCCAACAATTCTTGACCAACTCATTCTCCTCTTAAAAAACTGCTGCTGTTTCTTTACTTCTGAACTTTTCAATAATGTTGAGTATAATGAATGAGATTTGCATTCTTTTTCAAATTCATAGTGGCTTACAGTATTTAGGGGGAGGAACATTTGAATGTCAATCTAAAAAGCTTTTAATGAGTCTTAGGCATAATGAAGGTGTTGCTATAGTAACATCTCAGGGTTGACCGAGGCTGTGGTGGAGGGGCCCAAATGGGTCCCAGAAATCTTTGCGATACCCCTGTGTACAGGTGTGCCTGTTATATCAAGCTACCTACTTATAATAAATTTGTGTTTGGAGGATGGGGAGTATTTAAAGTAGTACCCCCCCCCCCCCCCACCCCCCCTAACCCCTCTATCTACCCCCTCTGCAGCTCATTTGTTAAAGTGTCCCACCTGTCGCAGCTACACGACCAAGCACCAACCACAAAGACCAATGTGAATGCAAAATTCATCAGAGCAGCGTTCAGACTCCTCTGGACGTTCAGGTTTGCCTCGCCTCGCTCACATCTATAGGTCGCTGCATAGAAAGCCGTGTCACCCTATACCTGCGGGCTGGGGAGGCTTCCTGGCCCCGGACAAAAGCTCCTCCCAAGGGGGGCCTGGGAAGCGATGCCGCCTGAGACTTTTAGGCTTTTTTTTGAAAACACCGACCAAAAGCGCAGAGTGGATAAACAAGGCAGGCCCTGGTGAGAGCAGAAACTGTGTCACACAGTGTAACACCTCACACTCTAAGATTACCCAACAGGAATGCACAACTTCACACAGCTTCTTCCCTGATCTGTCATTTAGAAACATTTATGTCCCTAAATGACTCAAATCTATTTTTATATGCTTTCAAAATGTAATATAAAATATTTCTCTATCATGGACAGGGCTGATGGGAGCAGTGTTAGGAGTCCTCGGAGAATTTGGACAACAATTACATAACAGCTCAATCATTGAGAGAGGGAAACACTGAGTGAACTTTGACCTCATATCACACTTTCTGTTTCCCTGAAGTGCAGAGTGGCTAAAAAAAGATGATGTAAAGCCTCTATATTTATAATGATTAATTTGAACAGGTTTACTATTAAATATATTCACACAATAAACCATGACATTTTTCAAATAAGCATGAATAAGAACAGAGTCAGACTGAGTGGACTGTGTGACTCTTTATGGATGAATAATTAAACATTTATATACACACACAATTATAAACTTACCGTATATAAAACAAACAAACAGCAGCCAGAAGATTCACTAGCTCCCGAGGTTGAGTTTAGATATGATCAAAGTCTTATGAATAATTTATAAAGTTAAAGTTATCAACACTTTAAAACAGACTCCTGAAAAATGTATTTCATCATCATCATCATCATCATCATCATGAATGACACACGTGTTCCCAGAGAAATAATCCTGTTTCAGCTTTTTAATGTAGAAAGATTTCAAACAGAACTCTGTCCTTCAAATGTTAGCTGTGTTCACCACGTTTCAATCAGGACAGACAAGGGAATAAAGTTCAATACTTATTAAAATGAATAACGTGGAGATGTGATTTGACAGAAAGAACTTTGGCGCTTGGACTCTACGGGGTGGTTGATGTGTTTGGAGAATGTCAATTCTGAGCTGTCAACAGAATAAGCCCCCCACTCCATACAATTATTACAACAACCAACAGTCATACATACAAATATAATATAAGATACATGAATACATGAAATAATAATAATAATACAGTAAACTTAAGACTCCCGCTTTGAAATACAAAATGACTCCGGGGCCCGTTATAATTTTTTTTTTTTACTACAGCTATAACTTTCAGTTAGGGTAAATTATTGGACATGACAAAATGATATTATGGGAAGATGGACACAAAAGTTTACTGAACATTATGTCCATGAATAGTCATGACACGCCTTACTAATCACTTAAAGTGTTGACTCATGGTAAATCATCATTATTGTGATATTTATTTATTTTATTTTTAAAATTGGTGGAGGGCTTTTCGTGGCCCACCTGCAGTACCCACATGGCCCACCAGGGGGCCGCGGCCCACACTTTGGGAAGCACTGCAGTAGACTTTAATAGGGCTTGTCTGAGTACTCAAAGACGCTTAACAAAGAATAACAACAAATCAAAACAGAGAAACAATGAAGAAATAGTCAACGAGAAGGAGGATGAAAACAGCTTTAGTGGTTGTAGGCGAAGTTGAAGAGGTGAGTTTTTAGAGATTTCTTGAAGGTGGAGAGTGAGGGGGAGCGAGTTCCAGAGGGTGGGAGTGGCAATGGAGAAGGAAGGCCCTGTCCCCCCCCAGGACCGATGGTTGGTCCTGCTGACGGGAGGTTTGAGTCAGCAGACCTGAGAGTGCGGGTGGAGGAGCTCAGACAGGTAAGGGGGAGGAGCTCAGACAGGTAAGGGGGAGGAGCCAGGTTATGGAGGGCTTTGTTGGTGAAATAAGAAGTAAAACAGCAGATATTTGTCAAGATCGCCCTCAATTATAAAACACATCCAGCAGAACATTTACAGTCAGATGTGTCCAGCTCCAAGTCATTGAACACCTGTTTTCTTAAAATCCTCCAATGAGAGCAGCTCTTCATGTTTCAGGTCTTTTCAGGTCATTTGTTCCGGGTAAAGGAGGGCAACAAACTTAACATCTTTTCCACCAGTTCAGTTAAAACATTTTTTTTTATCAGAATCACAAAACTTCCCATCTCAGAGGCAGTGAGTGAAGCTCCTGTTGTCTGATACGAGTCTGTTGAAAGTTGCTTTAAAATTAAATCTGGGTCGCCCCCGTGGTCTGGGGTTATGTGCTGAGGGTCGTTGTCACATTCACCCTCCTTTTTCCTCCCAACATTTCCTGTCTCTCTTCAGCTGTCCTATCTCATAAAGGCAAAAAGTCCCCAAAGAAAAAAAAGGTTTAATGTAGTGAGTTTTTGTCAAATGAAATACTCAATATTTTACGTTTTTGTCATCTCAACTAATGTGACATTTTTCATCTTAATGTTTCAATGAAAATTAAGAAAAGAAGTCAAAAGGATATTATTATTGAGCTGATCCAAATATAAATATATAAAAACAAGTTAAGTGCTAAATGGACTCGAGCTTGTGTGACACTTTTCTAATCTTCAGACTACTCAAAGCGTTTTATGAAAACAAATGAATTGCAATTCCTCACCTCAAGTTCAGTCCACTTACATGCAGCTCGAACTCTAACTTTTTTAAGTTCAAACAACTATTATTTTTTTGAGTGTTTGATTGTGAAAAAAAGAAATCAATTTCTCAACATGTTTTTCCACTAAAGCCAAAGATGACATTGACAAAAAATGACTTTATTATTGAGCTTTGCTTTTATCATTAAAGGCGGTTTAAAAGGAAAGTGCAGAAACATTCAGCTTTATTGCTAACATAATTATTACTTATAAATATATTATACCAGTTCAAAAGTTTGAGTGTGAGACTTCAGGAGGAGATATTGTGCAGAGCAGGATTTTGTTTTTGTAATCACACAACAACATGAATATATTCACCAGAAAGCTTCTCCTTTAGAATCAGTTCCAACTACAGAACAGGTGTGGATGTGTCTGAGGTGTGAAACTTAAACAGCAGACGTGTTTCAAACATGTACCTGCAGTACAGGAGGGTTCTCTTGTAAGTGCTGCCCCCTACAGGCAGAAAGCCGTCTGTGTCCACACTGTGGAGGACCTCATGTAAAAGCTGCTGCAGCTCCATTCCCTCTGCAGGTCACTAAATACAAGAAAGACCTGCAGACAAAAAATAAAAACACTTTTAATGTTTTTCAAAATGAGCAAAGTGAAGTTTCATACTTTTGAACAACCAAAGGAAACAATTTAGTTTATTAAAAAGTGACAAAATGTAGTTTAACAGGTATCTGTGCTGTATTTATTTAAAACAGAGAGAGACATTTAATAAAGACACTGTATTCTGATGTCAATTCAATTATTTTTCTATATGTATGTTTTGTATTTGTAAGTCATTGTTCCTTTATTTTTTTTATTCTGTTTTAACTAACTACTATAACTACAATATTAGTGAGAAGGTTTTATAGAAGTCTGGTTGAAAGTGTTTTAATGTATAATATATGAAGGTGGTGAGTGCAGCTGAGCAAGCAAACAAAAATAAACTCTCCTTCATACAAATGAAATGTATGGATGTTCGGGCTGGGCGATATGACTTCAAATCAGTATCACAAATAATTGAACATTTTACAATTAAAATGTAATTAAAATTACAATTTAATGAATGATTATTTTGTTTTTATTTTTTTGCCCTCATAGTTCTCTGTCATGGTCTCTACTGTAAATATGTTCAAATATTAAAGCTGGGATGGTTTTCTAATGAAAGAGTGAATATCTGATGAACTATTTTGTGGTTATTTATTGAATATTTCAAACTGAAATCAAAGCGTCGTTTGAAATGAAAACAACACATTTTAGTTTTAAAATAGAAATTAAATTTTTCCGCATTTACATTTGACTTCTGTGTCGTCTTTCCTAAAGACAAAATGTGTCCAAACGACTGACGTTGCTTCCATATCACAGATTGAACATGTCGTCACATGACTCTGCCCTGAAAATAATCAAAATAATCGACATGGGCAAGATTACATTGATTTAGAGGTTATGAATGTAACATACATGTGTTTTCCCGGGTCAACCCGTGTAAATGTAGGTTGTTATCTCGAGATCTGGACTGTTGTTGTATGTCTTATTGTCTCGAGATGAAATGGCTGGTTTTTCTGTGATGATGAGTTAATTTCTTAAGATCCCACTTCTGATGGTCTCACTGCTACACATCAGTGTGTGAATGTGTAGGTGTGACATGTGGTGTAAAAGCACTTTGAGTAGTCAGAAGATTAGAAGAGCGCTACACAAGCTAAAATGCATGTATGCAAAAGAAAGAGCAGGAACAACTGGGATTGTTTGATGACATGCAGGTGAAATATAAGATCCTTTTTTTAACAACTATAGAAGTAACTTTCAGTTTTTACTCATCAGGTTGCTCATTTTATCCTCCTGGGGATTACGTAATGTGGACAAAGTCATCCCTGTGCAGTCACTTGAGTGTGTTAGCATATCAGTGACAGCTGTGAGGCTGGCCAGCATCCAGCTGATCTGTGCCAACACACTCAGAGGAAACATGGCTGCTCCTCTGTTTGGATACACAGAACATGACACTGACACACAACACCTTCAGTCAAGATGACCGTCGTATAGTGAGTGAAAGGTGGGACTGACTCCTGAGGGCCCCGGTGAAGGAAGGGGCCCTTATTGGGCCTGAACACATCTATACATCTCGCAAATATGAAAACGTTTAATTCATTGTTCTTTTTTCATTTAAACTACAATCGTTTTTTTTCATTGGTGAAACACAAAGTGTCAAGCGATATCAATAGCCTACCTGTTTAATATCACAGGTACAAAAATAGAAGTCCAAGACTCCCAACATAACTAATTAATTAAAACAAAAGGTTCCTGGAAAAAATGCAAAGAGGGCAGCATTACTTGGAAGTGACAAACATGGACGTGGAGGGTTTATCCAGTTTTTTAAGTTAAATCCCTGTATGAATTTTTAACATTATTGCTGTAACATTCCCATATTATAGACAGTGACGCAATTTTTAAAACTTTTAAATAAATAAGGAAAGGAAGCCAGTGTAATTTTTGGGGATTGGCCAATATGTCAAAGCTCACACTGGGAATGTATATCTTCATGGCTCAGTCTTGCTATCATGCTGTAAAGCAAAGAAACATCACAGTAGCAGCTTTTCTTATCCTTCATTGAAAGGATCAAATGACCCAGATTATGACAGAATTCACTGGGTAACTTCTTGTTTAACTAACAAATCTTCATGCTGTTTTATTGGACCAAGTCACATTTCAGCACTGAAAACGTATTTGTGAAATGTATACTGCAGGAGTTTGCTTGCACTTTTTGAGGAACTCATTCTTCTCTTATGTAAGGGAACTCCTAAGCAGACATATATCAACACATTTGATCTTGCTCCGTTTTCCCGTGAAACGAGTAAAATTCTGTTTTTTTCTTGAAACCTCAATTTATTTATATCGTTATATTTGGGATTGCAACACTGGTTTTCCTAACGAGTAACAATTTGGTTGTTTTCTGGAGCTCTTAGCCTGTTGATCTGTTTAAAACAAAACTGGTTTTCCCAAGATTTACGTGATGGGAGACATAAATAGCTCAAGAAAATGTACCTTCCTCATGAAACAGATGTTTTATTTTAAAGTGTCAGTACCTTTTTGGTAGTGTCTATCATTTAAATATAAAAAATAACCTTTTTAATTGTGTGTTTAATCAAAAATGCTGTGATGCAACATGCAGCTCATATTGTTCAGTGTGTAGATATTTGTTTGCAATTTTTAAAATACTATAAATTGTGACACATGTCACAAAACACACAAATTTTGCTCCACAGAACACAGATGTTACTGGTCTGCTTCTGCCTCTTTGTTGTTATTGTGTGAATTGAATGCTAATAGCATGAGCTGCAATTTAACACCGTTCATGTGAATTATTCCAACAATGCAAAAAAAACTCAAAGAACTAGGCAGCAGCAGCATCGACCAAATCGCTGATTTGGTCGATGGAGTCTGGTGTGTTTGTAGAGAGTGAGGTCACAGCTGTTTTTGGTTAAAAAGTCTCTGTGGGGATCCTTTCTGTAATACTTTATACTTTATTTCAGATCCAATAGGATCATATCATGTTGTCAGACACTTAAAATGACAATCTGAACAACGACTTTTAGCGGACACACTTTGATGCATCAAGCATTATGTTGCAGCCATTACAGCCTGATTACTGCTGCAGGACGAAGAAATCTACAATAAAACAACAACTCTTAAATATCCCTTTATGTGACCATTTTTTCAAAGTGAAAGTTTGAAAACTTTATAAGCTCTTGATAACTGAAGAAGACATTTAGTTTCCCATCTCCATGCAGCAGTATGCTGTGTTTTATGAATAAAGGAGTGAGCTGATGAACGCTCATGTTCAATGTTGAGACATTCTGCAGCTCTGAATCGCAGCTGTCGCCCTGTGAAATCTAAAACCTCTTTCCCTCAGCATAATTCATCACATACATGACATCCAAAACCACAATGACTTCAGACGAACATAAACAGAAAATAAAGCCGCACTTAACTGACGGCAGAGAAACATCTCGGCACAATCTGACTTTTCAGAGTGACCATGAAGGGGACCGAGAGTTCCAGCAGAGAATCCTGCAAAATGTCCCATAATCCTTCAGTTTATTTTACCAGGGGGCCACAGAATTAACTCAAGCTTCAATGCACATTTTGAGTTTATTAAATAAATTATTAAAAACAACAAACAAACAAAGACACTTCAAAACCTAAAAACAAAAACAAAACAAAGAATATAAAAGAAACAACAATTTGCTAAGTAGAGATAAAATGTCAGTCTTTAGTGTTTATCTCATCATATTTTTACATTATTTATTTTTGGATCCAACAATCTCTCCATGTCAGAAATGTGCTTTATTGTTGTAAATGGATATTAAGTGTTGGCAGACTCGTCTGTGTTCACATCACCTGTTTCACAGCTTCACAGCAGATGATTCTGTTTCCTTTCCTTGTATTTAAATTCCCAAAATATTTCCTATTCCAAATGGGGCGGCTGTGGCTCAGTTGGTAGAGTCGTCGTCGTCCCTCAACCGGAGGGACAGGGGTTTGATCCCCAGCTCCTGCAGCAACATGTCTGATGTGTCCATGGGCAAGACACTTAACCCTGAATTTCTCCCGCTGCTTTATCAGCGACGTATGAATGGGATTAGTTACTTCTGATAGACACTTCACACAGCAGCCTCTACCATCAGTGTGTGAATGTGTAGGTGTGACATGCGGTGTAAAGGAGCTTTGAGTAGTCAGGTGACTAGAAAAGCGCTATACAAGCTTGAGTCCATTTACCATTTACCATAATGTCACTCAATACATGTGTGGTTGTGACTGTGTGGATTTTGATATTTAGTTTCTGAGCAGGGAGTGGATGTGTTTCCCCTAGCCAATGGCAGTGCATGTGAGTTCAGGAGTGGATACAATTGAGCTTTTGGACGTGATTCAAACCAGTGAATATGATGGAAAAGGACGAGAAAATATAATCATAGTGAGGCGAAACACAGAGCGGATAAAGATTGTTCTGAAACGAGGATGAACCCTTGGCTTTCACCGTGGAATAGGTTGTCATTCTGTTGGAGAGGCAGAATCTCAGTCTGTTGGGGCGTGGGTTGGGAACTGGAGCGTCGCCAGTTCAAGTCCTGGTCTGGACCAAAAATATGGAATTTGGTTCTGGTAGCTGGAGAGGTGCCAGGGCACTTCTCCCGGGTACTTCTTGATGTGCCCTTGAGCAAGACACCAAACCCCCAACCGCTGTGTAGCAGCCCCACTCTGACATCTCTCCACTAATACATGTCCACAGCTCCTGTTTGTCGGCCTATGAGTGTGAGCAGCATGTCTCTCAGTAACAGAGTGTAAAACAGTATTTACCTCAGTGATTAATGAAGTATTTAAAAACAATCAATCACCTGTGGTTAGCTAGTACTAGCGTGCGGTAGCTCGCAGTGTTTCTTTGCTGTCCATTGAAAGAATCCTGGCGCACCGCGGGACGGTCTCTCAGATCTGTTAGCGTTCATTCAAGGAGCCATTTCGCCGCTCACAAAGAAACACTGTGGTTGTACATTGAGGATCAGCCGGATGTGAACGTGAGAAAACATGTCATGCGTGGTCGATGAGGAGCCACCCCAGAGATCAAAGACAGGCGAGGGGGGGAGGGGTGGGGACCTTCAGGACCCCGAATCATAAAGAGACAGTCTGCGTGGAGGCTAAATGTTAGCACCGACGACAATTCAGAAGGAATGAAATGATGAAACAAAGAGAGAGGGAGAGCTGTTTAGTTTGAGACATGCACCAGTGCATCCAAAGTCAGGGATCACTCATCAAAGACGTTCAATCACTTCAACCAGAAGCTGTTGTTTCACAGTTTTCTGTCTTTAAAACGTCGTCCATGGGGACATGTTAACCTGTTACTTACTTTGATGTAGACCTGAAAGAGTTCAGAGCTGGTGTCTGCAAATAGAAACACCCATAATGTCTCCCTCCTAGTTTTATATTCATCTTATATTCAAAAAACAAATACACAGTTAACAGAAACTTAAAAAAATCACATGGGAGCCCAAACACCAAAAAAATACATGTAACGAAAGAAACCCTTCTATGTGTTATATACACACTTTTAATATTTAGTTATAACACACATTTATTTATATGTTATCACGTGTTGATTAAACATTTTCTATGTGTGATCTTGAGGGAAAAAAATAGGGGAGACCGGGGTTGGGTTGTCATTGTGCTTATTACAGACGATCTAAAGGGTGTTACGTTGATATCAAATATCAACACTGTGATGTCATCAGTGGGTTTTTTTTTTGCTTTATTCTCCAGGACGGCCAAAACTTCTCACAGACAGACCGCGAGTGTACATCTTAGCTCGATGCTAACACATTATGGAAATCCCCACTAAAGGGCTAACATAATTAGCATGGGGTAATTTTTAGAAATGATCTATTTGACTTAAAGGAATAGTTAAGTATTTTTGTAGAGGCCGGGTAGTTTGAGGTTCTTGTCAATATTACGTTTATTAGCTACGGAAGAGGAGGCTTTACGGCTATAGAGACGGAGTTGTTAACTCCACGTAATCTAGCAAATTTGAAGCAAGACTGAGCTAAAAACTAAATTTGGGCGGAATGTATGCTATATTGAAAAAAATATCTCAGTACTTTACTTTTCTACTAGCAAGCCACTTGATATTAGCACAACTTCTGCACACCACACACAGGGTGCTCCGCTTGAAGCACACTGATAGGCTGTTTGGGTCAACAACTTTGAAAGAGACAACAAAGACATCCAAACTTAAAAATGAGCCGAGCCAACACAAAATAAAAATGTACTACTATTGACAAGTACCTCACCAAAAATACTGAACTATCCCTTTAACAATGTTCAATAAAACATTAAAACATATTTTAAGTCGAAGTTGCTAAGTGACTTTCTTATCTTGTACAGTCTGTAACTCTACAGTTTTGTCATTTGTTAATAACCGCTGACCAGTGTGCTCCAGGAATTCTGCCCGAATGATCAGCAAATCAAGGGGGCGTCGCCTTGACACCTGTCAATCATTTACACTACTGAAGTGAATGACCATACAGTGCTTGAGCTGTAAAAAAAATAAGACCATTTAGAGATATTTTGTGTTTTCCCTGTAACTAGGTTCAGTTGATACTCTACAAAACAATCTGTTTTAAGTTATAGAAGAATCATTTGATAATTTCTGTATCATGAGAAAAGGAGGGCTGTCTCAGGATGGTATGCTTCTTATTGTCAGGACATGTTTCCTGGGGAAACAAATAAATTGGTGTTTAGACAACTTGTCTTTGTTAAAGTCTTTATATGTGATTTTTCACACTTAAATATAATAGAAATCAAGTATATCCTCTGAAAATAACTCTGTGAGTCATGACTGTCTATAATGGGTGCAACACCAGAGTCCCACTGTCTGTGATGTTTTCAGAGTTTTCAGAGTCCTATCTTCACTTTGTTTACATCGCCCGGACGGCCGGCTGACTCCTCCCCTCGTGTATAAAAGTTGTTTAATTGAGGGACTAGAGAAAAGAAGAATAACATACTGTACTCACTGATTAACTGTGTTTCTAGATCACACTCATTTCAGGTAAATTTACATGCAGTGTGAAGATACAAGCATAATAAAGATCACTAGCATTAGCATGCTAACACAACAATGCAGCGCGAGTTGTTTTGGTTTCGTGCTGGTGCTCAAGGGCGACATCTGCTGGATCAAAAAATCACATATAAAGCCTTTAAGAGTCCTTTTTTAATCAAAACTTTGTATGAATAAACATGTTATTACTCCAGGACTTAGTGGGCTTTTTTGTGATTGTTGAGGCCTGACGTGCCTGATTTTGCAGCACATCAATTTCAGGGAAATGTTAAATATTTTACGACTTGTAAACATCATCATCAACAACCATTAAATATAAATGATTTCCAAGCAATTCCACACATACATGCAAACACCAGCCAGTTTCTAGATGTGTTTATCTTTGTGTAGCTGTAGCTCGCTTGCCTGTTGATTACGTGTTCTTTGGAGTTACACCACATACAAGTTTAACCCCTCTTATGTGTAAAACATCAGGAAATCAACTTGAAGAAATTACTTTTTGTTGTTTAAAAATTAGCTTTTCATGTCACTAGTCTTCATCTTCTTAACAGATAAGATAGAAGTGAGTGAAATTATGTAAATGATTACACTTGGGGGGTGGGCAAAGCTGATTGATCAAATATGTGGATTACATTGCAAGGCCTCACAAAATGAATGAGGACTGGTTGAATTTGCATTAGTAGTTGAGATTGCGACATTGCAACCACTAGAGGGACTCATTTGTGGTCAAATTCTTGAGCCTTTCTTACAAATTTACAAATCTCCTGAAAACTCCTAAAATGTTCAGGCTGGGCAGCATGTGTGAACACAAACAGCCACATTTTGTCACTCTTGACTTTACTCAGAATCTGTCCTGCCAGCCCCCCCTGTTTGGGCTGAGCTGATGTGTAAAAGCAGCAGGAAACATTCAGGATAATTCACCAACATTTCCTAAGAGTGGCAGGGGGGTGATACATTTATATCCTGCAAACTGGTGTGTGACTACAGACTGTAAAACCACACAGCTGGTAAGATCTCCATGCAACAAAACTGAATGTTCTTCTCCGCTCTCACTGATACTATTAGAAATGTTGAACAACACTTTGCACTGATATGAAGGTAAAACTTGTCATCATTGTGTCATTGTGTTGACACACACACACACACACACACACACACACAAATGCTTTAGCGTTGTTAAAGCATTGACAGCTCTTCACCTGAAGGCGGGATTGGTTGTCTCAGGGTTTCACTAACTGTTACATTCATTATTTACTGCAAACAATATCAGACACTGCACATTCCTCCATGTCACTTCTTTCATGAAAAATAATTCAAACGATCGTGGCGTGCAGGTTTAACATCCATACAGCTGAAGGCCATCATAAATTGTCATAATTCTAATTCTTTGAATCTGGAGTCGATACATGAACTTCAAAGATGTTTTTTTTTATATAACACAATGTATATTTTGTGTTGTATCATATCTGATACATCAGGCATTGACATTTAAATATGCTGATTAAAAAATATTTAATACGATAATTAAAAACAGTTTTTTTTATTTATTTTACCTCTGGAAGATTTTGTTTGTCCCTCCTCTGAAACTCGTTTCTTTTCATTTTCGCCTTTATTGACTGTTTGTGTTGATGTTAGCTTCTTTGTTTACTTATTTTCTTTCTAAATATGTACCAAAAATTAAATATTACTGCATATAACATCTAAATTGATTATTGTTTGTGAAAATGAATTGAGAAAGGAAAGTTATGAGCAAGTGACCCATACAAACATCAAATAACTCATTTATATATATTTATATATGTTGTGTTAGAACAGATCGCACATAAAAAAAATCCCAATCTCAGCCATAAATATTCCAGGTTCTACTTTAAAGATATCAAATTATGCAATTTAAGCCTTTAATTAGTTTACCCAATGAGCAAAAGAGAAAACATTGCTTAATGGAATGTATTGTGTGTGAAACATGACCTTTAACCCCTGCTGTATCAAATTCACACATTTTCAACAAGATTTTTTTTTTTAAATAAGACAAGAAATAAAAGTATATTCCATGTTTCCACAATCCAGTAAATATTGAAGTTTCAGCTCCAATTTGAGTGTTTTTCTTCATATTTTCTAAAATTGGCAAAAACATCCATGAAATAAAATCACATGTGTCACTGATTGACACCATGTGTCCTACAAAGATCATAGGAGCATGATTTATGTTCACACCATGTATCTGTTTTATTGGTTTTTAGGGGAAAACACATCTCACTGAGGATGTAGAAGTCTGTATGTAATATGATTATTTTGGTTTAATATAAACAGACAAACAGAAAAAACATGTTTAGATGGTGATGTGTTCTTGATTTGAATTCCCCTCAATATAAAAAAACAAACAAACAAAACGGTACAACAGTTTTTTTTTTATTATTTGGGTGGGTTTGGATAACATGGGACACACTGCCCCTGTGATTGGGGTATTTAAAGGCTTAATAACTTGGTGTTTCAATAAGGCTCAATAATAATATTAAAAAGTGAAATCAGTTAGAACATGTAATGTAATGACTTTTGTGGGATGATGAGCAGAGAAGAAGGGTGACACTGGCACCAAAACCCCGGTCTCCCCTAGATGTTTCAACTTACATATTTAATGTGTTACACGTTTTTTTTTTATGTTCAGATGAACTTTAAATGTAATATAATTACCGAAGCAGGAAACTTTCAAAGGAACAGGTGAACTCTTCCTTTAACAGTGACCTAAAAATATTTCCACACCAGTGTTCACAAAGCTTACAGTGTGTGAGCTGTTCAGTGACAATGACAGCCTACTTATCAGGCTGCAAACTCTCTATTTAGTCTTTCCATTGTGTTCTATAAGGACATGATTTCCCCGCAGCGCTCTTAAGTCCGAGCCTTTTTTTTTTCATCGCTTCAATTGGACCCGTGTTTTTTCCTGTTATTGTTCATTTATAGAACTGTCTCCTGTCCCGACACCACAGTCCGTTTCCCATTTTACATCCTCCCATACATCAATTATGATCTTCTGCTGCTGATAGTGAAGCCCCACACAAAGAAGTTCTTTATTAGAATAACTCTTTATTCTCCGATAAGAGAGCTATTATTTAGTTTGCAGAAAGAGCCAATCCGTGTGTGTGTGTGTGTGTGTGTGTGTGTGTGTGTGTGTGTGTGTGTGTGTGTGTGTGTGTGTGTGTGTGTGTGTGTGTGTGTCAGTCAGTGTGTCTGTGTGTCTGTGAGTGATGTAATGCGTCTGCAGGTATAAATATAGCGGCATGGCTGCAGCGCGCATTGCGCCGCTCGGTCTGGGAATGAGCCGCTGCGTCTTCTTCGTCTTCTTCTCGCTTCACTGGAAAGACAAACGCCGGGAGGCTGCTGCTCTCACAGCCAGACCCGGGATGGGCTCTCTGTCGGCCCTGCGGACGGTCCTGGTGCTGGCTCTGGTGGTCGGACTGACGGGATGCGCCCCCGGCCTGAATGGCACGGCGGAGCGCTGGGAGGCCATGTACTCGCGCTCCCTGGCGCGGATCCCGGGGGAGAAGCGCGAGGAGATGGGCAGGGACAGCAACTACCTGCAAGGCATTAAACGTCTGCGGAGACTCTACTGCAACGTGGGCATCGGCTTCCACATCCAGGTGTTACCGGACGGAAAAATAATGGGAGTTCACAACGAAAACCGTCACAGTAAGTTTGACCAATTATCATAAAAATTAAATAAATCAAGAACCTGCTGATTATTTCACTTGACACTTTAGATGCGCTGATTGGTGGAATGACTTTTCACCGTTTAAATAACTTTGATAACAAGAAAGGTGATTGTAAATTTGAGACTATCCAATCCTCTATATAGAACACATTTAAGCGAAGTGCGTTTTTACTCTCTTACACCTCTCCTTCTCCCTCTGAAGAGATGCTTCAGTCAGTGAAGTTTGCAGTTATTGATCCGTGCATTTAGTAGCAACATCTGGAGCCTGTCCTGCCGCAGTGCCTCTGAGCAGATCAGTGCCATGTGTAACCAGAGCCTGCAGTGACTCAGACAGATCCTAAAGTTAGGACACAGCTGCTCTAAGAGACATGTTCACTCCAGCAGAAACAGAAACACCAACGAAGAAGAGTTTACTAATGTTTAGTCCCCCCAGATGTAATAATCCTCCTGTGACTGTGATGCTTAGTGCACCTCCGGACTATTTTTGAGATGAGGCAGGACATCTTAGGGGACATCAAGAAGTCGCTTTAAAGCTTTTGTGGGAACAAAGAACAAACTAAAAACACATCATCAGTACATTTTAAAATCTTAAAAGTTATTTCCATCCAGAATCATCCACATCCGTGTTTTTCTTAAACTGTGTGAAGTAATTGTGTCCTGTCTGGTTCCAGTTTGAGTTTAAAAAAAAAAAAGATTTTAAACAGGATTTGATTTTCCTTTAATGTAAAACTGGGCAGTAAATCATGTGTTTGTCAAAGGGATCAGTCCTGCTCAGAGCCACACCTGCAGCAGCAACACCTGCAGCATCAGCAGCAACTGTAGATCATCATTCTCCAGTGTGTGTGTGTGTGTGTTTCTGAGTGTTCATTGTTTGTCTCCCTGCAGGTCTGCTGGAGATCTCTCCGGTAGAGAGAGGCGTGGTGACTCTGCTGGGCGTCCGCAGCAGACTCTTTGTGGCCATGAACCGTAAAGGCAAGCTGTACGGATCTGTGAGTGTGCACCAATATGGAGACACAAAAAACACACAGTGTCACACATGCAACACAAACACACTGTCTGACACACAGCACGTACACACACTGTCTGACACACAGATACACACACACACACATTTTTGCTCAAAACAATGAAAACGATAGTGACTCATTAAGAAAAACTTTTTTTTAGTCGAATAGTTTGAACCAGTCTCGTCGGGGTTTATGAATCTGAAAGATTTGGGATTGTTTGTACATTACACTCAGTCTAAAACAGAAACATTCAGTCTGAGGGATGATGTTCAAACACAGTCTGAGAGTAGAGAGAAAGACGTGTTTGCTGTTTTAACTTGACACCAATCTGTACTTGATCTGTTTGATTTAAAGGAACAGTTTATACATGCTCAGTTACAACATTACATTTTAATGCTTTGTGGGGTTTTCATGAGTTTGGACAGCAATAGTAAGGGAATGGATGATTCAAGGTTAAAACTCAGGAGGAAATAGCCCAAGACTTACCTTATATTACAATAATGTTAAGGCCATATCAGATTTGATGCATTACATTACATCACACTGAACCCTAGTACTTACTGTTCACACTGCACTCTGTGTCAAACTTTATGGACACATTTTGAACTTTTTTCATCACAGCAAGTTGGGCATGCATTCTGGTGGCAGAAAAACAGTGAGGTCAAGTAGAAAGAAACACAGAAATGGTGGCCAGATGCTTGTTTTAGGGGAATAAATGTCTTGTTGCACCGTTGGATGTCAGCATAGGAACGTGAAAAAACATGAACTCAGTTTCTATAGAATATTGTTGTTGAAGATCTAAGAAGGAGAATGCAGACGTCTAGCTGAGTTTATGTTTTTGCGTCTGGCTAGGCAGTACGTTGGTTCTTAACACACAGGAGATCTTGTTAGTATAGATGCTTAGTTTGTTCCACAAGGTAGCCGGTGTCACGGTTTAACTGGTGTCAAATAAACTCTGTGATACTCCGGCAGATGTTGGGAAGGAGCGGCTTTAGACGACCCTGCCATCAAAATAACGTTGGACATCCTACATCCGACTTGCAGATGCTTGTTTAAAACAATGTGGTGACCCACGCTGACTAGACTCTTCTCCTCTGTCGCCCCCCAGTGGTGGAATGAACTTCCAAACTCCATTCGAGTCCCTCTGCACCTTTAAGAAAAAGCTAAAGACCCAGCTCTTTCATGAATACCTACTAACTTAATGATGATGGTCTCCATATTATTGATGATGATGATGGTAATGACGATGGTTTTTGTTTGATAACGATGACTTATAAGATGGTTTCTATACTGATTAGAGCTCTCAAGAACTGCCCTCAATGTTGTGCTTTGCCTCTGGTCACTTCCTGTCAGCACCTGTGTGTCCAATCAGACTCAAAGCTGATCGTTTGCTCTTACTGACATTGTTCCCTTTTTTCTAGATCCTTGCTTGTGTTGTACTTACTCTCTGATGTACGTCGCTTTGGATGAAAGAGTCTGCTAAGTGAATTGTAGAATTGTAGACCAGTTAAAAAAAAAACTCTTGTCTGTTTCCCTTACAAACAAAAACTGAATCAGACTCATGATTTGTGCATCACTATATGTCTAAGTTTACAAACACTGTATAGTACACATGACCACTCTGAAATCACCAATCGGTTTTTGGACCATTTTTAAAAAACATTTTGTCCATCACCATCTTGTTTTTTTTGGAGCCAGAATCGACCGCATTTGGAGGAGAGAGTGGAGCTGTAAAGGAGAGAGGGGTTAACAACACTACTGGTGTAAAAAATAAAAAACTTTGCTTTATAATTTGCAAGCCAGGTCCACTGCTCACCTGTTGTCTAGACTTAAATCATTTTTCAATAAAAACTGCACTTCTTAAAGTTTCTCTTCCAAACAGTATGTCACCATTTTCATGGTGTGACTGATTTTGACACAATGAAGAAGTTAGCTGTTACGAAGTGACACCATCAACCTGGGCTGTGCAGCTAGCTGTCTGCAAAGCATGCTGGGAAGCCCACTGCCAAACCAAGAAGGTGTTGGTACTTTTTATTATATTCAATTTTGAACTCTTATGCATGCATTAAAGGCTTTCTATTATTTTTTCATCCAGCAGATGTTGCCCCTTGAGCACCAGCATGAAACCAAAACAACCTGCGCTGCATTGTTGTGTTAGCATGCTAACGCTAGCGATCTTTATTATGCTCGTATCTTCACACTGCATGTAAATTTACCTGAAATGAGCGTGATCTAGAAACACAGTTAAGCAGTGAGTACAGTATGTTATTCTTCTTTTCTCTAGTCCCTCAATTAAACAACTTTTATACTCGAGGGGAGGAGTCAGCCGGCCGTCCAGGCGATGTGAACAAAGTGAAGATAGAACTCTGAAAACTCTGAAAACATCACAGACAGTGGGACTCGGGTGTTACACCCATTGTAGACAGGCATGACTCACAGAGTTATTTTCAGAGGATATACTTGATTTCTATTTCATTTAAAAGCCTTTAAGCGACAAGACGGAGGATAGAGAAGGAATTCAGAGAGAGTGGGGAAACACATATAGGAAAAGCAGCTGTGAGTCTGACTCGTCCCCGTGCCACTCACTCAGAGGACAACAGTCTACGTAAATGGGGTGCAACCTAACAGCTGGGCTATCTGGCGCAAGTGGTGCCCCGTTTTAAAACTCCCTCATTGTGTCAAAAACTTCCACATAAAGACAGTGGTGATATATCTGATAAAAAAAAGACAGCCAAGTGGGTGGCTTGTCTCGAGGTTTGCACAGCTAAGCTAGTGCTAGCTCTATTGCAAGCTGCTTTACAGTAATAACTTCTGCAACTATGATACTGCTGATTGGGTTGTTAGTATTCGGCTCACTATGAACAGGTTTTAAACAAAACTTTATTACTGACCAAATGATCCCCAAACATTATTCAGGTCTTTGTGGAAGTGATTGGCCAATCGCAGGTAGCCCTGCCCTGACTCCTCCCCTGCTTTCTGGTGTGTTTGGCTTTAAATGGGACCATAAATGACCATCATGCTGTAAATCTGAATACTTAAAGCTAGAGATGGAGCATATGAACTCATTAGTAGGACCATTTCCTCAAAGACTTCTACAGACTGACTGCTTTTTTACAACACGTTGTGTCGCCCCCTCCTGGATGCAGAGAAAAGCCGGTTCAAAACAATCCAGAATAGCTTCACTTATTTGCCTGAGATTTTACATCCGCTTTATTCAGCCTGTGCTTATACTGAGGAACTTTGCACATGGGCAACTATTGGCTGGGTTGCGAGAAAAAGAGGTTTCTGAATAGACAGCAGAATGAAAGGACAGCTTTGTCTGCAACAGTCGGCAGATCTCAGGCTGATAGCTACAGTCTACATCGTGTGAGTCGGACTCCAGCTCGTCATGTCGCTGTGACAGACTACAGATGTTTTACAACGGCTGATTTCTGTGTTTGGTAGCACTCAGTTGTAAATTGAAAGAACTGTTCAGGGCTCATCTTGCACTCCCCTCTGAAGTACTCAGAAGAATCTACGCCGGTCCAGACACTTGGGAAAAAATGCCTTTTGAAGCAGTGTTTCGTTAGTCGTTTGTCGGCCTCATGGCAGAGCAACATGGCCGATTCTTTGGCTCTGTGGCTTTTTACAAATCTTCATCATGATGTAGTTATTTCAGCAGCATCCAGAGGAGGAGAGATTAACCTATCTGTGATGGTAACAACACTGACACGATTATGTTTGGCTTTCAGACAAAGAAACAGCGTCTCTGTGCGACGGTGCTGTTTGCGCATGATTAAATTATCCATGAGTCAGTAAAAAATGTGCCCCTTTCTATGCAAATCATCCTCATTCAAAAGGCATCTAATTCATAAAATATCAACGCTTACAGCACAACCCAGTTAGACTGGAGCAACAACCATCTGTGGCGAGTTGGTGGTAATTGCGCCACAGTATTTATAACAGATGTCGATCGCAAACTTTCCAATGATCAGGAAAACAATTCCACCTCTGTATGGCTTGAAAATAAATGGTTTTGTGACACTACAATAATTCATACAACCAGGGGTTAAATCATTCTGTGGCTACAAACTTCATCCACACATCCAACCCATTCTTACTGAGCAGGCCGAGAGTGTGTAAAGCAATAGTACTACATACACAACAATGATTTCCAGCTGACCGAGTAAAAACAGTCCACTCTGAGCCTGGTGTCCTGAGTCCTGCCTCACTCACATCATTCATCATTTCAGAGTCAGACTTTTGTGATTGAAGCAGCTGCTACAATAGCCCTGCAGTCAGAAATAAAGCAATTGTTTGATAGAAATCACCACTAACAATATCAAAAATTCCCCACAGCTTTGTTTTGTCTTTGCCGCTGAACAATCAGCATTTTTGAAAATAATTTGATATCTCTCCCATCTCTTTTCTTCCAGTTACACTTCAACAACGAGTGCAAGTTCAAGGAGAAGCTCCTCGCCAACAACTACAACGCCTACGAGTCGGCCATCTACCCAAAGATGTACATCGGCCTGAGTAAGAGCGGCAAAACAAAACGAGGAAACCGAGTGTCCCCCGCCATGACGGTGACACATTTCTTACCCAGAATCTAAAGGCATCAGAAATAGACTTCACCTCAATATGGAGACACGGGGGGGGGGGGGGGGGGGGGGGGGGCTCCAAACCATGATGCACTTTCACCACAAGCTTTATGCAAGTGTATCATATCTGATCCTATATTTTCATTTTCTATATTTTTTATTTATGTTTAACAGTTTTTGTATTTTTTTTTCTAGAACGTGTTTTCTCTAAGAGTCAAATGATTATTTATGTTTTCATTTTCTAATTTATCAGAGATTTTGCTGCTATGTTATGAAATCAATGGATGTTTTTGCACTGATTGAAAAAATATACCCAGCAGTGCACAACAGACATTTTGACTTAACTATGTTTTTTTATATTTAAAACCTTTTTAAGTGAAGGTGTACTCACAGAAATGTTTGGTGTCAGAAGTTGCACTGATTGCTCAACACTCGGCCCCCTTTGTGTGGCACTGGAGCCTAATTGAAACAGTATCATCTTACTTGACGGACGGAGAGAGAGAGAGAGAAAGAGAGAGAGAGACGAAGAACCCCCTCCACCTCCTCTGGTCTGTTTATAGCTCTTGCGGTGAACTCTGAACTTTTCTGCCATCCATCTCGGTCAGAGCTATATGACTGCAGATAGAGAGGCATCCTCTCTGACATTATACAAGCAGGGAATTTGGGAGTTTAAAGGCAAGGTCAAAGTGCTGTAATGTGACAGAGTAACCTTGACTGTGGATTTTTTTTTTTTATGTCAGGTCAACTCTGATTGTCCACTAGCGGTTGGACATGAAGACATTTGTCCACCTGGTGGGCTCTTCACACATGCGCTCCTGAAGATTATCATGAAGGCTGCCCCTGAAATCTTCCTAGGTTGCTTGTTCACGTATGCACTTCACAACAGGAGGCTATCTCTGTGTCGGATGAAGGGGGGTGGGGGGTCTCAGGAGGTGGTACATTACATAAAAAGGTGCATCGTAAATGATGGACTCATCCATGTCCATGACAGTTTTTGTCATAGACAGTATAAGATATGGACATAGTCTCCGTGATGTCACCCATTGGTTTCTGAAGAGGCCCTTTGAAAGCTTAATATGTGATTTTTCACACTTAACTGTAATATAAATCAAGTGTATCCTCTGAAAATAACTCAAGTCATGACTGTCTACAATGGGTGTAACACCCGAGTCCCACTGTCTGTGATGTTTTCAGAGTTTTCAGAGTCCTATCTTCAGTTTGTTTACATCGCCAGGACGGCCGGCTGACTCCTCCCCTCACGTATAAAAGTTGTTTAATTGAGGGACTAGAGAAAAGAAGAATAACATACTGTACTCACTGATTAACTGTGTTTCTAGATCACGCTCATTTCAGGTAAATTTACATGCAGTGTGAAGATATGAGCATAATAAAGATCGCTAGCATTAGCATGCTAACACAACAATGCACCGCAAGTTGTTTTGGTTTCATGCTGGTGCTCAAGGGCGACATCTGCTTGATCCAAAAATCACATGTGTGTGCCAATAAAAACATTGGATATTCAGACCAAATTTCGTTTTTGTACCTGGCTGTACACACGTTAAATTCTGCTACTCAGTTGATGAGTAAACAGTAATATCCAGCATCTGACATCAAACATTGACGGTGAATACCCTTCACAATGTTAAGTTTTAGTGAACTTTGCTGTCCAAATGATTATTTTTGTACGAGGCTTTCTCTCTCTTTTTTTCTGGTCTTTAGTGCTAAGCTAGGCTAACAGGCTGTTCAACACATCTGACTCTCAGTAGAAAGGATGACATATACTTCCAAACATGTGGAACTATTTCTGTAATGATCTTATATCTTGATCAAAGTCTTTCCTCCAGCTTTTCGGGACTTCTCAGGCCATAGATCAGTGTCACTCTCTTAAGTGTGTTTCCCCTCCGGGTCACTTCCTGCCGCAGTGATGAACAACAACACACTCAGGAGAAAATAAACTCACAAATAAACACTGTTGAGCACATAAACTTTTGGCGCACTTCCGGTACGACCAAAATTCCAGTTCCCTCCTCTCTTTCACAGTCTTTTGATTTAATAGCATTAGCACATATGAGCTGAGTTTATAATTCCCAGACTCCCTCTTGAGTCGGTCTCCTCTCTCTCTCTCTCTTTCTGTGAGTCTCTGTTGTTGACTGCAGCTCAGCTCTGGTGGCCATGTTGTCCTGGTTGCACCTTGTCACGTTCCAGCTATCTTTACCCCGTGATTTACTTTTAGAAAGGATAATCATGGGAGAAATATTTACGGACAGCTGTTGGACTGTACTATATGCTCAGGCCAGTAACCCTATATTTTTCTTTATATATTTGTAAATATATCTTCTGAGTAACTGAAGGTGCTGGTATTCCTTTCAGGGGGGAAGGCCAGTTTTAAACCAACAGAGCAGGGTGGGAAAGACACCACGTTTGATTCATTAATAGATTAAATCACTAATCATCAATAACCCAACACATAGGCTGAGAGGAAGGTGATCACATTAAACCTGTTTTTTTGTTTTTGCTGTTTTCTTTTCAGATGTTTATTAAGGAGATTTAAAATCTCTGTGTCAACATTCCTCTTGTTATAGCTAACATTGTGCCTCCTGTCAGGGAATGTTCCTGTTTCTTTTCTGCTGAGCATGAGTGCCTCCAGTAGAAGTAATGATGCATTAGCACAGAGGCCGGGCCACGCTGAATGCACACGCTAGGTATTAAGTTGCAAATAGCTCAAGCAAATATCATGCAAAACTGTTTGTGGCTTAAGGCTGTGATTCGTGCAAACCGGACGGTCGGATGTCCAGACTCCTCAGAGTTATGCGGGCTCAGTGTGGACATACATGTCATTGTGCACATTGTCCGAATAAGTCCTGTTAACGTCTCCTGTTTCAGTACAGTCCTTTTGAACCTCCTCTCCTTGTCTTAGCTGGTTCTGCAGCCGTGCATGCAGGTAACCTTGTGTGTCTGCTGCTCACAGCTGTGCGCACTTGCTCTCCAGTATCGCTGCTTTGCATGGCGGGCATCATGTTTACAGTAGAAAAAAACCTCTGACCCAGGATCAGGCCCCTTCTCCTTCTACTCATTTGGTTATTCAGCTACAATCACAACAACAACAGCAGCAACAGCGGTCTGTCTGCTCTGAGGCCTCCAGTGATTCACAGGTTACTCTGCTGTATGCTGCTCACAGATTAACCTCCTTATCTGTCACTGTTTTTAAATCTGGGCTCTATCTTCACATATGTTGGGGTCTTAATAACGGTTACAACAATTTTTTGAGTTGTTTTAGTTGATTCTTCAACTGGCAAATGTGCCTGATTAAAATATGTGACTAAACGTTGCTTATTGTCACTGACAGGCTCAAGTGCCTGACAACATTGCAGAAAGGAACCCTACACAGAGAAAGACGTTTTTTTTTTTTTTTTTAAAGAGAGAGATGATTTTTAAGGACAGACAGATGTTTCCTCACTTAGACTCCATTGATAAAAGCCAATAATTTATGTCCCACTTCTCAAGACCTGCTGATCTACTGCTGCCTTTATCAGTTAGTTTGTTTTTGTTATTTTATAGCTGGGTAGTTATTTAGTCTGTGTGTGCTGAACACACATGTTTGATTAATCTCTAAACCATTAAAAAACAGCCAAAGTCAATGAAATAGCCAGTCAAAAATCTTCTCCCTTCTTAACAAAAGGTCTATCTCTGTATGGATCCTCTCTGTATCTTACCCAGCAGGCAATTTACATTTTTTTATTCAATGGAAGACTGTGTTATTAACAAACCAGAAAGAAAAATTGCCAAGTATATAAAAATTATTTTTGAAATCATGAAAGAAAAGGCAGTAATTTCTGCTATGGGATGCTGTAGGCGTGTTAACGACAGAGCCACGCCCACTCAGAAAGACACGCCTATCTAACTCACAAGGGGAGGGGGGGCAGGGTTATGCTCGAAAAAAACCTGAACCTTACAGCTAATTATTAAAACTTTTTTAATGATCTAAATCCACGATTCAAACATAGTTAACAGTCTTTTCACATATTTACAGCAACTTTTTTTAAACACAGATTTGTTGTTTCGAGACCAACTTCTGATATTTGTTTTACATGGACTTTAAGAGCGCCCCAATAGGAATCTGTAAGAACACAAGACCACCGTCTCTTTGTGTTGATGTGAAGTTACTAAAATGTAAATTGTATGAACACACAGAGAGAAAAGGGGAATCAGATGTGTGTAAATCTGGATGCAGTGATGCATTAAGTGGAAAGTGAGACTGCCCCTTTAAAGTTTAAAATAACAGTGAACATGGTTATGAGTTTTGGAGTCATATTGAGTGACAATCAGCAAGTTGATCTTCAGGACAAGATCCCGTCATAATAAAACTGTACACATGTCTGGACTGTAGATATAAATATGTCTTTGTCATGACGGGGTGATGTGATGCTGTTCAATGATTCTGAGTCCTGTGGTCTTATGACAACTTTGTAACTATTATTCGAATCATTTTATTGTCCTGTAGTTTTATACAGGGCCAAATAAAATATCTCTGTATGTGCCGTGCACATGGAAACGCTTAAGGGGAAATAAAACCAGGATGTTGTATGTATGTGTGTAATCTGTATTTTTTTGTGAGATCTTTTATGACACTGCTTTTTCAATTAAAGAAATAAGAATAAGTGACGCTGCATTCCTTTGAGTGTTTTTTTTTTTTTAAATGTTGTTCAATTGTTGTTTTTATGCATTACACAGAAAATGTGGAAATAAAATGTACTTAGTATAACGAGAATTTAAGTCCCACAGAGCGACCACAATGAATGAAAATTAGGTTGTATTTTCAACATACACACAGATGTGATGTTTACGTGTCAGCGAGTGAATGCTGCTAAAAACAATAAAACCTCAGCTTGTCCTCGACTTTAGTCTGCGTCACTCTTGAAGACCAAACTTTCTCATTCTTCACATTTGACTCTGGTGATCTTTTAACCTTTAAATGAAAAGGTATAAAATATTAGGAAGGAGGTTTTGGCTTTGTTTTATAGGATGGGGGATAGAGTAGGAGACGGGAGAAAGTTGGGAATGAAATGATGGAAAGGAGTTACAAGTCAGACCCAAACCAGGGCCGCCCGCCTTCCAATATGGGGCACGACCAAACCGCTAGGCAATCTGCGCCCAAAGGAAGGAGATCTTAGGTAAATGTAAGTCACAGTCAGGGGTGTCTTCAGGATTTCTGGGCCCCATGAAAATATTTCAGATTGGGCCCCTCCACCACAGTCTCAGTCAACCCTGAGATATTACTAACCACACCTCTCTTACACAAACGACCCATTAAAAGATTTCGATTAAGATCGTCAACATTTTCCTCCTTCAGTAATTTTCGATCCTTTTGATGCATTTTTAAAACAATACAATATCTTTTATTTTATCGATCCACACTATCCAAAAAGTCGATTTTCATAAAAAGGTGCATAAGTGAAGAATGAGTCTTCAGTTTGTTTCTTGAAGCTAAGAAGTTACCCAATATTGGGTGCCTATAGGACTTTTATTTTCAGGCATCTATATCGACTGATTTTCATATTCTACATAAAAATGTTTTTAGTACATTTGTAGTTTGTGTTGTATTGACCAATAACGTATCAGCAGGCTTTGGTTTGTGCAGGACAAAACCGTCTTTGTGGATGGCTAAAAGCAGTCAAAACGTTATAGGCACTATAGACATACCAGCTCCCATCAGTGGTAGTCGCACAATGATTTTATGATCTCTATAAAAAGATATCTAGTGCATCGCACAATCAATTTCAGATCAAATGTTTTACCTAGAGCGACAAATCTGGTGATAGCCAATCAGCATTTAGATTCTCCGACCACCTGAAATGCATCAGAAATTGCTCAATCCAACCTTCAACAAAGAAACGTTTTAAAAGTTCCTCTTCTTATGGTCAGGTACGATACGATACACTTTATTGTCTTCCTTTGGGGAAATGTGTCTAGTACTCAAAGTGCTGCCAAACATTCAGCTGCTTCTACTAGAATACAAGAAATCAGTTTTGTTTTTGGGCTCATACCACGGAAGTGAGTCGGAGTGAAGCCCCTGTGTAACCTTGTGTAACACTACAGTTAATCAAATGTGTAACTTCAGTGGTGCCGATGGCTTTGTAATATATCGCTTTAAAGCATTTCAAAGATTATTTTCTATTTTAAGAGTTAAGAATAAGGGATGTAACTTTGGGGCTCTCGCTCTCTCGAAAGGCAAATATTCTCATTATAACGTCGTGTAGCGGACTCTGTTGCTTCAGCCGTTACTTCCGCGTTGTTTATTTATGTCACGTCTTACCTCGGGAAATCCCCCTCTCCCCTCCCCTCTGACAGGGAAAGTCCCCCGCTGTGAGGAGCATATGTGAACGGCTAGTTCGGGAGAATCTCCGGAGAAGTCCTCCTGTAAATATCTAGATATTATCTGGAGTGCATATGTGAAAACGGCTTATGACGCCCATTCATGGAACTACAATGACAATCATAAAAAGGCAGTTTGGGGAGTTCTGTTCCAAAATGAAACTTCTGATGATCAACAGATTTCTCGGGTTACATCATGGTCTGTCGACCTCGTGCTTCAAACATTAGCAGATAGCAGACCTGATGTTTTTTCTGCTCTTGTGTCTTCCTGCTGCTGGACGCTGTATCTGCTGCCCCTGTGGCCTCGCTCAGAGCACAGGACAGGTGTCCACATACCTCATCTACATAAAATATTTCTGTCCCTTTGTTCAGCTGAGGCCAGGGCTAAAACAGGCCTGAAAGAATGATAACTTTCTGCTCGTCTAAACCAAGGCCAGCCCGGGTAAAGGCTGTAAATCGGGCTAAAGATAGAGCCCTGCCTCCTGCATCCTCCTGCCTTATTGTCTGCTAGTTGCACAGTGTTCACAAAAACACACACACATTCACAGAGACACACACACCTGTGGGATGAAACAGCACATCCTTAAAACTGTGTGAGGAGAGAGTTAACAACAATGTCTGGGACAACAGAGAACCGGGATTGAACCGTCGTTTCCTGGTGTCTGAGTGTACACACAGGTAGGTGAGGAGATGATAAAAAAACCTCCCCGCTCCCCGCTCCATGTGCACAAACACACAAACACACACCCGCTATGTGTTTTGATGTTTTATTACACGGAGAAAAAAACAGGAAAGAAGAAACTCATTAGATCGGTCCTCTTCTTTCTCAGACTGCAGATCTGAACTGAACTACAACAAGTCAGAGTGATGACCTCGTGTCTGTCAGTGATTTGAATCCATCAATCAGTAAAGAAAACAAGGCCAGAGCTGCTCTCTGAGTCGCCCAAAGGCAAATCAGCTGCTTACTGGCAGCATTCAAATGTGTGTGTGAGGACACACCTGCAGCTGCAGCCTCCAGATGCCTGAGAGAAAAGTGCATGCTGATCACAAAGAGTGCTCCGATATTAGTCCAACACCTTTCATATCTAACACTACAAAAATCTTTACACACACTCATAAAACCAAGCAACAACCTCCAGTGTTGAAAAATGAAGCTAATGCAGAAGTGCAAAAAAAATAAAAATAACAGCAGTTCCTTAAGTGTCTACTTGAGGCCGGCTGCAAAACCCCAGATGACCCATCCGTCTCTGCTGCCTGCCTCCATGTTGTATGTGTGTTCAATGTGGCCTCTGTGATTTTTCTTTCCCCTCGTCTCCCCTGTATTGTCTTTATTGCATGAACTGCTTTGATGTCTTTGTTCCGATTGTGAGCAACATGCTCTATGTCTCTCTTCCTGTTCCTTAGACCTGTTGGAATTTCTAATGAAATGTCACTTATTATATTTGAATTTTTAACTAATGCATTTTAGGTCTGCCTATTCTGACAACTGGCCGGGGAGTACAGCTGTAAATTATCTGCAAAGGCTAAAGCTGCTCCTTTTACTGTACGATTAACTAAAGGGGACTGTCCACAAAACAATACACTAAACTAAACACAGCCATATGAAAATGTCGATTTTTACAAGAGAATAAAAACATGTTTACAGCCTGGAACAAATACAAATTTTCTATTTAAAGCTCAAGTCTGTATCAGCACACATATTGGGGGAGTGAATTTTGTGAAGACTCATTAGTTTTGATCATATCGAGACAAAGACTTCAAAATCGAGGTGTGGCTCAGTAGACTGTCAGGCAGGAGAGGCTTAAGGACCGCCTCAGCTCCACCTCTTTGTCTATTTCTAGGCTTGACTGGAGTTTGAGACGGCATTTTCAATGTGGCATCTGCTATCTTTGGGCTTCATAGACCTATTGATGACATCACTGAGACTACATTCAGTTTAGTTTGATACAGACCATGACAAAAAAAAACCAACAATAATCACAACCATGATACCTTTTATTGCACAGCTGTACAACAAAAGTAGATGCTTCTCCTCAGTGGTACCTACATACAACATAAAAGCAGCATCTATCAGCACATTCAAAATAAAAGTAGAAACAAATAAAATATCTTAAAGATATAAAGTCACTGGTTCTTGAACTTCTCTGAAAGAAATTGCATTGTCTCGATGTGAATTTTGCACATACAGCAAAGATTTTTGAATTGAATTTCCTTCTCTGATATTTGGATAGAAACTGTTTGAGAATCTGGAGCTGCAGGTCTTAATAAATCCAATGGATGAAAGAAAGACTTTTGAATAAAGAAAAGTCTAAAAAGTCTTTAGACCTCAGTTGGGAACAGTTTTGAAGATCCAGTCAAAGCACCTAAGATCGAGCTCTATACACCCACAGACGATACAAAACATGGACATAATCCTGGTGAGGTCACCCATTCCTTTGGTATCTGAGGAGGCGTGAAGAAGCCCATTGATGGCAGTGGACATGTTGACTACAAAAACTTCCTAATCTAGAATTATAGGCAAAGAGGTGAGGTTGAGGACTGAAGGTATATCTTGGTTGCTGAAACACTCACATCATCGTGCTAGCATATTCTTAAAGATGGAAACAGCACAAAGAAAGACATCAGTTGAATGTCAGCAACAGGACTAAAGTGGAGCCTAGGAACAGCTACACCTGTCAGTATCGCCTCTGGTAAAGACTGATTATAACTCTTAGCTTTCAAATTATTAAAATGGATGAGTTATATATATCTTCATACAATTCTATTACTCCAGAAACGTTTTGTCAGAATGGCAACTTTCTCCAAGTCCTGTGATGCAACCTCCCCTCTTTTTCTGAAGTGTAACATATTGACAATTCTTCAAATAAGAAGCTTTATTTTTAAAGTTAAATACATGAATGCAAACTTACCAGAAAGCTTTAAAGCATTTTTCATTTTTCATTCTCAAGTGAACTATTACTCAACTAGACAAATCAATAACCTATACCTTCCAATGTGTCGTACATCTCGAGGACTCAATAAGATACCATGGAGTCAAATTATGGAACACACATCTTCATTTACTTTGTGATTTTTTGTCTTTTTCTAGATACAAATTGAAACTCAGAAATGTTTTGATGTCAGAAAGATTTGTAGTGAATAGTGAATTGTCCTGATTTTGTTATATTGTCTACATTCTGTATGTCCTGTTTTGCTCTATTTGTATGTTTTCAATGTTTGTATGTAATTTTCAATTGGGTAAATTTTATTTGTGATCGTAAATATTCTTACTTTGTTATTTTTACTGTATTTTATTTTAACTTTGTTTAATCTCTTAAGGTGAGGTTTTGAGATAAGCCCTCATGGGTTTCTACCTCACCTGCACATGTGTTTTATTTTTTAATGTTTTATTTTTCTGTTTGACTCTTAATAAAGAAATGAGCACACTGTTCTTTTGTACCGGTCTGACAACATGTTTATTTCTGATGTTAAAGAAAAATCATTTTAATGGGGGGCTAACAGGGATTCCTCTGATTTTGGACCCAGTTTCAAGTGGGCACTATAGTGGAACTGCAGTTTTTGCATTGGTTTCCTTTTTCAACTCAAGAGGTTGTCACGCCGTCTCAATTTAAATGAATTTGGTGTTTCATTTTTGTACCTCAATTTTGCACAATCTGCAGTCTATCTCTTGATTTCTGAAAATTGTAAATTGTGGGGGGAAAGCATGAATTGCCCTGAAAGAATGGACACCTTGGTGAGGTGGTGAACCTGGGAGCCCTGGATGGATGCCTCCTCTATCCCAGAGGACAGTCCAGACTGAGGGAGGGCTATTATGTCAAACCTTATGAATATGTGTTTCGTGCTGTAGTGATTCATGTTTTTTTTTTTCTCTCTCTCTCTCTCTCTCGCTCTCTCTCTCTTTCTCTCTCTTTCTCTCTCTCTCTCTCTCTCTCTCTCTCGCCCTCTGTGCTCTGTAGCTGTATGCTATATCCCTCCTTTCCACTGCAGCTGGTGATTCAGCTCACTTGATAAAACTAGGCCCACAGCAGGAAGAGCAGGAACGAGGAGAGAGCTGTAACCAGTGATTGTGTGTGGAAACAAGAGCTGTGTGTTAAACCCATAGAAGAAGGCCATTTTTGGACTTGACGCCTTGATGCATCTTTAATTGTTGAACGCGGATTTGGCACTACTCAGCATCCTGATTATTCCTGCCTGGACCCTGTATCACTCAGAGCTGAAGGGGCCTGGATTGTGGATCTAAGAAGTTCATCTCCGGGGTCAGCATCTCCAAGTCTAAGGCCATGATTCTCTCCTGAAAGCGGTGGATTGCGCCCTCTGGGGGATGAGTGAATTACGACTACAAGATAAATGTTCATAGTGTCTCTTGGTTTGACTTACCTTTAAGCAGGTTCTTGATTTATAGACCTATTTTTTCTCCTCATAAATATTAAAGTTAGAATGAAAAAGATATTAGTTTCAAACATAAATCAGTGAAGAATATGTAGTAGTTGTATTTGATGTTTTTCCATCAGAAATAAAAATTCTGATTTCTTTTCTCTTATGTGTATACTATTACAGAGAAATGAATGGCTTCTACTAAATCTACAAGATAATGTGCACCTGCATTGTTTTTTGTTAAAAATAAATAAAAAGTGAGAGAGACTGCATATCAAAATACTGTGCATGAATTACACATCGGGAATTCAGATCCTCTTTGGAATTTAAACATCAATGACAAATGCATTAGTGAAATCATTTAGAGGGACATTTACTGTATACCTGCATGCATATATCTTTTGAAGAAAATCAAATTAAAAAAAAATTAAGCCAAACCTTACCGTCTTTATATCCTACATAAAATCTTCCCTATAAACAAACGCAGTATACACAAATACTGAACAGATTCTAAAGCTCTGAAAGCTGAATCATTTTCAGTTCCTGTGATGAATTTTCAGTTTGTGTGGATTTTGGCGCCCTCTGTGGACAAAGTGGTTACCTGTTACCTCTTTGCTGAACTTGTCCTGGACGTGTATTCTGTGTAAAAAAAAAAAA
Organism: Labrus mixtus; assembly: GCF_963584025.1. Classification (NCBI taxonomy): domain Eukaryota; kingdom Metazoa; phylum Chordata; class Actinopteri; order Labriformes; family Labridae; genus Labrus; species Labrus mixtus. Next base: position 34,217,106 of record NC_083612.1, on the reverse strand, counting down.
AAACTGCTCCTGCTGTCTTTAAAAAGAATGTAAAATAATCTGTTTGTCCAGCGAGATTCAAATCACCTCGTCTAACACCGACCATGCTCCAGACGATACAGAAATAACAAATCTTGTAGCTAATGGTCTTGTTTGCTATTGTAGCTCTTAAAGACACACTGGTAATTATTTCAGTCTATTTCTTAACCAGCTAGAACTCCTCACAGCAGCTTTAAATTATTTTAATATTAACTGTGGTCTACATTGACTTTGATGTTCATGGCTGTTGTAATCTATGAATAAATAAAGGAGACACTATTTGGATCAATATCTATTAGTGATATATTAGCTAAAGGGTTTTTATGGCATATTTTACTTTCATTAAAGATTAAAACATCTTTAATGAAAGTAAAATATGCCAATATTCCATTTTAAAGAAATTGACTATCCTGTAAAAACAACTCTGAAGAGCATGCTAACGAAATAGCTTTACATACTCAGAATCAGAAGTTTTATTTCATCTTCACTTTTCTTAAACTTTTCTTAAACCTAAGCATCATCTCCCTGTCGTTCTCCTCTTCTCTTTCATTTGTTTTCTTCCTTCCTCTTGTTTTCCTCTCTTTTCCACATGCGTGGCTGTTTCACCATGCTTGTGGAGTGTGACTTTGGGTTCTTATTGTTTTTCTGTATAAATGCCTGGATCAGCTCTGTTGCAGTGGCGGTTCTAGACCACTTTTACTGAGGGGGCCAAACTGGGGCCAGTTGTTTTGTCAGAGGCGAACATTAAACCCAGGTGAAAAATAGACAAAGATGATCGCTTTAAATATATATATATTATGCCAAATAATAGCCCACATCATTAAATACCATGATTGATATTTGTTTCAGTAACAGTATTTAATACTAGATTGTGAGTCTGGTTGTTGAGTCAAATACTGTGTATGTGTTATGAGGGGGGCTCTTCCTTTTGGAGGGGTGGTCACAGGGGGGACCAAGCTCAGTGTTAGCCTGTTGGCCCCTGCCTAGAAGCCATGGTCTGTTGGATTTGATAAATAGACAGCTGCCTCTGACAGATCAATTCCTGTTGTAGGCTGCCATCTAGTGACAGAATCTGTGCAGAGCCAAAACAGAGGGGGGGACTCAAAGTTGGCAGCAACAGTGTCTTCTCTCAGAGAGGATCTGATGATGAATCTGAAATGTAACAGAGAGATAAGCTTTCTGAAATGTGTGCAAGGCGTTGACTTTTGGTGATATTTGCTCTCCGTTACAGTTTAACCTGCTTGTATGTAACGACAAGGCCACACGGCGGAAACACTGCAGGGCAGACTGCGATAAGAGCGGAAAGAAGTCTGTTTTATTAGTGTACACTGACCCAGTCTGGATTCAGACCAATATGTAGACTTTACCCTGAGCGCAAATAAAAGGTGAAGTTTGAGTGCGTTTGGTAGAACTTTATGTAACCTGATGATCAATATAAGACACATGCAGTGCACTGTGTTCGCCTTACAATAACAGACAACAAACAGCTTTACTATATTATTACATCTGTTAATACTACTCATACTACAGTTGGAACACATTGAATTTAATGTTTATTGTGTTTTTCCCTCAAGTATTGATGCATCAAACACACATGCAAGCTTTGCTGCAAAATGTATTTCAGGTTTTAAAATATTTTTGGGTGTTTGTTTTTTTACACAACAGAAAAGTGATGCATATTTTAAATCAGTCAGTCAATCGTTATTTGTATAGCTTAAGGCACAGAAGGGGGTGGGGGGGGGGGGGGGGGGGGGGGGGGTAATATGATGTGAATGCACAGAGAGAGAGAGAGAGGGAGAGAGAGAGAGAAGCTCAAGGTGCCAGTTCCCCGTGCAGTATAAGCCTATAGCAGCATACCTAGGAGCTGGTCTACACCAGCACCAGCCCTAACTATAAGATTTATCAAAAATGAAAGTTTTAAGTCTATTCTTAAAAATACAGACTGTGTCTGCCTCCCGGACCCCGGCTGGAAGGCGGTTCCAGAGGAGAGGAGCCCGATAACTGAAGGCTTTACCCCCCATAGTACACTTGGAGACTGTAGGTACCACCAGCAGGCCTGCACTCCGGACCATAATATTCTCGAGGAGCAGTACGGCACTAGTAGCTCCTTCAGGTAAGATGGTGCCTGGCCATTTAGAGCTTTGTAGGTGAGAAGAAGGATCTTGAATTCTATTCTAGACTGCATAGGGAGCCAGTGCAGAGAAGCCAGGACAGGAGTAATGTGGTCCCTCTTCCTAGTTCTGGTCAGTACACGAGCTGCAGTGTTCTGGACCCGTTGAAGAGTCTTTAGAGACTTACCAGAGCACCCTGACAAAAGAGAATTACAATAATCCAATCTGGAGGTAACAAATGCATGAACTAGTTTTTCTGCATCGTACTGCGACAGGATATGCCTGATCTTAGATATATTATGAATTATTATTTTATTTAGTTTTTCAAAATTATAAAACTAAAGACATCCTGACAGGGCAGAATAAAACACACAAAGACAACCATATGCAACAAAACAAAAACATAGACAAACTATAATAATGACACCCTCGTACTGTGAGGAAGGCACTGAGGACCTAACCGAGCACCCCTCAGATCAGATGCCCAGCTGCCCCTCAACAGGACATGGCTGGGACAGAGACATGGAAGGAGAGGGGATGGGGGTTGCAAAAATAATGAAGAGTACAAATTGATGCATTTACATACCTATATACTACATGTACACTTTTGCAGCTAAAGTAATAAATAAAAAACGTTTTTTTACCACATATATATTGGTTTCAAATTGTGATATAAAAGCGGTCTGCATGAGAAAAAGACATAATATATACATATACACATACATAATAAAAAATATAAATACGTACATACATTTATACAAACCTATACATGTACATATCCATAATAACCTACCGGGTGTTAAACACCAACATCTACCTGTACAATTACACTCTGAACCTTTTACTTAAATCAGACAGTATAAAGAACGTCCTTGGTCACTTCTCAGATCTTGCAGGATGCTGCTTGCTCCATAGAAAGCACTCGACAGGATAGAATGGTCTTATCTTCTTCATATACTTCTGAAATTTCTCCCTCTACCATAACCCTGTTGCATGTGTCAAAACAAATGGATTAATTTCTCCCCCATTCCAACTCGTAAGATCCACCAGGCAGGGATGCCCAGCCTCTCCAATATTATATTAACATCATAAGCACTTGAGCCTCAAAGCAAACCTCTATTTGGATGACATCTTATTGACATTGTCTCATCCAGAACAGAACATCTTCTAAAACTCATTAGGGATTTTGGTCAGATCTCTGGGTACAAAATCAACTGGTCTAAGAGCAAGACTATCCCTCTAAACAACCTCACATTTGCTGGACATCTGTCGCAAACTCCTGTTGCATGGAGGCCACAGGGCATGTACCTTGGAGTGAACATAAGATCTCCAATTGACACAGTTTTAGAACTGAATGGCACCTAGGCTCTTGAAAACAGTCAGAGAAGACTTAAAAATATAGATGAATTTACCATTTTCATTGTGGGGGAAGGCTGACGTACTTAAAATAAATATACTTCCCAGGTTTCTTATATTACTAACAAAGACCCAACATTAATCCATCATGAGCGCTAAGCAACATTTATTAAAGATACAGTGGCAAGGAAAAACTTAGGCAAAACCAGACTCATGTTTAACAGCCATCTGGCGAAACTGATACTTTTAAAGACCTCTTTTTAAAGAGCCTCAACCAGGCCTTCCACCTGCTAACCTGCTAAAGCCTGGACCTCTGCTAGCTTAGCCTGGCTCTACACCGGCTACAGCCTGAACCTCTGCTAGCCTCAACCTGGTCTTCCACCTGCTAACCTGCTAAAGCCTGGACCTTTGCTAGCTTAGCCTGACCTTACACAGGCTACAGTTTGGACCCCTGCTAGCCTCAGCCTGGCCTTCCATCTGCTACAGCTTGGACCTCTGCTAGCCTCAGCCTGGCCTTCCATCTACTACAGCCTGGACCTCTGTTAGCCTTGCTCCTGCAGGTGATTCCCCATCCCCCTAACCTCTAGTCCCTTTTTCTAAAATTGACTCAACCGACCTGGGTAGCTGGTGAAACAATTTTAACAATGATTTTAACATTTGCACTGTCCCTGAGTTTCTTGCTTCTCCCTGGACCAGTTTTCCACAATTGTGGTGGTGTACCCGACCAAGTGCCCCACCAACCTTTGACTTTGCCAAATACAATAACAATTACCTGGTCCTTAGAAACTACTGAATTATCAGTGCTGTTATTGATGTCCTCTTGTGGGACAGCCTTGAATAATAATTTTACCCAGTTGCGTTTATGGTGTACTTTTGTTTTAAAAAGATGTTTCACTTGTACTGAAATCACACTTATTGACACCATGGAGCCAAATAATGCTGTTATTGGTTCATCTCACAATATGAAGCAAATAATTTTTATATTACTTTTATTCCTGCTATCAGGCAATGTACAACCGAATCCAGGCCCTGCTTCAAATAACATTAGTACTCCTGATGAATTCAGAGCCAGGACAGGCCTAGGATTAATTCATTTAAATATTAGGAGTCTGCTTCCAAAACTAGATGTCGTTAGAATCTGGATTCAGTCAACCAATGCAGACATCCTTATTTTATCAGAAACCTGGCTAAGTAAAGCAGTCTCTGACAAGGACATTGCTATCGATGGGCATAATGTCTTCCGATGTGATCGCCCTCGAAAAGGTGGAGTAGTGGCTATATATTTGAAAAACAAATTTCATGTTACCCTGTTATCCTCACTCTCCATCACCAAACAATTTGAACTCCTTGCCCTGAAGCTTGAATTCTCCCATGGCCAATCTCTCACAATTTTAGGTTGTTATAGACCTCCCTCTGCCTCCCCTGAAGCCCTAGCCTCTCTTGCATCTTGCGTGACCGGGTTAAATTCCAGTGAGCTTCTTTTGGTTGGTGATTTAAATCTTGACTGGTTGACTGCCTCGTCTGATAATCTAAAAGTTATCTGTGACTCACTAAATTTAACTCAATTGATCAGTTCCTCTACTCGGCCCAATACTAAAAGCCCATCAAAATCTTCCTTACTTGAGCTTATCTTAACAAACGCTCCCCACAAGTACACGGATGTTAAAAACTTTTGCATCTCAGCTTTTATGCACGATTTAGCTGCCTTTGAGTGGAGTAGAGTTGCTCTATTTGATGATGTAGAGCTGGCTCTGGAATACTTTTATCATGAATTCCGACGTATTGTCAATAAACATGCTCCTTTTCAAAAATTTAGGGTAAAGGGACGAAAAAATCCCTGGTTTTCCTCTGAAATTGGAAACCTCCTCAAAGAGAGAGACATTGCTTGGGCCAGGGCTCGGAAAACAAAGACAGAGGTAGACTGGCTCAGCTTTCGCCAGCTTAGAAATAAATGTACTTCCCTTATTAAGAGTGCTAAGTCTGACTTCTACTTAAATGAGTCCATAAAAAATATAAATGACCCTAAAAAATTTACCAAGTAATGTAATACCAAGTTCTTTAATTACTTAATCTGGTACACTGTCTGATAAGACAGACATACTAAATTGTTTTAATGATCATTTTATTTCTGCTGGATCCTTGTTTGAGTCACTAAACCCTGAACTGACAACTGCTGGTCTGGCTAGTTTTAACACACCCTTGACTCCGCAGGCTGTGAGTGGACCCATCACTTGCCCGTTTGAGTTTACATCTGTATCTGTCATTGAGGTAAACAATGCACTAAAGAAGCTGGACACAAGTAAAGCAGCAGGACCTGATAAAATTGAACCATTTTTCTTAAAGTTGGCTGCTGATTTTATTGCTGAGCCTCTCTCACATATTTTTAACCTGAGTCTTACCAGCAACAAAATTCCTAAAATCTGGAAGTCGGCTTTGTTCTCCCCCTGTTAAAAGGTGGTGAACCCACAAATGTAAATAACTATAGACCAATTTCTAAATTGTGTATTTTAGCTAAATTGTTTGAGAGGATCATCAGTGACCAACTAAAGGAATTTTTAGAATCAAATAATATTTTATCGCCTCTCCAATCTGGCTTTAGAAAACAGCACAGCACTGTTACAGCTGGGCTGAAGGTCCTAAATGATTTAATTGAAGCTCTGGACAGCAAAAAATATTGTGTCGCTCTTTTTATTGATCTTTCAAAAGCATTTGACACAGTTGACCACAACCTGCTGATTCAAGCCTTACATCACACTGGCTTATCTAAACATGCAGCTGCCTGATTTGCCAATTATCTATCCAACAGAACACAATGTGTTCAGGTGGCTGGAACTACCTCTTCCTTTCTGGACATTACTAAAGGGGTGCCCCAAGGTTCAGTGCTGGGAACCATTTTATTTTCAATCTATATAAACAGTCTCTGTAATAACTTGTCAAATGCAATGTATCATTTTTATGCAGACGACACCATTATTTATTGCTGTTCAACCTCACTCACTCAGGCTTTTGAGTTTTTACAAGCTGCTTTTAATGTTATCCAGTCTCATTTATATGATCTTAAGTTGGTTTTAAACACAGATAAAACCAAGCTCATGGTTTTCCCTCATACATAGGTGCTACCACAGAACATTACAAATATTGTAACATCTGAAGGGAAACCTATAGAGCAAATTTTAAACTACAAGTACTTGGGTTTTATCCTAGATCAGGAGCTTTCATTTAAAGCTCATATCAATAATCTGGTCACTAAACTTCGCATGAAGCTTGGGTTCTTTTTTAAAAATAGAACCTGCTTCTCTCTCAGGGTCAGAAAGAAATTAGTGACAGCGACCTTCTTGCCCATTCTTGATTATGGGGATGTGCTTTATTTGAGTGCGTCATCCAAATGTCTCAAGTCCTTAGACACTATTTTTCATTCGGCACTGAGATTTGTCACTGGCTGTAGTCGTCTCACCCACCATTGTGAATTGTATTTGAAATCGAACTTGCCTTCTTTGAGTGCACGCAGATACGCACATTGGCTGACCCTAATTTATAAGGCTCTTTTAGGCTTGATTCCTTTATATTTGTGTGCTTTATTGCGGAGAACAAGTAGTCGCTATGCCTTACGTTCTTGTACTACATTTGTTCTATCTGTTCCTCGGGTAAGGACTGAATCAGGAAAAAGAGCTTTCAGCTTTGCTGCCCCCTCGGCATGGAATACTCTACAGACTGAATTAAAACTACCTGAACTTATTCCACTTGGAGCTTTCCGTTCTATCTTGAGGGACAGACAGCGTGAGACCATTGAACAGTGCCTGTGTTTTTGTTGTTTTATTGTTGTGTCACAGCTCCCACACTTTCTTTTTATTGAAAACACTATGTTGTTAATCTGTACTGTCACTTAATTGTAACTGTTCTTTTGACATGTGCTGCTGACCTCTTGGCCAGGTCACCCTTGTGAAAGAGATCCTGATCTCAATGGGTTCTTATCTGGTTAAATAAAGGTTAATAATAATAAAAAAAATACTTATAGTTGAGTATCATCTGCATAACAATGAAAATGTATGAAGTGTTTCCTCAAAATATTACCCAGAGGAAGCATTTATAATAAAAAGAGAATTGGTCCAAGCACTGAACTTTGTGGAACTCCATGGCTAGCTAAGCTGTGTGTGGAAGACTTATCATTAACATGTAAAAACTGAGATTGAGCTTAAATTTGATATAAACCTACACTAAAAGTGGTTTCTGTAATGCCATGAAATTATTATAGTCTGTAATAGGATGTGATGGTCTATCGTGTCAAATGAAGCACTAAGAACTAACAAGACAAGCACAGAGATCAGTCCACTGTCTGAAGCCAGAAGCAGATCACTCAAAACTTTAAGTCTCAGTGCTATGGTGGACTCTAAATCCTGACCAAAAGTCCTCTAAACTGTTGTCATGGGAAAACATGTTCATCTTAATGTGAAGCAATGATAACCAGATTATGTAAAGAAAAACACTCACCATTAGTTGTAAGAAAATAATTATATATTGTATTAATTGCTGCAACAGTAAAGTTGCTTCCACTCAAAATGGTTTGAAGCCTTTTTGTGTTGTTAATGTTGAGGGTGGGCTGATTAAACTGAACTGTTAGGCCAGTAATGTGGGACTGAGAATTTAAAGCTTACAGTGTCATGACCAGCATGGAGGCCTAGACGGCAAAAGGAGTTTAGGAAAGTGCATGGCGGCCACCGTTGAACACTGTGTATAGCTGCAGCAGGGGCTTGTTAATTTTCCATCACTCAAACCAATTAGAGGCTTATCAATGATTCAAATGCCAAAAAGTTGCTTTATTTTTTAATTAAAACTGCATTTTTTAAGGGTGTAACATGCACAAAAAAAATCTATACTGGAATTTTATATATTTGACTCTAGTACAAATCAAATCATATCAATGCTTGTTTTGATACCAAGGCAACAAAATATAAGTCCTAGACACCAAATATTGGGTGAGTTTAGAAATGGGGCGGCTAGAGTAAGTTGTCTCTCAACTGGAAGGTCAGAGGTTCAATCCCCAGATCCTGCAGCTACATGTTGATGTGACATGACTACAGGCTGTGGTGAAGGGGCCCAATGTGAGATATTTTAATGGGGCCCAGAGATCCTGGAGATGCCCCTGAATAAGGCACCAATCAATTTACCTAACAGTGATTGTTGTCAATTAGTTTTTGAATGATAATAAGGTACAAGTTAATGTTGGTTTTCCACTCAGCCTGCTGCGGTCGGCTGAGGGGCCCGCAGGGAGCTGTGCTTCAGTTGGATATGGTGCAGGGGTGTGTTGTGTTGTGTTTCTGGGAACTGGCTTTGGGAAGGAGGCTTATCTGCAGCTGATAAGAGCCACATTTAAAGGGCTCAATAACGATCGGACTACCTGACTTCACACACACACTGCAGGCTGAGAAACAGAGCTGAAAAAAGGATTGAACCAATCATGCTCCTGCTCCTGGTGCTCTCTGGGTGCTGTTTTCACATGTTTTTCGCTGTCGGAGTTGTGTGCATGCCTGCTCAGCTGCAAGGACCCCACATCACCCAAGGCTGGGGCCAGGTGGTTCGGCTCAGGCACCTGTACGCCGCCAGACAGGGAGTACACCTGCTGATCAGTGAGGACGGTCAGATCCAGGTCTCTGAGGACCAAACACTGCACAGTAAGTCAGGCTTTTTTTTAAAAACGTGCAGATTGTGATGATCTGTGAGAGAAGATCACAACTGATGGTCTGATCCGCAGGTCTGATGGAGATCCGTCCGGTGGGTCCAGGCTGTGTGGTCATCAGAGGAGTCGCCACAAATCGGTTTCTGTGCATGGAGGGAGACGGAAGACTCTACTCGTCGGTGAGATTTTAATTGATGATGACGTGAGGATACTATCTAAGTGGAAATGTTTGCGCAAAGATAGAGGGGTCACTGGTGACTTATGGAAAGATGCTGCTGAGGTAAAAAGAGAAATAATAGGTGTGACAACATCAGAATGAAAATAAATATTCTCAAGTCAACTATCCTAAAAATGATCATTGAGTTGACTTTATTTTGCTGTGACATTGTGCTCAGCTGAAACAGATAACTGCTGCATAAAATCAACCATCACCTTTAGAAACTGAATAGTTCATTTCAAAATGATTTAAGTCGAGTTACAAGGCTGAATATTTCAGTGAATCATTTAATTTATGGAGGCTAAAACTCAACATAGTTGGATCATACAGAAAGAAAAATTCAGTTCAGTTGACCCCAATAATAAGAATAATTTGTCAATACATGAGCTTGCTTAGTCAGCCTCTGCGTGTTATAGTTTGTGCACTTTAGTTACACGTAATGATTATTATTTTATTTAAACTGACGACTCAGTCTGAGTTATTAAGAATGGATTATGGCTTCTAATAGCTTGAAAAACTGTTCATCATTTGCTCCCTCATCTGCTCCGTCTCAAGGTCTAACTCACATAGAACTAATAATACTCAGTCACAAACAACCAAAAAGCTGTCCACTCTCATGCTTACAAAGCTCAGTTATTGTCCACATGAAGATGATAACTTTAGGAGGGGAGGGGAAACATTTTCAACTTCATTAAAATGTTTCACCTCCCCTGCTGTGAAGCCAGATGCCAAAAATGTGATGTGAAAATGGAATGGAGCAAGAAAGGACAACTCAAAGATCACCCTTGCAAAATCAACAGCTCGGCACATGTTGATGAAGTGTGGAGCTGCTGACAGCCTCGGACTGATTGAACCTCTGATTATATTAATAATAGTAATGTCAACATAATATTTACAGACTTTATATAGAGATGATTTATTTTTGAGTCATAGAAACAAGGAATTTTTTGACCTCATAGCAGGAATCTTTGCATGTGACATCTCTTATATGTACTATGGAGCAGTTACCACCAACTCTTTACAAACAGTTGTTTTTTCACTCTAACTGCACGTGGCTGTTTATGTTATGTTATAGAGGCTTTTTGAGTATGTGAGGCTCATGTGCTTATTTTCCCCATATATCTGCATAATGGTTCATTTAAAAAATGTGCACACACGCACATTTTTGCTCTGCAGCACAGTTAGGGGAACATTTTCAGGTTTAGTAGGTGCAAAGCCACACAATCTTTTTTTGAATCAGGTCTTTTAGTAAAATCAAAAAGTTAAACAAGACATGTATAGATCACTGTGGAGGCAGCTTGTTACACCTGGCTTTACTTCTCTTCAAAACACTTCCAGAACTTTGATTTCAGCTCCTACCTGAACTACACTGAAAAAACATTTTTCTTCTTTTTCAGAAAAGTACGACCGCAAATTCAACTTTCAGGACTGCAACTTTACTTCATTATTTCAGCCTGTTTTATTTAATCTTTCATCTATTTTAAAAGAGAATTCAACGGTAGATGAATGTTATTTTTAAGCGTTTTTGAAGTGTTTGTTAATTTCATCACTTCAGAGTTGACCTGAGCTCTGAGTGTGCTGTTAGTGTTCAGAAAACACTTGTTGCCCATCAGGTTTTTCATTCAAACAGATGCTGGTTCATCAACCTTTGTCCGCGGTGCTGCAGCCAGGATGTGTGTTTGCAAAGAGAAAAAAAGCTGAATGAAAAGCGCCCCAGCAGCAGCAACAACAGCCTTGGCCTCTGGCTGTGTTGCTGTGGCCAAAGCAAACAGCCGTCCAAGAACTCGCAGCACCATTTACGTCTGTTTTTTTTTTTGTTTGATAGAAGGGGGCCTTCAGTCTAAAATCAACATTCATGAAATTCTAACAGCATGTTTAGGATTCATGTTGTCAAATTGAATTATTATACACTTGGTTTAACATCCAAGTGTAACCGGTGACTCAATCCCACAAGGTTGGTTTGATTTATTTTGGGTTTAAATTGGGTTAAATCTCACTGTCAAAAACACAAAAGCCACACAATGACACAACGTTTCTAATTGGTTAAAGAAGCAGGAGCCCACAGTTCATCATGTAAATATACTGTTTTTATAGTCTGGTGGCTTTGTAGGCAGTGGTGTAAGAGCTGTTAATTTAAAACATCCTCTTCCTCTCTATCAAGAGGGATCCTTTCTGTAATGTCGTCTAGTCCTGCACAAGATGAGAAAAACATGCGATAACATTGTTTTATATTATAATGACAATATGATATAATATATAAATTAAAACATGAATATTTGGTATAATTCAGTTCAAGGTCTATCTGCTGTTTCTAATGCTCAACACCATACCTGTGTTTGCAATATGTCCCTCAGGAATCCAAAATAAATCCAATTTTTTTTTCTTTTCAACACTTAATTGGCACCAGTCAATCTGAGGGTAGCAAACAGCTAGCTTGATCATCATCTGACTGCAACAAAAACAGCTAGGCTACAATTTTAGCCATTCATGGGTAACGTGTAATCATGCTGAGTGGGAGAGCTTGTCCTTTTTTTACATAGAATCATTTTTCTCATGTTTTGTGACTAATTCTTCCACTTTGCAACGTGTTTATTGTGCTATCATAATAACAATGACATTGTGATTAATTGTACAGCCTCGCTGTTTGGCACAGAGCTATCTCAGCCTGTTAAAGACAAAAACAAGAATTTTTAGTGGTGCTTTGGTCAGGCAGAGGATGATGTTGCAGTTTTTTAAAGCCTGTTGCATAGCGGCCGGCTGAAGCAATCTTATTACGTTTAACTGTATCTCACAAAAAGTTTAACACATGAACTCCTCCCATTGTTTTGCAGACCACATACAGCAGAGATAACTGCACCTTCAGAGAGCAGATCCTGCCAGACGGCTACAACGTCTACTTCTCAGACAGACACGGAGTCCTGCTGAGTCTGGGGAACCAGCGGCAGAGGCTGCAGGATCAAGACAGAGGCGTCCCAGCTCTGGCCCAGTTTCTACCCAGGATCAGCACCCTGTACCAGGCCTCACCTCCTGGACCAGACATCCCTGAGCAGCCGGGACAGAGTCTTGATCTAACAGAGGAACCCGTGGACACGATGGACGCGTTTGGGAAGCTGTCTCAGATCATTCACAGTCCCAGCTTCCACAAGAGATGAGACAGATGCTTCCACACGTGGAAATGGATGTGCACTCCGCTGCATGTTGAAGAACAAGGGAAGGATGAAGGGATGGAAAAGGATGCCAGACAGGATACTCCTGCAGTGTCCTCCAGAGGGAAGGCTGAATCCAGTGTTAGTAACACCCTTAAAGTTCACTAACAAAATGCCCATGGCACACAGGGAAAGATGTGTTGAACATTTAGCTGTTTTGTTTTTAACTTGGTGAAAGTGACAGAGTAGCTACATGAAAAGAAAGTGGGGAAAAAAAAGGAAAAGTCACACTGTGATTCTGAGCGCTCCAGGGAAGCTGGACGTCATAGATTACGTCTTTGTTCCTAAGTGCAAATTCCTCTTTTATGTTCATTGTTATTCATACATAGGCAAGGCAAGGCAAGTTTATTTATATAGCACCTTTCAACAAGGCAATTCAAAAACACACACAACATCAAAAGCAGCATGACAGAGGGGAAATAAAAATAAATATTAAAATAGAAAATTTAAAAATCACTAACACAAAGAATTCAAAATCACAGAGGAGAACCATTCAGACATTCCTCTGCATTTTTACTCCTTCATATCCCAGACTGTTGGATATTACCTCCTGATATTCCAGATTTTATTAAGGGAGTCGGTTTGGTTTACTGTAACCAGGACACCATTTTAATAATCTGGATTATTCAGTTTATTGCCTCTTTCCTACCAATCTTCAATTACCCAGTAATTGGTATCACAAGATATACATAGAGTATTAATTATTAGAGACGGTATTCTCCCTTTTGAAAGTTTGAAACGATACAAACTGTATTGTTGCTTTATCAGAGACTACAGTCTGCAGTGTTGTTCACACAAACTAAGTTACGTTCTCCCTCTTTCACTCAGAATTTAAAGTTTAAAAAAAAAATACAAAATATCACTAACGACAGGATCTCGTGTGAAATAATGCTCCATGTATTTCAAATCTGATAGAGGTAGTCTGTACTTATTTCTTTACTTACTGCCTGCTGCTCAATCTCATGGCTACGTCCTGATACTCATGCGTGTGTACTGGGCACTTGAAAGTCTTTATCTGAGTTAATCAAGTTGTGTATTAGAGACCGTGCATAAGAGAGCATCATGGAGAGCTTGTGTTTCGATCTCGTCCTATCTGTCTGATAGGACGATCAGAAATCTTCAGTTAAGTATCAGCAGAGCCAGCGGGGGTTTAATAAATTAAATATTTTTTATCATGGACCTCCCGCCCTCATAGACCAATCATTATGGTCTGTGGTTTCCCCTCTCCAAGATGGCGGCCACAAAGACGTATTGCTCTGTGAATGGTAGCAGCCCAGACGACATTTTTGCGGATTTAGCTATATGAACTTAAGTTATAACTCAAGTTTGACTTAACCTCCATGGACCCTCAGCTCCAGCCTTTCACCCAAATATGGTCACAAGGCTTCAAACAGTAGTCGACGAAATCCAGTGGCTGGTTTTACAAACACAACATCTTCTCTTTATCTAAAGTTCATGGATATAACTGTGAGCATACTGAGTCTTTCAAAATGTAAATCTGTGTTTGAAAAGGAACCGAGGAGGAAGACATTTTGGCTTTCTTTACGAGGATGATGATTGTGGGGAGGTCAGTATAAACTCAACCATGGTCAGAAGATGTGTGTTCCTGTATAGAAGCTGTATTTATTTGGTTGAACACATTGTAGGTTTTAGTGAATGCACTTCTTCATGTTTTATACGCTGATGTCTGCTTTTACATGTAAATAACTGTTTGACTGAAATGATGCAGAAGCTTTTGTAATAAATGTCAGATTTAAATACGAGCCTCTGTGTTATTTATCCTTTGATCTTTAACTTTAAGCTGAGAATCGATGGATGATTTCTGACAGAATGTTAGGGAGTGTACGCAGGTGGACTCAGATTTTCACAACCGGAGCATAGTAATGCTCTTTTTCTTGGTCAGTCTGTGGCCACAAGAGTTAAAGGTCACTTATTTTGCAAAATGTTTTCTAACTCTAATATGTGTCCCTATCCTGCCTACAAACCTCCCAATGATGAGAAAAGTCCATCCTCTCCTTCTTTTCCCTGCTCTACTTTTCAGAAAATGTGTGCTCAAACAGGCCGTTTGGAGATTTTCCCTTTGTGACATCACAAAGGGCAGTAACACCTCCCCCAGGTGGGTGACACTCCCACAGCTAGGTGTTTGTTCTGCCCTCCCAGCCTGCCTTATCATCGTAAACAATAGGGCATGATGCAAGAAAGCCCGCTCCACAGATAGGGGGCGTGGTCAGACACAGCTCATTTACATATTTAAAGGTACAGACACAGAAACAGCCTGTTCTGAGCAGGGCTGAAATAGATGGGTTTTCACAGACATGATAAAAAACAGGATCAGAGTGTTTTTTAGCAAGAAACTTCTTAACAATGTTTTAGGGAGCTCTGAGACTTATTTAAACTTGTTGAAGATGAGTATAATACATGACCTTTAAGTTTGTGACTCCATCTATCAAACATACATGAATGGACTTTGACAGAGGATTAAACTGGATGGAGTTGATGCTGTTTGAATGTTGTACCCTCCTGTGTCCTGGGGTTGGATACTAATTCTACTGAGGGTACTCAAGCTGCCAGGTGAGTTTACACAACAGCATGAAAGCTGGTGAACTGTTTTCATACATGCATAAAACTACTGAAATCTTGAAAACTTGTGAACATTTTGAGACATTTCCTAGGGGAGCTAGGCATGTGCAACCAAATTTTTCACCCCAACTTTAATCCAGCCAGCCCCCTTTAGGACAGGGGGTTCACAAACTTTGACACGCTGGACTCCAGCATATCAAAGTATATCCCTCTGGTGGTGGAGACCCCCTTTTGCAAAATGTCTTAAATTTAAAACAAACAACTTTGTAATATATTTTCTTATTTTCACCAACAATGAATAATGTTTTATTTCATTTAATTCAATGGTAACAGTTAAAATGTCTTTTTATACCTTTTCTCTTTTTTTATTCAGTTGTTACATTCAAATTGTCTTTATTCAGTTATTAACAGTCTTTGTGGCTGAGTCATGTTCAGTCTGGTCACCTGGAGGTCTTTTTTAGAAATGTTTCCATTTAAAGAGAAGGTAGGTAACTAGTGTTCAGTGGAACAGTAACTTTCTGATACATCAGTATCACCAGCAGCAGCTGCTTGATTCTGATTGGCTAGAGTGTTGTGCGTTATTTATTAAATATAAAGATTGGTACATAAAAAGCACACATATATTTCCACATGCAGTGATAAATAAAGTCAATTATAAAAATGTTAATGTTAAAAATAACGTTGTTCATTCCTTTTTGAGTTTGATATCATATTTTTTGTAATGCATAGAGGAAAAAAAACACAAAAAAATGTTTTAATGGACAGATGTTCAGTTTGTCACCTGTGCACTGGATAGAGAGAATCAGATTGAGTTCTTGAATTTGAGTTTTGAAGGTTTTCCTGTCTTACAGGGGGATCTTGATTGGACCAAACCACTTCCACAGTTTTTACCTGGAAGCTGCCAGAACAGCAGACATTTAATAATAGAGCAAATATTATGGGAGAGCATGAGTTTGACTTTCAGACTTGAGCTCTTTTCATCGAATTTGAAGAAAAAAATGGTATGGTAATTAATATATCAATAATAATCAATAAAGAGATCCTCATCCTACACATCACCTGTGCAGAGAGGTTTAGTCCACAGGGGGGAGCTGCAGGAGAGATCAGTGATCAGAGGATCCATAACACACATCATGACAGGCTCATTTTCAATATTATATTGATTATTACACTGCACCTGTTGCTCTGACCTCCTCACAAAGCACTGATAGTGTGATAAAAACATCCAGTTACAACAGAACAGAACCACAGTGGGTCCCTGTTAGCTGCTGGTTCTGATGGACTCACTTTCACAATCTAAACGTCATCAGAGAGACAGAAGCTGATGGGCTGGTCGTCAGGACAGATCTGAACATTGCTCAGAGCTGACAAATGACAGCAGACTTCAGCAGGAGCACTGAAAATAGATTCAATGCGATGACCAAATGTGTGAAAAAAAACTCCTGCTTTGAGTGGTTCTACTTAAAATATAAACCAAAATCAGAATCAGAATCTGGGTTTATTGCCAACTACATTTACACATGCAAGGAATTTGACTTGGTGTATTGGTGCTGAACAATTAACAAGGAAATAAAGCAGAACTAGCAACAACTTAAATAATACAGTATAAGAAGCTATTACAATATATAAAATAGAATTTAAAAATGTAAAATATAAAAAATAAAAAACACAAAATGTACAAAAGGTGTAATGTAGGAGCTGTGCAGTGGACTATGAGAAAAAAATCTTAATGTGTGTAAGCAATACAGTCATTTTAATGCTGTTTTGTTTCTAGATTTTTTTCAGAGAAAAACTATTCAGATTTTGATTTTATATAATGATAGTATTTGAAATTCATCGAAAACTGTACTTGTGAATAATATATTGAAAATATTAGACTTGACATTATAAAATGATGTCATACCTCGAGCTGAATGTTTCATTTTATAAATTTGCTTTCACGAGTATCTAGATGAAAAAAAAACTTTAAATCACACGTTTCATCTTTAACTCTATCAGTTGCATCATTGTCGTTGCCTTGGTGATGAACACATACAGAATTTATTCACATGATACTCCAAAACTGGCTAAAATTGTTGTCACAAAACTACAGATCATATCTTCAGGTTCAACTAAAATGTTTCAATGTTACAAAATCAGACTGATAGCATCCATAATAGGGGATAATTGTAACTGTCACAAAGAGCATTTGTAGTTTTTATGCTTGTGTAGTTTCCCTCTCCTGCCTGAGGGCCGTGCTGATCGCTGTGTGCAGGTCAACAGCCGCAGGTGGCTCAAACTTTAAAACTCTTTAAAACCTTGTCCTCCATCACTACCTGAACAATGTGTGACGCTGAAGTGTCTCTGTTAGCTCTGTGTTAGCATCATTACACTGCTCTCTGATGAACATGGTGTGAATATCTTCTGAAGGTGATGATAATCTAAGTGAAGAATGTGCCTGTGTTTTTTTTTTATTTAAAGAAGCTATGTTCATTTTAGATATCATGGACTGTGTCCATTTGTTTAGTCTGCTCTCTCTGACTCTGACTGATTTACAGCTTCAGATAAAAACTCTGGCACTATTACATTCAACCTGCAATGATACTAAAAGTGCTGAATGCTATTCCCAATATTTCACCTCTTTTATATTTCAAATGTATGCACAACAAATACACTTTATTATTTAACTAAAAAAAAGAATCTTCTTCTCTTTTGTTTAAAGGTTTAATATTTGGGCTTTTATTTTCCGAATTTGAACCAGGGCCGCTTGCTGGGGGCACGTGCACTAACCACTAGGCTACCGGCAGCCCAGAATCTTCATCTCTAATTCATATTTGTTTCTAATCATGGTCCCACTTATTAAGAGAGTTTACAGAAAGTCAAATCTGACTCAGATCACAACTTTTTGACAACATGCTTCTGTAAAGATTTTTTAGCTGGATATGAAACAGACTTTAATTATTACTGAAGGTCTTTTAGTACCCAGAATTAGATCAAAGGTGGGGGCGCTAGTGGTGCAGTGGTTAATGCACGCGTGACCCATATGGAGGTCTGCAGTCCTCCAAGCGGGCAGCCCATGCAGGTTCAAATCTGACCTTGGCTCCTTTCCTTTCCTTCCCCATTCTCTCTCTCCCTGATTACCAACTCTATCCACTGTCCTATCGCTACATTAAAGGCACAAAATAAATCTTAAAAAAGAAAAAAAGAATTAGATCAAAGTCCAGAGAGTCGGCCATTAGTTACTGTGATCCTTCTCTCTGGAACAACTCATTGACCTGAGGTCCATCACAATTTGTGTGTGTTGTTTCATGTTTTTGTATGTGCAGAAATGTTTTCTAGGTTTTTATATTTACTCTTGCTTTTTTGTGTTTGATGTGATTATATTAAGGTTGAAATAACTTGTTAATTCTTGTATTCCTGTGTTTTTAATGCGATGCACATTAACCTTGCCTGTATTGAAATGTTCTTTATAAATAAACTTTCAATTCTATTGTTGGTGTCTTATTATGAACTACATAAGCAAACAAGACCATCAGCAATAAGACCGTTAATATCTGTACTGGTATTTATTTGTTATATGACTCAATCCACAAAAAGGGGCTAATGCCACTGATTCTTGACGAGACATGAATTTGGCTCCTTACCTTGGCTCTGACTTGATGACACGAGACTGTCTTTTTTAACACATAGGCCTACAAAAAAAAAGCAAACTGAAATTTCCCAAATGTATTGGGGTTGACTTGCATGTGTGAACGCAAACAGACGACTTTTTTCATCCTGACTTTACCTGAATGTTTTTTCAGCCATGCAGGCACCTTCTTAAACTTCAATGTAAAGATGAGGGTGAGCCGATGTGTGAACAAAACGAGAAATATTCAGGAAAGTGGGCTGGCAGGAATGATGACATTTATATTCCGCAACTGGTGAGCGCCAGTGCAATTGTTGTGCACTCTTTAACCGCTCGTTTGTTGTGTAGGCCTACATGTTCAATTGCAAACTCCATTTCCTGAAAACTTGGTAAGTTGTTTATAATGAAAATACAAACAGAATGTGATGCCTCTGACTAGGCAAGCAGCCAATCATAAGTCCTTTTCAGACTATGTTTTTTTTTTGTAAAAGTGCCATAGCTAAGCTCAGCAGTCATGTCTTTGTTACTGATTCCGCGACTGTGCATATTGGTGTCCCAGTCTTTAAATTCACATTGAGTTTCAGCATTGCTGAGCTCTACACAGTAAGACATCCACGCACACACAGCGCTGCGCTCCCCCGCTGGCTACGCTAAAACCATCTCACCTCTGTTATTACCACCGAACACGGTTATTACCCTTCCTCCCTCCCCCCCATCTGCTACGTTCAGATTGAGGGCGAGACATCATATGGGCGTAAATATCACTCCTACAAATTGCAGTTTGAATAGGGCAACTGTTAGGACTTTTGGGACTTATGCGTGCGTCCTTGGGTGGCCGATAAGATTGTATGGAGGGCCCATGCCCCGACCCTCTGGACACACCCCTGTCTACGAATGGAGATGAATCTGTGTGTGTGTGCAGTGGCGGTTCCAGACCACTTTTACTGAGGGGGCCAAACTGGGGCCAGTTGTTTTCTCAGAGGGGAAAATGAACCCCAGGTGAAAACTAAACAAAGATGATCGCTTTAAAAATATATTATGCTAAATAATATACCTTTAAACATCATTAAATACCATGATTTGTATTTGTTTCAGTAACAGTATTTAATACTAGATTGTGAGTCCGGTTGTTGAGTCAAATACAGTGTATGTGTTATGAGGGGGGCTCTTCCTTTTGGAGGGGGGACCAAGCTCAGTGTTACAGGGGCACTGGCCCCTGTTGGCCCCTGCCAAGAACCGCCTATGTTGTGTGATGGGGAGGTTTTGTCACTGAGTGCATATCCTTAACATTAGGGTGCAATATCTTTAGTTCATTTTAAATTCACCCTCAGAATACAGAGACTGTTTATTATTTCCTCTCCAGAAATCTTGAGGCGTCGGTGATTTACTTTGAAAGGTCTCGACCGGAAGTTGCGGTGCGCCGTTAGATGAGGGAGGAGGGATTGGGTGTTGCCTTGGTGTCTCGGAGCTGAAGTCAGGATCCCCACAGTGTTGGTCCAGTCCGTTAGCCCGCCGTCCTTACCACTCTCCCCCCGCTGTCTACTCTGATATCCTCGCTGAATCTCGACCCCCCCCCCCCCACGGATCAACCATGGGAGTTGAAGGCTGCACCAAATGCATCAAGTACATGCTCTTCTTCTTCAACTTCATCTTCTGGGTGAGCAGCTTGTTTTTAAATCGCTGTGTTTGTCTTTTTTACGTGTGTGTGTGTGTACACGCAGTGCAGCCTCTCTTCTGTCTGTAGCGGGGTTTGTTTGGTGTGTTTTAGCCTGGTTTACCTTAACAGTCCGACATGAATGAACACATGAAACATAGCTAAGCTGACGGTTCATACCTGACATTTACACGTTAACCGTTATAACTTCTGAATAACCGCGCATGCGCTCTCACCGCTAGGAGAGATTCAGCAAAAACATGTCGAGAAAGGCGTGTGTGGTTAATGTATTTAACCTCAACACACACACCTCAGAGTCTTTAAATCAACGTGAAAAGTGACCGAAAATCCACGACGACCACCGCAGTGAACAGTCCACACACACACACACACACACACACACACACACACACACACATATACACACACACACGCGCGCGCGCGGTTAACAATTAAAATAAGGGTTAGGTCACCAATGAGAAGATCGATTACCTGATGAAAACTTTGAGAAATGTTTAGTAGTCTGAGACGTGGAGGTTGGCCTGCTAGGTTTTGGATAACGGCTTTGTTTGGATTACATCTTCCACCCAGTGTGTGTGTGTGTGTGTGTGTGTGTGTGTGTGTGTGTGTGTGTGTGTGTGTGTGTGTGTGTGTGGAGGGGGGACCCAAGGAAGGTGGTTTCCATTTGGTGAGTCAAGGCCCAGTGTTGGGTGATGGATCATGGAAACATTTGTGGATGTTTTAGTTTTTACTCACAGTCGTCTGTTTTCTTTGATTCTTTCAAACTTTTTCACTCTGAGTCATTCTCTTCAATAGAAAACATAACAACCACTCCATATTTAGTTATAAAAATAGAAACTGAGCTGAAGAAGCTTAGCTGCCTGATTGGTTGATGAAGGTATATCCCAGAGACAGTGACATCTGTTTGTGAATTACATTTTATAAAAATGTTAAGTTTCACTTTTAGGCTTTGGCCATCTTTGTTTTATTGGAGCCTTTTTTTAACAAGAGGGTGGAGCTGTAGGATATACTGCATTACACATGGACGTGTTGTCAGTGACGTCATCCATTGGTTTCTGACAAGCAACAACCTCCAATGTTTAAAAATGACGTCAATGTGGAAGTGCTAAAAACTGACTTCAGTTTCAATTTGAGCCTGGCATCAAAAGTGAGTCAATCTCCATTTGGTCCCATATTAAAATTTAAATTTTACAGCAGAAATAAACATGTTTAAAGCCATGTGCAATTTAGTTTAAAATAGCTCATTTCTTTATCCTCACACATTGCAGAGGGCTGTTTTTTAAAAATAATTCATCCGTTTTGACTAAATATAAAGGATAACAGTTTTTCATAATAAAGGGCGTGGCTGAGTTGACTGAGAGGGAGACTGGTTGTTGTTTGTCAGGAGGCCTTAGATCTGCCTCAGCTCCAGTTACTTGCCGGCCACTATAGGCTGACTGAGGCTGCTGTTGAGACAGCATTTCCAATATGGCGGCCGCCGACGTCGGGCTCCTTAACGCGTCATATGAAACCAGTTTCAGAGATTTCTCTTTCAAAGTCATTCACGTTTTTAAAGTTTTAAAAAGTCTTCTAATGCGATGGTTCCCAACCAAGTGGCAACATTTTTACAGCCTGGTACAAAAAAAACCAAAAATGGGTCGGATTAGTTATTGTCATCACTGGCACAGACTGTGTGGGGTCTGAATTGTTTGGCAGAATGGCTCCATTCTGATTTTATGATCGATACTTTCTATCCATAGTTAGGCGCGTAGCTGACATGATTGAAAGCTTAAAACCTGAGAATAAAGTGAAAAACATTCTAAAAACACGTTACTTTGTCTCTGACAGATAGCTGACGTCACTCAGGCTCCGTCCATTGATACATTTACAGTCTATGTTCCAAACCTTTTTTTCCTTGAAACCCCCCCCCCCCCCCACCCTGCACCAGGACCCAAACGAAAAAAAGTGATACATTGCTTTCAAAAATGAACATCAATTTTAATAGTTCTCATTGACAAAACCCATCAGGATCTGCCTTCACACTTTTTCTTAACAAAATCTCTTTGAACACATTTCCCAGTAATGTTTAAATTTCTGTTTAAATCTCATTTTGACAAAATCATAGCAGATAGAGCCTCGCCCATCCAAGATCTCAGGCAACCCCCCCAGTGGGGGCCCCGGACCCCAGGTTTGGAACCAATGTTCCAGTGTATGGAAGGCACAAGGCAGTGTGCAGGAGTTTGACATTATAACAAAGAAATGACCCAATCTAGGATTGTCTATAGGTCTTTTGAATTTGCAACATGGTATCTGAACAGCTATCAATAGAATTTGATTTTAACTAGAATTATACCAAAGTTTAAAAAAAACAAAAAACTGGTATTTTGGCAATGTTCTAACGACCTGTGATGGCGGAAACAAATCAGAGAAACAAGTTCATGTAGGGTGTGATTGTTCACAGTGTCTGCAAAGTGACTTTAATGTGATTGTTAGTGCATTACAGCATCCCTCTTACCCCGCCCACTTTTTAACCACTTAGTGTGACCGTGAGTGTTTCTCGAAAGATCTGTGAGAAGAGAAGAGGTCAGTCCATCTCAGAGAGACGCAGCGGCTGCTCTGTGCGGTCAGCAAGCAGCAGGCTGAGGGGGCTAGAGCTTTAAAATGAGACCTCCTGTTTCCATAAATCACACCGGACACTGGGAGGGAGGGAGGGAGGGTGGAGGAAGGGTGGGGGACTGCAGACAACGCCTTGCCACCCATACCCCCTCCTCCAGCATGCCCAGCATTCTGTAACCCCCTGTGCTCTGAGCAACGGGCAGAAATAGACTCTGCAGCCAGGGAGGGCTGCAGCTGATCTCAGGCTGAGAGTGGTTATAATCAGTGTTTAAAACACACAGCCACTTTCTTTATTTTACCAACAGTCTGCTGAAGGCCAACATGCCCACACTGTGTGTCAGCCAGCAGGACGTCCTCCCTCTGTCTGCGGACACACAGCTGCAGTAAACGTGTGTTTACACCATTTTCTTACAGAGGAATGTGTGACAACAAATGCTGAATGAGCAACAGGTGGTGATACACGATGTCTGTGTCAACTCAGACTAAAAACATTATCAGTCAGTGAATATGGGCAGCTTAACATTTTTATGAAGCTCTAATCTAAACCATTGAAGAGCTATCTGAGGTGGTCAAAAAATAAGATATTTTCAATACTACTTGTTTTAAAGTGCCACGAGCTGAAGATAGAGAGCACTGTCCAGATTGCACAAAGACATTGCTGTAACATTGCCAATGTTTTTGCGCAATTTAGACAGTGTCTCAGTCTCCTGCTCCTCCTGCCATTAAATATTGTGTTAACTTGAGTAAAATTTCACAACCTTTTTAACTAAAATGTCTGTCCCAGAAGAACACCGACTGAAAGAGGCAGCTGACAGTGATCCTGATACTATCGTTGGGTTACGTTAACTAGCTCATGTTAGCTAATTAGCGCTCACCTATGCATTGATTATGAAGAACTGAACCAGCAACTTTGAAAATACATAAAGCTGTCCATAACTTTGTAGACTTTAATCCTGGTAGCGGTGTAAGGGAAATGATTCTTTACTAGTTAGAAGAAAACATCATCAAAGTGAAGTTCACTTGGAGACAGAGTGTGCAGTGGTGGCCATTACTTTCTTAAGCTTTTTTTTGCCCTCCAAGCGTCCGTGTCGGTCACCTGACTGAAAGCTAGGATGGTAATTATTTAGAACTTACATTAGAAGTAATGGTAACTATGCTAATTTTGTCCTTTATTAGAAAGTTGGATTAATGCACTTGTTATTACTACAGGAACAACAATACAAAAGACTCTAAACATAACCACAGAACACAAATCCTACCATGGATGCACAGAAGGTGACACAATACCTGAATGTTATACTTTAATACAGTTCCATTTAAAGCAGACAATTGGATAACTGTTATAATACCACATCATTTAAAATAAGTCCATACCACCCAATATTTGATAATTGTGCAGACAAACTCGTGCACACTGCACACAGACATTGTCACCCCCTCTGCTCTCTGTCTGTTTGTACGAGACATAAATGTAACTTTTGCGTCTTTATGAAACACCAAAAGGACTTCAGAGACATCAGTAGAGTGGACCACCGTGCTCCCTTTGTTTCTCTTTGAGCAGCTTTGATGGAAGATCTGAACTCTTTGTGAAAGTCTCAGGACTTGTTGATTCTGTCGATCTCACAGAGATTTGTTTTCATTTTAAAAGGTGGTGTTGAAAGGTATCGAAGTATTGAACATTTTTAACAACCGTTATAAAAAGGGAGAGCAGAGTTTGGCGTAGCAGCCTGGATCTGCTCTGTCAGACACCCCGAACAGTTCTTCTGCAGGCTGTCAGCCAAAAAGATCACGATCAACAGGTCGGACTGCTGTACTGATTCTTAAGCGATGTAGCCAACTTCACAGATAGTTATCACCAGAGCAGAGAGCGTCAGAGCAGCCAACAGAGCCTCATTCTGCCCTCTGTCTTTTATACAGAATCTGGGTCAGGGCCCGAGTTAACACTTGGACTTACCAGCAAACATTAACATCAAATTATCTGTCAGCTAGTCAATGATTGTTAAATCCTTCGACACCAAACTCTATTGCGTGGCTTTTGCACCCACTAAACATGTGCAAATAAATCACAAATAGGCCGTCTAGTAGATAGAGGGAGCAGATCATTAGGCCCTGAGAGTGAAAGTGAAAACATGTTAAAACACCTGTCTATGTGTGTGTGTGTGTGTGTGTGTGTGTGTGTGTGTGTGTGGGGGGGGGGGTCGTGGCTGTGTAAAGCTATTTTTGGTGTCATGATTCGCTGGCTACTAATAAAAGTAGATGCTAAAATCATCACTTCCCATCAGTGTTCTGGAAAACCCGAGAGATAAACTCTCCAACTTGAAGATCTAATGTTCGTCTGGCACTTCACTGGGTTTTTTTTTCTGGTGCCTCGAATGCAGCGATAGAATTTATGCTGTTGTCCCAATGCTGACAGTGTTTGGAAAATGTTAGAATAAGTTATTTCAGATGTGCAGAGCTACTGTATTCTCCCACCCCAATGCTACATAGTTCAGCTCATTTTACCACTAAGTGTTTTGATTCGAGGTGATGGAAAGGTTGCTCGGCTGCAGCCACTCTTAAGGCCAAATGAACATTTTCTGCTTGTTTCTTCATTTTAAAACCTGAACCAAGTATGTTTAAATTAAGACTGCCCTCTAAAAGTCGACCACTAGACTCGGGAATCAGTTGAATTTAATCATTTATTTTAGGTGCTATTTCTTCTACATGTCTTCTATGACACATTTTTCACTAAATGCATCTTAATGTCATATAAGTCATCATCACATTGTTCAGATCTTCTCAATGAATCCATCAATATTTATGTCTCTACACTGTAAACAAATCTTTAAAGTGTATGACCTGCTGAACAAGTTTGAATTAGGGCCAGACCGATATTGATATTAGGAAGAGACAAAATCTGATACTGATATATCGGCAGATAGCTTTCTTTGATATATCTTCTATCCGTAGAGATAGATAGATATAGATGTTAGGGCTGGGAATCTTTGGGTGTCTCACGATTCGATTTTCGACTCAGATCGATTCTGGCTTCATTGATCCATGATCAAGTCTATTTATGAATACTTCAGGATCTACTCCAGTCATCTGTGTGACAGGCTGACTTTCTTGTTGCTCCATTTGGCATTCTACTGAGTTAAAGAGCTAACTTTAGCACTTAGCAGGGAGTGACTGATTAGCCCAGAAAGAAATCTGAATCTATTTTTTTCCCTACCTCTAATAGATGTACAAAATGTTTTGCGTTGATCTCTCAAATGCAGATATCAAACACATATAATAAAGACAAGGTGGTCACTCAACTGGAAAGTAAGTGGGCATGTACGTGCATCACTGTGTGAAACTGTGGTGAGTGATAATGTTTGTTGTAAATCCATAACACACTCTGCTGGTCACAGCCAGGAAGATAACTGCTAGTGTAATACAATAACACTTGAATGAAGTGCTATTTGACTGGTGAATAAATCAAGTAATATTGACGCATAATGGAGATAAGATAAGCAGATACTGATAGTCACTTGATATGCTAATATCGGCTCTTATTATCGGTTGGCTGATTAATCGGTCGAGCTCTAGTCTGAATATGTCTTGCTGACTGAGTTTAGCAGGAATAGTTAAACTACAAATATTATTTTTAACAGCTTAACTCTCATGAACCAGCTGATAGTCTTTTTAAAAATCTCCCAACAAATTCAAAGAAAGATTCAGGGATCCTCTAAAATTGTTGTAAAAGTGTTGAAAATGCTTCCAATGTAATAGCCTATATATTTTTTATATCATATTATACTTTTTAGATGTATACATGATGCATCCTGTGGTGAAGTCCTGTGTTTTAATCTGTGTTCCCTCTGCACACACATAAAAATGAAACGTCTCATAAAGGAGTTTAAATCAGAGTTAACCTTCAGTGACTCATCTCAGCACTTCACGTGGTCGCTGTGTGTGTGTGTGTGTGTGTGTGTGTGTGTGTGTGTGTGTGTGTGTGTGTGTGTGTGTGTGTGTGTGTGTGTGTGTGTGTGTGTGTGTGTGTGTGTGTGTGTGTGTGTGTGTGTGTGTGTGTGTGTGTGTGTGTGAGAGTGTGTGTGTGTGTGAGAGAGAGTGTTTAGAGTTTCAGCTCTCTCTCCAGTTGTGGTGTTGATCTGGTTGCCGGGCAGCAGCTGGACTGAGCTCAGGAATGAACCTCAGTGAGACGACGAGGGGAGGGGAGGAGGAGGTTGGGCTGTTAGTTAGTTTAATAAATAAACGTCTCTGGGCCACATAGAAACCATTTAGATAGGAAAATGTGAAATTCAAACAGTTAATTTAAAAGAAACGGTGTGTACAATGTCAACATAAGGGTTGTCATGATACCAGAATACCATTTTAGTAAAATCAAACAGTTTAATACCTGTTTAGATACAATAATCACTAAAATAGAAGTCCTAGTTGGATAAAATCTTGTTTAAAGACAGTGCTCTCCAGGGCTGCTTGATTATGTCAAAAATCATAATCATTAATAATAATCACTATTAAGGCTGGGCGATATGATTTTTTTTTTTATCACAATAAAAAACATCATATCAGTCGATATGTAATCATCACAATTTCAAGATAAACGTCAAATCATTATTTCTTTCAAATGTAAAGGCAGATTTTTGCTCCTCAGTATAAAGTTGAAGAAACCGGATGGTTAATTGTGGTTTAACCTTTATCGTCAGAACACGACAACCTATACTTGAACAGAGGAACATTTCTCAATCATGAGCACAGTGCACGGTGCTGGAAAACGCTGAGATGACAGTTTGCTGCTGGGGAGTCACACTTACAGTCCTGGTGCTTGCTGAGGGTCCACTAACACTTGTTTGGGAAGTTCAATCAATTGTTTCCTCCTGTGGTGTTGTCCGTTTTATCCTCACATATCCTCTTGTGTAAAAGTATGTTTAATTACATTTATATTGCAGATTTATTCATTGATTTGACAACATCTGGATCTCATTCATTTATTGAACTTCATTACTCGTTATTAAATGAATAGATACAAATAAATTACCAAAATGTTTAAGGTAGTGGTATTGTACTCTTGTGTCCAAAATATAACAACAAACTCTTTGAAACTTTTAGCACACGTGATAAAACCTGTGGACAAAAGAGACAACGCGGCACAGTAATCGTTTAATCACGAGTATCTTGTTTTCATGATCGTTTAAAAAAAGGACTGAAGATCTGAAGGATTCTTTTTTTTTTTTAAGCTTGTGGCTAGTTTTGGATATTTATTCAGGGTTGGGTCATGATTTACAAATATTCGATTAGTCATCATTACTGTAGTTCAAAGTGAACAATCACATTGGAACATGAGTTTCTTTTTTTTGTGTGGTTCACTTTTGATTTTAAGTGCATCGACTAGTACAGTCTGAAGCAACAGCAGCATGGCAGTCTCTCACATGAACAGAACTAACAGATGACGCAGAGAATGAGGATACGACTAAAGCTGAGAGCGACAGATTGAGGCAGAGCAGGCCGACACATTGACATGTGTCAATCAGAAAGTAAGCTGCCACGCCCACACGGTCCTGAGAAATGGTCTAAGACTAGCAAAATAAGCTGTTTTTGACAAAGTTTTCTAACAGTAACAAATGTTTATTTTCACTCTGATTGTCATGGATGCTTAATGATACATTACATTTTGATATGACATATTCATTGTTAATACTTCAAGTCAAGATTCCTGAGGCTTAGAGGCTATCAGCTCATATTCATCCCCTGCTCACATAAACCAGTCTGTGGTTACTTATCGACAAACACAAGCAGTTATTGAGCACAACTATGTGACCGCACACTTCATGAATCATTAATATGTTACATCGCTCCTAAAGGCATGTATTTTATTGAAGTTCTAACACTAGATAGAAAACACTTACTATCTCTACTGCCAGTTCATGATATATTAGAGAAACCTAGAAATATAAATTCACCTGGACTTTTACCGAAACGGTGATCCCAGAACTGAGGTACAAACCGAACTGTGACCTCTGTGAGTCGTTAGACCCCTGTAAAAGTACAACTGTAACAATGTAAATGTTTAAAATAAGGTTGTGATGGACCTCAGGTCAGCACCTAGTTTGTTCCACAGAGAATGACCACAGTAACTAAAGGCCCCCTCTCCGGACTTTGATCTAATTGTGGGTATGGCTAAAAGACCTCCACCTGATGACCTGAGGGTCCGGGTCGGGTTGTAATATGTGAGCAGGTCAGAAATGTACTCAGGAGCTGAACCATTGAGTGATTTATGGGCTAATCATATGATTTAGTAGTAGACAATAGTTTGTAAGCATCTTGAATAAGTTAGAAATGTTGTGATTAAAAAACAAAATAAAACATTCTTTATTTTCAGACTCGTCTCTTGAAATTCAAAAGTAAAAATTCAAAAGTCTAACTTATTTGTCGTCACACCTGCCTCGTTCATACTGGACATTCATTATTTCATAAAACACGTTTTATCCCATAAATATAGTTTGATTAGTTCTCATTCTGTTGTGTTTAGGTCCAGTATGTTTTCGGCCACACAGACGGAGCAAACAGATTGAAGTGTGGAGGACGGTAGAGGTGTCAGGTGTGACTCAAACAGGGCTGTGGATTTTTTCTTCTTTCTGTTTAAAAGCACGGTATTTTTCTGCCATCCGACGTTTATTTAACTTCTGCTGCGAAGGGTGAAGTAGGTTCCTGTGTGTCTGCTCAGGTTTATGGGAACTGTGGATATATTTAGCATTTCTTTGTCCTGGAGTGGACTAAACGAAGGGCTGAGGAAGGCTACTGTGAATGAAAAACAGGCAGATTAACACGGTTCCACAGTGCAGTGTGTCACAGGGTTTCCCCCAGGGAAGCTGAGCAGCAGAGGATGTTAGAACACAAAGGCTTTCTCATGTGTTAGCTGTGTAACATGTTGCCCTCAAATAATAAAAATAACTCTAATATTTAACTCAACATACCCAAAAACACCTGGACTGAATGAATACTGACTGAACATGAAACACTGTACCAGGTTGTCTGAAGGTGACAAAATGTGCTCGCAACACCTCCCTCACTTAGCAAAAAAAAAAAAAAAGCGTTTGCCGTTGAAAGGTGTGAATGTAGGTCTAAAGTAAAGTGAAACTAAAACGATATAGATACATGACAAAATACCACGTAAAAGCTGCATCATGGCTTTTGTCTACAAATTTTTTTCTGCATGATGTGAAAAAGACTTACTTTTTTATTTGCAATAACAAGAGAACTCTGTCTTATATTATTTTACAAGTTCAGCTGAGCGCACAGAGAACTGAGCGCTGTGCATACAGAGTGTGAACACTGACAGGTTTAGTCCTGCTATCTGACATATGATACAACGCACATGTAAATCAGTAATCTGCAGTTTAATCTGAGCTGTGTCCCTCAGACTCCAGTATTTGGGCCGAGCTACGTTCGCCAGCTGCAGATGCTGATCATCAAACTTCAGCCAGGAAAACAAATGAACATATTTTCCAAAATGTGTAACTTTTCCTTCAGTGGAAGATTTTGCCATTTCAGCTGAGCTGAGGCTGACTTTGCAATGACTAGGACAAGACGGATGTGCTCTATCTGTAACATTAAGGCGCAAAGTGAAACTTCTGTGTGGCGTTATTTCAGACGCTATATTGAAAGTCAACCCAAAAATACATTTACACAAGTTCAAATTCTCAACTCTAACAAGAAATGATGTGATGATATTTCACGTAATGATTCATGGAATAACTCAAGGCAAATGTTCCAATGTAAAATAACAAGCTAAGGCAATTTAAGATTCATAACAGAATATACAATACCCCAACACTACTGTGTCAAATGGGCATTAGGGCTGATAGTAATTGTATTAAATGTAGTTCTGATGAAGGAATTCCACTTCATCTGCTGTGGGACTGCTGCAAAGTGAAAGATTTGGTCTGGGATCACAAACAAGTGATGACCCGTACTGACTAAGTTATTCCACTCACTCCACAAACATGTTTACTACGACTACTACCGTAAAATCTGGACGCACTTTTAGTACCTATTTTTTCGTGTTAAAAGTTGGCTGCGTCTTATACACCGGTGCGACCAATATACCAGCATAAAATACTGAAACACGCGCCGTCATTACCGCGGGTGCAGCAGCCACTATCAGTGTGACCTGACGTGATTAAAACCCATCCCCATTCATTGTGTATTGAAAGCCGAGTGCACGCTGTGCTGGGAAAGACGGCGACACAGACCAGGCTGGCTGCGCAACTTTTTCCACATCTTTTCTCCCTCACGAGGTCATAATCATGCATTTACAGAAAACAGTGGTATATTGTTCTGTAAATAAACCTTGTGGAGTGCTCTTTTGATTGAAAGAGTCCTATATTAAAGTTAAAGAGTGACCAGCGGAGTTGGGCAGCGCGACTTGCAAGCTAGGAGTCTGTGCCTCACAACTTTCCCTGCAGGCAGAGAGCTCAACTACCGTACTGTTGCTAGTAGGAGTGCAAACTCCCGAACGTGAAAACAGACAGAACTAGAACAGCGACACAGCTGTACAGAAACTGCACGTTGTAGACATCGCTGAACACAATATAAATCCTCACGCAGGAAAACAGTTTAACGTTTTTTTTCTCTCAAAGAGACCTTCAAAACAGGGTGCGTCTTATACACCGGTGCGAGTTATATTCCGGATTTTACGGTATGTGATTAGCTTTAGTGGTTTATCTTCAAAGAATAACCAGACCACTAGGGATGGTCACAAAAACAGTAATTATGCCTGATTGTTGAGTTTAATGCACCGACTCCTAAAGAATGGATCACTGAAGCAATGGAAATAATCCGGTTGGAAAAAGTAGCTTTCAGGCTGCAAAGTAATGAGGAAGAAAACATGAAAACATTGGGATCCAGTGGAAAATGACTCCTCATCACTTTAGATTTAAACGTACAATATGTAGAATATTTACATAAAAACATATAAATGAATTTAAAAAATAGACAAAACTTATGTTATGTATTTTCTTATGTTACCTCAAATATTTCCAACAGTATCTATGCCAGATAAAATCTGTAATGTTATAGTTGTAACGAGGCGTGTCTTGTTGTTGCCGCCGCCATGATAGAGCTGCCAAGACAGACACGACATGTTGTATGTTGCCATGGAAACACCTCATGTTAAGTCAACTACTGCTTCATAAGGAAGCAGGAATCGCTACTGACAGCTGCCATACTGTTGCTGTATGTACTGCTGTGATTAAGAGTCATGTGAATTATAATGAAATACTAAATAAGTCTTAGATTTCTTGATCTGTCAAATGATTGTTGACCTTTTCTTCTTCCCTGTTTTCTTTTTTTCTGTTCCTGCCTCTACTGATGTGTAAAACACACGTTTAGTCGTCTTTAGGTGATAAATATAGGGGGATATTGTTTGAGGAGAACATTGTTGGGTGGGTGTTATTTGGATTTGTTGATTGTTCAGAGAACTTCCAGAAAGGGAAATCCCATTTGATGTCAGAGATGTTCATCTATTGTCTTTTGTTTGAAAATTTTTACAAAAAAAAAACATATTGGAGCCTGATTCAATGGCTTAAGATGGCACATTAAGATTAAAAAATTAAAACTCAAACAGTAGTTTTGAGTCAAATTCTTGAGGCGTTGAGATACTTTTGACATCCTGACTTTGAATCTAAAACATTGGATCAAAAACTCCATCCCAAAAAACATATTGTAAAGTTGTTTGCATGTCTCATCTTGACAAATCTTGAACTCCGACTTCTGAACAACCTGCAACATGATGTCGTTATTACAGCATCCTGAAGAGTAGTTTATGGATGAGCAGTCAAGTCTGATCCAAGCTAACAGGTCATCAAACTGGGTAGCTGGAAGCAGCAGGAAAGTTCAGCTAAGAGAGAGTGCACGTAATGATATGAAAACAGACAGGATAGGGTTTGGTTTTCTGATGTTACGAAAGGTTGACTATTTACAGGATGTGTCTAACCAAAGTGAATTTTCACAAATGATATCTATTGTCTTGTGTGAAACATAGCGTGAATAGACTTGGCTTCTGTTCTGAAATCATGCCAACATAAGCTACAGGTAGTAGAAGGTGAATTATGAAATGATGAAAACAAACAGGACATAAAGCAGATGTAGGTCATACTGTGGTGACTGACCTGTGTGTGTGTATGTGTTGTGTGTTTGTTGCAGCTTGCAGGAGGTGTGATCCTGGGCGTGGCCCTGTGGCTGAGACACGACCCAAAGACCAGCAACCTGCTGGAGCTGAACTTTGATGGAGCCCAAGCCCCCAGCACCTTCTACATCAGTAAGTGTCTCACCTGTAACACCTGTCTGTCTCTCACCTATGGACACTAGAACAGGGGTCGACATTAAGTTAATCTGACCACTGGCCCCACCCTTAACCACCGGCCCAGGAACAATACCTTTAATTCCAGAGAAGAGCTACCTTATCTTTTCTGCACTCCTCCAGTGATTGCGCTTTCTTTAAATGTTCATTTTTGCCCAGATTTTGTCTGGGAACTGGTAGTTTCTAAAAACGCTTTCTACACTACTTTATGAGAGAAACTCTGAGCTACAATTTGTACAATCCGAGTGTTGTGAGCAGCTGCCTTTCAACTATTGCACACACATGAAAGCAGGCACTTTTGAAATGTTGATGCCCTCGCAGTAATTAATGAGATGTTGTTGTTAATTATCAAACATTGCAGGCAAACACCTGCATGCTTAATTGCACAAACATTGACAATGTTTCCGTACAAAAGGTTGCCATTGTATTTGTGCAATCTAGACAGTGCTCTCTCTCTCTCTCTGTGTTTTTGTGTTTTCATACCTTTGATCATTTAAATAAAACAGAAAGTATCATTTTGAAACACATGGTATAAGTATTTCAATCTCTAAAATATTGAGCTGTCAGTTTCAGAACACAGTGTGGTTTCATTGTGTTTCTTTAAGAACTTCAGTGGCACAGAGATAATGTGTGTGAAGAGCAGAGTGGATGTTGAAACATGTATTGACGTCTGACTCTTTATGGTGATGGGATCACCCTGAAGACTCACAGTTAACAATGAACAGACAGTAAGCTGTTCAGTGTATGGATGTTACATTTATTATTGATGAGTTAAAAGGAAAAAGGTGACTTTTGAAGACCTTATTAATAGTTAATTATTCTTTCTTTCTTATGATAATGGTTATTACAGAGGACACTTCTGCTGTTGGCTGTGTTTCCTCTTGTTTGTTAACCCTTTGATTTCTGCAGAATAATGACTCATCCACTGAGTTTTTATTTAGAATACTGCTTATTTTGATGCAGGGGCGTGTGCAGGCTTTTTTGGACTGGGATGGACTGGCTTGTAAAGAGGTGGCATTCATGTGCGCGCACAAAAAGAAATATGCAAAAATGTCTGTCTCCACTTATCATGTTGACTTTTAAGTGAAGAGAATGGCAGCATATACATCTTTAAGCTTACTTCTTAAGGACTCAAAAAGAAGATATCCAAAGTTACAATTTAAAGTACGTAAAAAATGCATGCTATCTTATTTGTACTTAGTTGGTTGTAAGTCAGACAGTGTCTATGAGTTTGCATGTACATTTTTATGGACCTTTACTACGCACCCATCGTGTGAAATAGATGTGCAAAATATCTTTTCACCATTTAAAGTACTAACGTGAGAAAATATGCAACATTGAAAGAAAACTACTCCTTGCAACACCACCAGAGTAGTTTATTTTTTACTTAAGTCCCGCCTCTGTCAAGCTAAATAGCCAGTCATGGTTTAGGATTTTGGGGTGGCACCTTGGTTGGCTAATGAAACTTCAAGGGGGGCCCATGCCCCCCCCCCTCTGGTCACACTCTGGTTGTAAGTTCATTCAGAGTAGCTTCAAATACTTCACATCTATAGAACCTATTCTGAGCAGCTTAAACACTTTGGAATTCAATCAGGCATAATAAATGATCAAAGTGTGTCAAAACTACCAGTCGTTTAATACATTTAGCTGATTCTACATACGCTTCAAAACAAATCTGAGATGTAGAAACATGTTCCAAATAGTTTGTGGTTAATATGTTTATCCTCCTCCTGAGAGCTCACACTGTAAGAGTTCAATCTGAACCAAATATCAATAAAGTTTCATTTGAAAACTCCCACAGACAGAAGTAAAAGACAGATCTATGTATTTCAGTCTCATACACACAGCTTAAATACATACACACACACACACACACACACACATTCTTTAGCTTAACCAACAAAGGTAACTAGCAGCTCAATAATAAGATTCCCCGTCAGCTGGATTCTGCAGGTATTCCCTGCCAGCGATTCTCTCGTTTATCATCTTCGGTGATAGGAGGGCGTAGACCCATCAAACAGGCATATCTGTGGTTGCCATGGTGATTTAGAACGCTGTCTGACATTATGCACACAGGTGCAACCAAAATTTCAAATAAGCAGAAATTCATCCTACTGGCCCGTGACAGCTCCTCGGCTGTGACCGCAGCGCCTCTCTGTACACTACATGGCAAACGACGCGCAATATGGCTGGAATTCAGCTCGACTTCAACATCAGTCATGTGGCTCATAATTGGGGTCATAACCGGCCACAAAAACTCAGTGTTGGCTTGGCCTACTCTTAGAAAAACAATCTGAGCGTGTCTGTGACAACAACAACTTGTAGTGATCAATGATATTGTTGAATAAAAAAACCTAGGTTTAAAAAATAGGATTCATATTTCAGCTGACTTAAGAGTACAGGAGAGGTTGTACAGAGCAGACCCCCCCATCACCTGGGCATGAAAATATGAATGTGGTGTGAAGCAAGGCGGGTCCTGGATCTTTGGGACTAAAAGAGGACACACAGCTCATCATGTGACTCAACAACCACATGAAGTTATCTGCTGTCACCTCCCCACACAAACCCCCGTCACCGCTGAGTCATCTGCCCGAGAGTAAGAGGAGCAACAAAGGAGAGAGGAGAGAGGGACATGTAGAATAATAGACAGAGGAGAGAGAGAGAGCGAGCAAGCGAGCAGCATATCTGTGATCGTTCAGCCGTCAGAGAGGAACTACTT
This sequence comes from Labrus mixtus, assembly GCF_963584025.1. Lineage (NCBI taxonomy): Eukaryota > Metazoa > Chordata > Actinopteri > Labriformes > Labridae > Labrus > Labrus mixtus. The sequence continues at coordinate 34,181,003 of NC_083612.1, read as the reverse complement.
TCTCTAACCGCCCATGATTGCATCCTTGCGTTACGTAAACCTCCCTCCATTCCACATGAGGAAGAAAAAGCCTCGTCGGTTTAGGAAAGAATTCCTCACTGACCGTCCCTCCTCCTCCTCCTCCTCCTCCTCTCTGGCGTCCCCGCCCCTCCTCTTTCACTCCCTGTGAAAGTTTCCCTCTCCTTCTCTCCGCTCGCGCTCTTTCCACTCTCCCTCCCCCTCACTTCCCCATCTGGTTGTGGTTAGTGTTCCAGTCGTACTGTCTCACTCACTCACCCTTATTTTCCTCCCCTCCCCTCCCTCCACTTCTTCTCCTCCCCCTCCTCCTTCCAGGAACTTTTTCAGCTCTGACCTCTACATCTGCTCCTTTCTCTCACCCCTCAACCCACTCAAACACTTCCCATCACGGCCCAGTTTGAGATAAACGCCGTGGTCGACCTTTTAAAGTTTTTCCACTTGCGTCAATCGATAATCAGCTCAGTCATGTTTTACTGCAAAACTTTTTCAAAGGAAAAGATCCTTCATAGTGACGTCTCACTTCTTGTTTTTTTGGTTTTCACGTTGCCCTGTAGTTACCTCAACAGTCACTTCCTTATTTTTTAACGAAGCCATTACAGCTTTAATGCTGAAATAAGATTCTGTCAACAGCATGGTGGTTAGAAGGAGAGGACACAATGAGTCAGTGTGAGTACAACCAAATCACACCAATCCTCAGTCGCTTTTTTTAAACTTGAAGAAGCATGTTTGTTCCAATACAGCACAAGCTGCTAATAAATCTTTTGGTTTATTACATTCTGAGGTTTAAATGAGTTTTCCATGAACAGCCCTGTAAGATCACGGGTCTAATACTAAGAAGTGAGTGTAACACAGCCAGGCTATCTTTCAATTATCTGGCTTCTCTAACACTGATTTAAGAGACCACACTAAACGAGTACATAAAGCTGGTTATCAACTCAACAAGTCAACACAGAGTTTCTGCAGGAAAGGGGCGGAGTTAGCTTCATATAACCATCACAATCATGAGCATGTCTGCTGCCAGCAGATCGTCATACATAACAGACTCTGAGAAAACTATAGCCTGTCAAAAAATATGAAGATAAACACAAAGGCTACTACAGACTAACATCACACAGCTGCAGCAAAAAGAAGAAACATCACCAGGTGTGAATACACTGTTTAAGGCTTATTATCTCACTTTGTCATCGTCAGTTCACCTTAGATCTAACTATAATTACTCTTGATTCTTCCCTTAAATACATTTGTTGCTGAGATTTTTTTCTTGTGACGTGTATGACCGTTTTAGACGTTATATGTCAGCTGCAGCACCGACGGTGACAATCAGAGCGGTATGGAGCCAAAGAATCTATTGATATGTAAAAAAATACAGGAAACAAGTATTTGTTGGTCTCTCTCTCTCCTCCCCTCTCTCAATCAGCTCACAGAGCTCCACAATCAAGAGATGTGACGGCTTTGGCAACATAAGAATGCACAGAAAATAACAATTACAAAGCTTTTAAAACTCAGGTCATTTTGTAGGTTTCAACATTGGAGTCAGTTTTGTTTGATGTGTTTAGAAAACTGGATAAAAACAGTCTGATTTTTGTATTTGTTTTGACACAGTTTCATTCACTTTCATCAGTAGTTTGTACAGCTTAGAGGGATATTAAAGCATTTTAAATTACTTTACATTACAAAAAAGAACATCACAAGGAGAACCTTTTCAATGGTGACAGTAAGGGTGTCAAAATGTTTCCAATACCACATGATGATCACTGATTATTTTAATGATCGACACAGTATCAAAACGTCACAAGCCTTTAAAAACTCCAGATCTTCAGTCATTCTTTTTCAACCACGAGCTGCTGTGACAACAAAAAGAAAGTGTTGTCTAAATGGAAAATATTCTGGTATAGAAACGTTTCCAGTATGTATAACAATTTGTGCAATTTCTTTAGTATTTAAAAACAATAAATTAAACAATATTTGGTGTCTTGTACTTGCATTTTTGTTGCCGTGGTATGTAAACAGGAATCCGTATTTTTATTTTTATTTTTTTCATCACAGGTTACAGAATTTCTCTGTAGTGGAGTTACACTGACTTCCACTCTGCAAAATGGTTTCTGAGTAAGACAATCCATCAAACACTCTGATATTTCATCTTTTTATGAATCAATAATTCAGAAAAAGAGTGAGGGAAGGCACATCTCTGTTGAGGCACAGAGATGCTCATCAAGCTTTGTTGATTTCCTGTCTCACTCTGTGATTCTAAGATGAGTTAACGTACGTGCGTGCGTGCGTGTGAGCATGTAAAAAGTCCAATCAGCAACGTTAACACCAACACTGGTTTGGTTACGTCTGCCATCACCATTAAAACCGGATGTTTAAATGTTGTTTCAGTGTCTGACTTCCCGTCCCGCTTGTTCTTTTCTGTGCTAAATTGATGCGCCGTGCTCCGGCCGGCTCCGGCACGGTTGCACCGTAGGCTAGATCCTGTTGTTAAGGTTACAGAACACTTGCACATAAGCGTTCAAAAAGTATATCAATACTATGCTGTATCGATTTTCTCCTCCACCTCTAGTATGGACTAGGCCGAAGTCTGTAATCTTTGTCCCAAGTGGTCGTATGAAGGAGGGAGTTAAAATAACTTGGATAATAAAAATATTAAACTAATCTAAAATATGTCAAGGTGTTTTTTGTTCTGTTATATTCCTATGATTAATCAAAGTAATTTATATAGAGCACAACAATAAAGCGACTCTTAAATATATTTTTTTCTTTATCAGCTCTTCAAATTACAGTTTAATTGATAGGTTCTAAAAAGGACTTCAACTTTAACTAGCTCCAGATTTTAAATCCAGATGTGTTTTGTCGTTTCGATGAAACTTCCGACTGTTGTGTATTAAACAAAGAACGCCTTCCTCTCAGCGGCTTCCTCTTCCCTCTTATATTTTTAATTCAGAGGTCCGGCCTTTTTAAAAACATGAGAAAATCTGATTTCATGGGGGAGTGAACGCAGTGAAAACAGATATTCATGCTGGAGTTTAATGGAGAACAGCCTGCAGACAACATGTCCACAAAGCAGACTCAGCTTTGAACTGAAGCTGCATGGTCATTTAAATGGAGCATCATAATGCGGGATGGTCACAACAACATTGGATGTGTGACGTTATAACAGACGTTTGCTCAAACACATTATGTTGCATTTTTTTCTGCTTGAAATGAATTTTTGCCTGAATGATCTTCAGCATGAGTTTGACTGCTGGAAGCTCAACGTGTGGTTTACACTGTCTGCATCATCTAGCCGTATTTATAGTCGAGAAATCCCGGAGGGCCAACCCTCATTTAGGCAATGACATCGAGTCATTTGGAGAGTCAATTGAAAAACAGTTAAAATCTTAAAAGAACCAGAAGACGATGGATAAAAGGCCACTAGAATAAAATAAAAACATGGGATTTCTAAGCAGTTCAGACGGACAAAAGGAATAATAAAATACAGGAGTGTAAGAAAAGCCTAAAACCAGTCCACAGACATATGGAGAAGGTAGCCAGTGGGAAAAAGAAAAAAAAAAGGGTGGTCAAGGGGGGGTGCCCCCATGGAGAGTATTGTTGTAAATTTAATGTTTTCTGGCAAATTTCAATGACACTCAAAACTTCCCGGAGGTACACCAACACTTAGTTCTCTGCAGTCTGGTGAATATGAAAAGGTAAATGGAAAACATTACAATATTATGTCAGTATTGTAAAACAATATATAACAATGAGACTTACTGCATGAAGCTCGTGTTGTTGCATGATTTAATGAATATATAATATAATTTGGCTAATATTAATCTGACACAGACATCTCCTCTCAGCCGAGCAACCCCACAATCAGAACAAAGTAGTATGAGCAGAAAGTCAGGCTTACATGTGATTAGAAGTGAATTAAATGAGAATTACTTTATAAATAAAATACACTTTATAGAACAGGAAGAAGTAACAATTGGGAGGTTTCAAAATCAGATTTCTAATGTGTCAAAAAGGTCAAAGGAGATCATGTATTTTGTTCCAGGAGTTTGAAAAATCCGACTTAACAAGTTCTGATTAGACTCAAGAAACATTAAACAGAAGCCGGTGCGAGGAACGTGTACAATCATGCCCGACCGAGAAATGACGAAGTTCTGCTGGGAATTTACCTACGAGATGTTTATCAATAAAAAGATGCCTAGCACGTCTTTCATTGGAAAAAGACTGACTGCAGAAAGTGTCCACAGAGCCGATGTGCAGCTGCAGTTTTTAATCTCAGTGGTTACATCTACAGGACTAAAGGGTTCACTGTTGAATTTTAAACCTCAGATATGATACTTGCAGAAATCAAATTGAATCGATACCGGTTTCGTTACCAAAAAAAGAATCCTTAGAAACGTGAACATTCACACAAACTGTGAACAGAAGAGAAAAGGGGAAGAAGACGGGGGAAATGAAAATTCAAGGAAATGTTAAAAAAATTTACAGGCAGCTGCAAACAACGAGTATGATGCAACATGGGCATCAGAGCTGCTGAGTTTCACATGAAATCTAAAACACAAGACAGCACACGATGTAAAAAATGTTGTTCATTTGTTTTGGTCTTGAGAAATAAGAGATAACAAGAAATGAACTTGTTATCACAGGAAAACCAGCGTTTTCATCCGGAGTTAACGACTTACATAAGCCGAGAGGAAACAACTAAAATGTGATATTATAAATATGTTTATCATATGAAAACAGAGTAAAACTGAATGACTGAATGAATCTTTATTTCTGTGTCTGGCCTCACACGGCCCATCCCTAATGGGATTATTCAGACACATTAAAAACACCCAATGAGACACATACAAAAAAATAATACAAAAGATAAAGTAAACAATACAACACCAAGAAAACTGGTATGACTCAATAAACACATTTTACAAATAGAGAGAGAGAGAGAGCGAGAGACTGTAAGCTTCCAAATATGTACATCTGTTCATTCATACCCAGGTCAAAATGATGCTGTGTCAGATCCACTCTGAGAACCTGCTACTGTGCTTATGTTCTTTGTGTGTTTCCTTCTGTTCCAGGCTTTGTAAATATTATAAAAAAGACATTTAATTATTTCTCTATCCTGGAGCATCATGCCTCTACAGCCACCTTCTGTCTGTGGCTGTAGTGATGCCCAAGCCCCTGCTAATGAAGAAGATCACACATCGCCCTCTTTTCAGAGACCCCACCATAAAATCTTGCGTGCCAATATTCTGTTTGGTAGGTCAAGCATTCTTTTCCCTAAATTGACCATATTTACCTTCCAGCTGACCTCACATGGCACCCACCCCATGTCACCATTAACAGCAGACAGATGCATATTTATGAACCCCCTAGGTAGTATTGAATTGCCTAAATCCCCAAAGCCCAGACGAGTAATCCAGGATAGGACAAACCCAAGACTGATATAACTAGGTATATGTGTCACAGCCCTTATATCTTAGAGTCTTAGTTTTTCCAATTATACCGCTGAGAGCTCTGCTTGAAGACTCTGCCAATACTGATGTCCCTAAATGTAAGGATGTATGTCCGCCTAGGGCTTCTGTACTACACAATAAACAAACACTGGATGGTTTCAGTTTTTTATAGCTGGAGCAAGTTCTTCTGCACCTTTCAGTCATTTAGGACTCTTAACATGTAAAAGAGGCCAGATTTAAAAAGAAGTGTAATCACCCTTTAAAGGAGCAATAAAAACTACATTCAAGAAATGTAAAATGAATTTAAAAACATTTAAGACAAAGCAAAGGAACCATTTCTCTTAATAAGTCGTTGTAAACGACAGATGGAGGCTGGAGAGTTGTCATGGGGTTTGCTAGCTCCTCCAGACTGTACGAGGAAAAGGAGGAGGAGTATGAAGAAATGGAGAGAGGAGGCGAGCAGAGTGAGAGCACACAGTGAGTGTAATGGAAGAGAAGATTAAATTAAGAGAGACAGGAAGAGACATTTAAGTAAATGGAATTATTGAGAGCATAATTTGGATTGCATTGAATAGAGAGAGCAGAAGCGAGGAGAGGGGGGAGGAGTGAGCACGAGGAGGAGTACGACGAGAAGAAAGGAGAGGAGGGGAGAGAGAGAGAGAGGTGGGGAGGGCGTGTCAAAAACTGGAGAGTTACAATCTAAGAGAGCACTTGGTCCGTCTCCAAGATATCGATTTAGAAATTAGCCTCTGTGTGTGTGTGTGTGTGTGTGTGTGTGTGTGTGTGTGTGTGTGTGTGTGTGTGTGTGTGTGTGTGTGTGTGTGTGTGTGTGTGTGTGTGGGGCTCTGTGGGTAGAATATAGTGAGATATGGATGCAGAACTGTTAGTGGTCTGAAATCTTGTTACCTCTGATATCTGACAGGCAGGAGTGATGATGCTGAGTCTGAACACTCCCCGCATGAAACCACGGTAACCAGCACACGATGACATCACTGTTTGTGCTTCTTTCAGTACGGTATTTGTACAGCAAAGGGTTAGGGTTCAGTGATTGATGGAGCTCCTGATTGTTCAGTATTAAACAAAAAAATAAAGATTTCCTTCTCTTGTGTGATTTTTTTATTTTTTATTTTTTGCAGTCAAAGTTTCTCTGAGGATATTTATTTCAATTCAAGCTACAGTTATCGTGATACTAGAGTTTTCAATTTAGATACGATTCTAGTAAAAATGAAATGAAATCGACAGCTGTTTGATACCATGGCAACAAAAATAGATGTTCTAGGCACCCAATATTATGTAATGTCTTAAATACTGTTGTTACGTGCCGTAGCCACACCTGTGGCTAATTACTAATCAGGAGCAAAACTATAAAGCGCAGGAGAGAGGAGGCTGCCAGTGGGTCGTTGGACTGCGTGTGTTTTTGACATCGAGAAATTGAGTGTGATCCTTCTGTGGAAAGATTGTGTTCTGATTAAGGCCTTATTGTTTATATCTTGATTGTTAGTTTTGAATTGTGTGTAAGATTGATTGGCTTCTCTTTTGTTTGGTGTTCTACATTTTGCTTTAGTTTGTTAATACATCCTTTTAAACTTCGCTTATAATTAGTTCCTATTTCTTTCCCCTGGGTTTTAATTTATTGTTACTCCCCTCATCCCCTAGCCATCTTGGGGAACGTAACAACTGTGCACTAGTCTCCTCCTGTAGACTAGTCTTTGTAAATAATCAAATAAACTAATTCTTCTTACTTAAAGTGAGAAGGTTGCCTGATGCACTTTCACAGACTTCTATAAATAAAAGACAAAACAGTGCAGAATAGTAAACCATCATCATACCGTTCAGTGCTTCCTTAAAGCAGATGTGATCATCTAAGAAAATTATCACTCTGACATGCAGTGATTGAAACGTTAGAAAGCAAACTACCCTACAAATCAGCACATGCTAAAGTTCTGTTAGTTAGGGTTGCAAACTTTCCTGAACAAATTCAAATATACGAGTATGTTTGACGACAGAGGAGTACTCATCTTATATTATATGAAATAAACCTTTAAATATATTTCATATGTCATGTAAACATGAAGGCATTTGAATTCTACTCAGTGTACACAGCAGACATGAAAAGCATCATGACAAAGACAAAAGCAAATTATAAGATGACGTTTAAAATGTTTTCCTGAGCATGTAAGAGATTACTGAAGACATGAATATGTTTGTGTGAGTTTGTCTTTTTGTGCTATGCTGAATTTGAATATAAAATCACACAACAGTGGGAATATGTCCCTCCCCCTCCCAGGCTGCCAACCCCCGACACCCCTGACCTTTGACCTGAACTTTTATGAGCCTATCTTTCACTTCCTTTACTCAGCTGTTGGACTGGACAAGCGGGCTTCAAGCTACACTCCCTCCTCAGAATAAAAAGGGTTATAGACAAGAGATTCAACTGGCAAAATGCTCTCCCTCTATACTGTTAAACATGACCCTGTGTGTGTGTGTGTGTGTGTGTGTGTGTGTGTGTGTGTGTGTGTGTGTGTGTGTGTGTGTGTGTGTGTGTGTGTGTGTGTGTGTGTGTGTGTGTGTGTGTGTGTGTGTGTGTGTGTGTGTGTGTGTGTGTGTGTGATGAATGATGGAGCAGGCTCTTTGTGTTAGAAATCACTGAACAGCTTCCTGTGAACATAACTGGAACATGACTCACTTTATTCTGCTGGCATCAAAACAACACTGCGCCCTCTGCTGGTCAGCAGGTGTTACTGCATGTGTGTATTTAAATGTCACTCACAGCGTGTTAATAGAAACCTTTTAGTGGTTTCTGTAACAGCTTCACGTCTGCCTGCAGTGTTCATGTGTGTCCATGTTTGTTTCTGTTACCATGGGGATTAATATGTCAATCAATACTGTGTGTCTGTCCAGGTGTCCACATCCTGATCGCTGTGGGCGCTGTGATGATGGTGGTCGGTTTCCTTGGATGTTATGGCGCCATCCAGGAGTCCCAGTGTCTTCTGGGAACTGTGAGTCTCCCCCTTTTCATCCCTTCATACACCAAATGACCTTTTTCATGACAGGAATCACATTTTAAACCAGAAGTTTACAATATTTCACTGATCAGCACACGGTTCTGGTAATGATCTGAGGAAAACAGAAAAGATATATACACAAGGCTGGTCAACATGGAGGAATTTTTGAATGCATTAAAAAAATGTTTTGGATGAAAATGTAAAAGAACTAAACACATTTGTTTAACCTTAAAGATGAATAGATCATAGTCCTATGGCAGCTATGGAAGCTCGTATGTTGTTATCATGTATGACTGTTGAGTTCCAGGTTTAAATTATGTGAACGTTGCAAACTGTATATGTACTGTATAATATGCCTTTATTGTAGAGATAGGACAATGGACAGTTTCGGAAATTAGGGAGAGAGAGAGAGTGGAGAATGACATGTGGGAAAGGAGCCACAGGTCGGATTCGAACCCTGGCCGGCCACTTGTAGGACCACATTCTCCTTACTCGCCACTACGCTGCCAGCGCCCCCAACTGTTTTCATTTTAAAGCTTCCCGATTTATAAGAAAGCACACAGAAAATGGATTTAGTATCAATGCTAAATGGACTTCAGCTTGTAAAGCACTTCTCTTGTCTTCTAACTACACAAAGTGCTCTTACACTACTTATCAGATTCACTCATTCATACACCCCTGGCGTAGCAGCAGGAGCAATCTGGGGTTTAGTGTCTTACTCAAGGACATTTTGACATGTGGCTGCGTTACATTTAAGCTCCAAATAGATCCATCAAGTTTAACCTCCAGGCTTCCATAAATGTCGTCAAGATGAGCGTTTATATCTAGAATTGATAAACGCCTTTCATATCCATGATTCTTAATCAGAATCAGAATCTGGGTTTATTGCCAAGTACATTTACACATACAAGGAATTTGACTTGGTGTATTGGTGCTAAACAATTAACAAGGAAATAAAGCAGAACTAGCAACAACTTAAATAATACAGTATAAGAAGATATTACAATATATAAAATAGAATTTAAAAATATTAAATATTCAAATTAAAAAAAAAACACAAAATGTACAAAAGGTGCAATGTAGGAGCTGTGCAGTGGACTATGAGGAGGAAAAAAACCAAACGTAAATGTTAACTAGGAAGTGGCTGAATGCTACCGTTAGCCGTGTTCTGGGTTATTAAATCTATTTGTAATTCATAATATGGCCTGATGCCACTCCAGATTTTCACTATCCATGGTGAGTGTAGTTTCTGATGAAATGAACACATTTGCTCAGATTTGATCCTGGAACAAAACAGTGAGACATGCTAACAACACACAGTAGACTCCACCAGCCTGCAGCAGTGTAATGCCTGCAGTATAATCCGTGAAGGGTCAAAGTGCATCCACTAAGACTAGTTGCTTTTGTTACTGACAGGCTCAGATTGTTATTCTAAGTGTCTGACAACATTACAGAACAGATCCCCGCAGATAGAGACCTTTTTGTTCAAGAGGAAGATGATTGTAAACAGCTGTCACATCACTCTCTACAAACACACCAGACTCCATTGATAAAAACAGGACCTGAAGTTCAAAGTCCCTGGAGGCTGCTGGACTAATGCTGCCTCAAAGGGATCATTTTATTGTGTGTGTTTTGTGTTCTGACACAAATATGTCTTGGATATGAAGAACACTATGACACAAATACATTGACCTGATGTATGCAGTGACTGTTTTTATGAATGAAGTCTGGTGTGTTTATAGAGAGTGATGTGACGGCTGTTCGTTGATAAAGAAAAGAATCTCCCTCTTAAACAAACAGGTCTTTTCTGTCGGATTCCTTTCTGTGATGTTGTCAGACACTTTGAATATCAGTCTGAAGCTCTATTCACACAAACAGATTTCAGTATTTTTGTCTGCCAGCCCCCCAAGAAAAAAATGTCTGCATGAAGTCAGGGTGAGCTGATGTGAGAGGACAGTCAGGACACAGCGGGAAATATTCAAGAAACTTTGGGGAGGAAAATGAGATATGTATCGCAGGACAGGTGCTATCTCAATTCATGTTATGAACCTGAACCTGTTTGTTTATCCACTCCTCAGTTGATACCATGATTGTGTTGTACTACACGTAGCATGGATTTAACGGTTAAAAATGTCATCACTGCGTCACACTCTGTCACCTGTCTGCCACCTCTACATCATTCTTTTTAAGTCATGTCTTGCCTCATGAGACCCCCCCAGTCTGACAGTCTCCTCCTGTGAGGTACATGTGTGAACAACCAACTCAGTAAGATTTCAGGGACAGTCTACCTAAAATGTTCTAGAGGTTTTTCAGGAGTGTTTGAATCTGACATCTGACCAAAACAAGAAGTGTTAGTGGACGGACATTTAATCTATTCAGGATTATTCTGCAGCCATTACTACCTGTTTCACTGCTGCAGGCCTGAGGGATCTGATTCAAAAACTTTTTGTGCCTATTAGACATTTGGACCCATCAATATGTGACAAATAGGATAATATATGTTTGGACTTTTGTGTAGAGTTAACCTGAGTGATGTCTGTGTTGTTTCCTGCAGTTCTTTGCCTGCCTCGTCATCCTGTTCGCCTGTGAAGTAGCAGCTGGAATCTGGGGCTTCATGCACAGAGACACTGTAAGACCACGCACACACTAATGGGTTTATATAAGTACACACTATAGAGACAACAAGTACAGGTTATAACTGTACTGGCTTCATTTTAGCATTCTGAATCTAACGTCTCAAAAAGACAGAACCCATGTTGGTTTGAGGAGGTTTCAGAGGTCTCCAGGTTTCTTCAGTGAAGATGTAGTTAACTATCAGCTCCAGTTTTTACTTCCTGTGCATTCCCATCACAGAGACTGGAATTATTTCCAGGGTCCCGTTGTTCAAAAGTAATCCAACAGGATTCAAGACCTGGTCCAAAGTGAGCTGGATTACCTGATCGTTGGTAGAAGAAAAAAAAGTTGATCACCAAATCAGGATCCTTTTTATCCTCAGAAAACTGTTTGAGCAAGATTTTTTTTCATCAACCGTTATCCAATCAACCATCAAAGATGATTTAAACAATATTAACTATACTGCTCAATCAGAGACACAAGTCTGCGCTAAGTTTGTAAAACTTTAAAGTCTTGATTTTAATCAATCAATCAATCAATTTTTATTTGTATAGCGTCAACTCATAACAAGTGTTATCTCGAGACACTTTATAAGAAGCAGGTAAAATACCTTACTCATTGTCTGTTAACATTACAAAAGAGCAGGTAAAAAGACCTTACTCATTGTTATGTTACAAAAAGCAGGTAAAAGACCTTACTTATTGTTATGTTACAAAAAGCAGGTAAAAGACCTTACTTATTGCTATGTTACAAAGATCCGGCCTATCCATCATGAGCACTTTAGCAAAGCAGCAAAAGTTACAGTGGTAAGAAAAAACTGTCTTATTAAAAGGCAGAAATCTTCGGCCGGATCCCCGGCTCATGACGAAACAGTCTTCACAGGCCTAGACTGCGCCGGGCTTGGAAAGGGATAGGGGGAGAGATGGGATAATCTCCTTTTCTTTCTCTGAGCGAGCACTTAAACAATCCACTAAACCAGAAGTTTATAATATTTCAATGTCAATATTTCTAACAATGGTTTGATGCTAACATGAGCTGATCTAACGGCAGCTTACTAGGTTATCATGCACGTCCCTCCATATGTCCCTATGAATTTCCCCTGTCCTTTGTCCCGTCAGTTCCTGACCAGTTTGTAAGTGTTGAGTGATGAAATGTACTTTTGTCCATTCTTGAATATTACATTGACTATTTCACTGACAAATGAATGACACCTTGCATGAGAAATGCCACTGCATATTTGTCGCGAAGCAAACACAAACATGTCTGTTTTTCAGGTTTGGTTCAGAACAAGAATTAATTTGAAATCTGTAACAAAAACCAGGTTTTCTTTTTACAATCACATGTAGCGTAGCCTTATCAGAATCCTGATTAATTAGCACTCGTCCATCTGACGTAGTGCCCTTATCATACAGCAGCGACTGAACCTAACTGATAGAAATGTGAGCGTGACAACAAGAAACATGGGAGAGAGGTACGAGTGTGAAGGTGATCTAACCCTTATTATTTCCTTGTTATTTCCTGTTCCAGGTGTCGAAGGAGATGATGAACTACTACGACTCTGTGTACGACAAGGCCATGACACAAAGTCTGACTGAAGATAAGAAGCAGGCGGCTGCCTCTGTGCTCAAGGTCTTCCATGAGACGGTAAGACCATACACTGTAAAATATAAAGAAAGATTAGATTCAATTAAATGTATGTTTTCTTGCACTGAGCATCTCTCCTTTGCAAGATGACCCGCTCCAAATCTCAATTCATAGCCCGCATCAGATCTATCCTGCTTTTCTAACGAGAGTACAGACGGACACACTTCATATGAAGTCCACTGAACTCAGTTTCTGAGGGAAGAATTTCTCCAGTGATTGTCAAGATATTTTGAAGTTTTCTTTGTAAGCTGCCTCACACTCACGTTATTCTCGTAAATGTCACAGTCTCATGAGAATTTAAAGTCACAAAAAGCCCCCAAATATTTTTAAAATCAGTGACTCTTTACACCTCTAATATTCATGCAAAGTAAAAATAGATATTAATTTTATTTACAAAAGAAGGTACAGAAAAAGGCAGGGTTGGTCATTTTCTCCAGATATTTTTTTTTTTTTAAGATTTTGGTTGAAGTTGTCTTTAGGTCCTGACAGAAATTAATAACTCAGGTTCTATGAAAAAGGAACAAAGAAAACCCGTCATCTGTAGCAGTTTGTAAGCCTGTAAAAACTTTGACCAATGTCTGCCACGAGGTACCAATCTGATGAACCAATCAGACGCTTCCCTGTCTCCCTGCTCCTTCTCTACACCTTGTGTGCACTAGCCCACACTCAATGAGTCAGGAGACGAGGTAGTTTCAATCGGGCGATGAGCTGAGGACCGCTTCTGGAGAAACGGCGCTCGTGCACATAAGTGAGGGGGCGTGGCTTTTGAGGGAGCACAGAGGGAATGCTACTTTCAAAATCATGCTAGTTTTTTTAAAATGACCAACCCTGCCTTTAAAGAACAAAACTGTCACGTTTGTCTTTAATACCAAAAGAACTCAACTTTTCTAAATTGATGTTAGCTTGTTGCTCACTGTGAGCAGAGGAACAGACTAAGAAGACCAGCAAGATAATCTGTGTGTGTGTGTGTGTGTGTGTGTGTGTGTGTGTGTGTGTGTGTGTGTGTGTGTTTCAGCTGATCTGCTGCGGTAAAGGACATGGCTCTTCTATTTTCACACGCTTAACAGACGCGGCCGGCGTGACCGACCTCTGCCCCTCCAGTGGAACCACAGTGGTGAGTGTGATCATCCAGATTCACCGATGTATAACCACAAACATACAGCTCATCACTTTACTGTTTACTGACATGTTGAGATGGTCTTGTTCTAAAGCAAGCACAGCATGAAGACACTCATCATGAAGTGAATATATGATCAACTGGATCATATTTGTATTTAAACACTGTTTATCTCAGTAATCACACTCCAGCTGTACTCTTTTGAATCAGGTCTGAAACTGTGAAATGATACTGAGATACCAATAAGCCGGATGAGAGCGGTTCACTGACTGACGTCCCTGTCACTGTTTTTCTCTGCAGAGCTGCCACAGCAGGATCCAGGAACTGTTCTCAGATAAGATTTATCTGATCGGTATTGCCGCTCTGGTGGTCGCTGTTATCATGGTGAGAACAGGAAGCTGCACTAGCAGTCATCAAAGCTCTAAGAACATGATGTGTTTCTTCTTTAATTTACCTAAAAGCAGGGACAGGTAGTCTGTGTTCTGGGGGAAAATAACTATTAATGAAGTCAAAAAGATGCTGGTTAGGTTTTCCTTCAGCTTTCTTCTTCTCATTCATTGAGCCTCAATAAAAAAAAGTTATGCTGCCATGGCTGTAAAGAGCTGTAAAGAGCACACAGTGTGACTGACAGATACTTCATTAACCACATGTGTTTGACTTCATGGACAGTAAAAGAAGCTGATGTGTTACTGAATTGATTGAGTGATTCTGCTCTAGCTTTCACAGCTGATCTAAGTGTGGACCTGTGTTCATTTTGGCTGCTATTTTAGATTTCATTTCATGTTCAACATACATCAAAAAAGATTTGTGTTGCACGACACAAGAGCTGATGGTCTACAGCTGAAGCCGGGCTCAGGCTTCAGGATAATCGGGCTGATTTCTGCCTCCCGAGATTTTTTATTTTTATTTTTTTATATAGGTGCAATAGAGTGACAAACTGGTGATATACTGTATACATAATAAATGAGGCACAAAACAAAACAAACAGACAAGGTCAGGACAACGACTCCAAAATACAGTAAAAAAACAAAAACAAATAAAGACAGCAAAATACTAAGACATCAATAGCCACACATCAGACTACAACCAGCAAAGACATTACAAAACTATATGAAATACCTAATAAAGGATACAAGAAGTGAAAGAAGCGATAGAGAGAAAGAGAGAAGGGGAGGGAGAGAAGGTGCTTTGTAAGGGAGAAAGTTGAGCAGTGTGTATGGTATGTGTTGAATATGTTGATGTTCAACAATGTTGTGGTGTGAGAGGTGAGACTTTGTGTAATGATTATGTTTTAGCGGTAATTGACTGCAGCTGGGGTTTTGGGTTGCTCCTAACTTGAGCCTGCTTGGAACAGATTATCTTACCAGATTTTCTTGTAGCGTGAGTTGTGTAAAGATCCAATCTTCACGTCGGTCTTCGATCTGTTCTGAGATCGTCGAGGATGCCATGATTTATATTAAACATGTTTGATATTTAGGATTTAAAATCTTGACGATTACATCGTAAAAGGGTCTGGCAGAAGTTGTGGGTGTGACTACAATAACCGTGAGAGACAATGGAGGAAAGTAATGAGTGGACAGAACTGGTGAACGGCGGCAGGATGCAACCCGCACAGGTGTACCAGACAATTATAACTCATCTGACAGTTACAGCCTCACCTAGAGCTCTTGATGAAGAATACACAATCCATGTTGTTCCCGTCTCCCCACTATTTTATTTTTTTTAATTTTTTTTGACCAACTTTTTATTTTTTTTGACAGTCTTTACAGGTGTATATCATCCAATAAATTCATTTGGTAGTCATTCATATGTCCATTTCATTGTCATAATAACAATGCAAATAAAATACAAAAGAAGAGGATGACAACACAACCCAGCAAACCTGGAGTTTTAATAGCCCCCCCCCTTCCCCTCCCATGGGTCTTGTATTTTAAATATACATAGAAGCATTTACAGTAAGTCTAAAAAAAAAAAAAAAAATTATATAGGCAGCTCAAATTAACAAAAAATAAAAGGACAAATAATAATGATAGCAATAATGGGATTAAACATTTAAATACCACAGTGTAGTTGAGAAAGAGAAAAACAAAACTATTCCTTACTATTTCTTTACCCCAAACTTGTTTATTTGTTGTTGTTTATTTCATCTCTGCACAAAGCATAATCCCAAAATTTCACCGCCGGCTCAATTCAGGCTTACGTGAGGTCACGTGAACTGTTGCGTTCCTTCACCAGACACAATAATCTTTAAAAAATGCTGTAGTATGTGATGTGCCATGATTGTGAGTGTTTGCATTAGCACACATTCTCTGAAAAGTGGAGCAGGTAAAAAGGTCTTATAATTGGGGGGTTTGTAGAAAGGCACATGTCAGTGTTCAAAAAACATGTTCAAGTGTATTTTGCATGATATGTAACCTTTAAACATCTTCTCCTGTCTTTGTGTTCCTCCTGCAGATCTTTGAGATGATCTTCAGCATGGTGTTGTGCTGCGGGATCCGTAACAGCCCGGTGTACTGAAGCGTCTGACCACCAGTCGGCTCGCTGATGAAGGAGGGACGACCTCGCCGTCTGTCTCAGTGTTGTTGTTTTTTTTTTCTTGTTTTTTTTTTTTTCTTTTATAAGCAGGAGATGTCACATATATTGCTTGCTGGATTTAGTTAGCTCTGTGAGACGATGATGTAAGCCATCCTCCATGGAGCATTTTAAACGACACTGTCTATGAAGTTTATGTTAGTCACAGATGCTGTTCTGCATATTTAACCCATGCTATCCTAACCTGATAGATCTTATATCACACTGTCACACCTGAGTTACACACACCTGTCCTGGTGCTCTAATCCTTTGACTTGTTTACTGCTTTCTATTCTTGGTTTTATGGATGTTTTTTCACTGTTTTATGTATAAACTGTATATAAATATATATATTAACAGTGCTTTATGACTGCCTGAGCATGGAGGTTGTATTACACTCTGCCTACACTCTTTGCTTGTCTGTGTTGCTCCAGACTGAACCAGGTGATGCGTCTGTTTCACATCCACATTGCTGTGTGGCGTCTGCACCAGCTGACGATGGGAGGAGTTTATCCTGGAAGCTGCTCAGTCACTCACTCAAACCTTCAAATTATTCTCCCTTAGTTGACTTAATCCTTTCAATTAAAATAAGTTGCATCCCTTTGAATAAAGTCATGTCCTTACTAGCCTAACTTAGGCATCCAAAACTCACAAATTCAGCCTATTGGTCTCAAAATCTGCAACATTTCAAATGAAGTCAGGAGAAACAGGAAGAGGAACTCTTGATTGTTTCAGCTCAGGGTTGTGTTTGAACTACAGTCTGTAAACCTCCTCTGATGTGATCTCTCTGAGAGTATAAGTTAACTGATAAAAGAGAAGTCTAAAGGAGGGCAATTAAAAGCTCTTACACAACTTGTGCGTTTTTACATCAGTCCACACGTCGCTCGCTGCCTGCAGACGACACAGGGTGAAACTCCAGCCTGTGGTCAAACAGAGACCTGGTTTTGTTTTTTCCTCGTCTGGTTCAGTCTGGTCCTGTCTCATCGTTCTGTCCCGCCAGCTTCACAGCGAACTAACCTCCTCATCGTCATCCTTCATGTAACAACTGATCACCGGTGGTTTGCTGTCCTGCTAATTTAGCTTATCTGTTAGTTTGACCCTGAATGCTCTCCAGAAACATGTTTGAACGGGTGTGTTTAGTGTGCACGTGCAGAAAAGAACAGGAGCAGACACATTAGGATGAACCTGTGGGAATACTGGAACTTTTTTTTTTGGGTGCAGTCGTGTCCGCAGAGTTATTAAATCAACAGGAGGAAGAAATTCATTAAACATTTATTTGGGGGGATTTCTCAGACGTCAGGGCGTCGAATTGCCTCATGGTACAGAGGCTGTAGTCCTCACATGAGGGCTTCTGTGTTCGATTTAGATCCTCCCAACACTTTAGAAAAGGTCAAACCAAACTCCTTTTTTAAAAAAAAACAATACTTGTTTGCTTATTGTCTTGCAAACCTGACAAATCACCAATTTCAGACTTTTTACAAATCTGCATCATGATGGAGTCGTTTCAGCATCCTTTCAACCTGTTTACTGTAATTAAATCCTGTTTATTTTGGGTTCAGGGCGCTATAACAAGCCTGATTTTAGCTGACTGACGACTTCATTCAAACAAATGTTTGTACCAAATAATTTGAGCGGACCTTAAAGTTGCTCGTTGAAGTCACAAACCCGGACTATAAGAAATAGTTCCAGTCTGCAGGTAATGCATAACCTTCAGGAGTTGTTAGGGGCGCTCATGGTTTTGTGTCTGCTCTCTGTGAGTCCGTTTCACCCTCTCAGGTTGATTGTTGTGCTGACTTTAGTCTTGTTTAGTTTCAGGCAGCGCAGTCACACTAACACCTTCACTCTCACCTGCAGGATCACACCATGCCGCTCATTCACTCCCACACACACACAGGCTGGAAAAATCCTCTGTCCTGAGGTCTGGTCCTGCTCGTCTCATTTTAACGCTACACACACACACACACACACACACACACACACACACACACACACACACACACACAGTCCTAGCATCAACATCATCCTGTGTAACCTTTCATACTATCACTAAAACCTTGTCTTGTTTAACATCTCATACTTAAACTGAGAACCAGTAAAAGTGTCTTGTAATATTTACAGCTCTGATGTATTGTACTAATGAATCATGAAGGCTGTAGAGAGACAATGTATGCCTTTTTTCCTCTTGTATTGTGATAACTTGTCTGGTACGTTGTAAAGGAAGTCTGCACAGAGAGGGGAGGGGTTATTGTGTGGCAGTGCGGACTGAGAGGAAATCGAACCTTCGCCCCGTCAGTTTCTCTGACAGACTGTCCATGATGCTGCCTTTTTGATCCCCCTGCCACTTTAAGCTGACCCCTCTCTGCTCCTGTAGACTTTGGTTTGCCCAGATATAAAGGGATTAAATGTTCTTTACAAATAAAGTCAGAGGGTCGTTGTCTTTTTTGCTTTTTAGAGTTCTATGAAAAGTAATAATAATAATAATAATAACTTTATTTATATAGCACCTTTTAAAAACACAGGTTTACAAAGTGCTTTGACAAACAGCTAAAACAAGAACAAACTAAAGCAAACACAGAAGAACATAAACAACAACAAGAACATAACAAACGCAAAATACTAAAAATAATTAAATACAATTCAACAGAAAAGAACCCAAAGTGCACGATACCCAACAGACATATATAACCAGACCATCACAAGAACCATCATAAGAACCCAGACAACACAAGAACCATCATAAGAACCCAGGCAACACAAGAACCATCATAAGAACCCAGGAAACACAAGAACCATCATAAGAACCCAGACAACACAAGAACCATTATAAGAACCCAGGAAACACAAGAACCCAACAACACGAGCTGAGACCAAGAGGAGCAAAGATTTAAAAAGATGTAAGAAACTAAAAGAGATAAAAGCAAATCAAAAGATAACAGCAATAAGAAGGTAAGAGCAGTAAAAGAAATAGAAACAAGTGGTTAAAGGATCAAAAAAAAAAAAGGAGTTCAGGAAGATATCAATGAAGTTAAAACCTACAGGAAAGCTGAAATGTGGTTGAAAACTTTGAAAAGCATTTGGTTCAGTTAAAAGATGAAAAAAGTGCAGGAAGTAAAACTCCAGGTGACGCCAGGTGCTCTTGAAGATAAGAATATTATCTTAGGAGGGAAGCCACAGGGCTCCTAGATATAAAACCCACTGATCAAAATGCATTATTGCACTTTGGAACATATCAAAGATAAAATATGGAGAATTTTAAAGGTTAAGAAGGATATGTGACCAGGATTCAGATTCCCGTATACAGTCACAGTACATGTCAAATAGGTTCTTGAAGAAATCGTACAATAAGAGCTCTATATATCTTCAAAGCTCAGGAAAAAAAACTGCATGGATGAGATGTCATCACATCCTGCAGCAATTTAATACACAGAGAAAAGACCCTTATATGTGGTCACACGTTAAAGTATACAGGCTCGAAAGGTTAGACAAACTATTCTACATCCTTATGAATGATCCCTCTTTAAAGGAGACACCTCAGCTCCCTCCTAGTTTTTATCACAAACAAGCTCCGCCCATCAAGGATAGACTTACTCCTACTACCTGCCAGCTAGGAAGAAATCAAATTAACTGAGAAATACAACAACCTGACGGGACCTTTGAACGCCTGCAATCTGCCTGTAAACACTGCTCCAACATCATACAACAAAAACATGTTATTGATCTAAATGCATGAAAACAAACAATTGTTAAACTATAACTCTATGATGTAAATGCTTATTGTAGACAGTCATGACTCAGAGAGATATTTACAGATTCCTGCTGTATTTCTGTGTAAAATGTTTCACATTCTTCCTTTAATGTGTCTAATGATGGTTTGTTTATGTGAGTATGTTGAGATGTGCATGTTTAAACATGTATATGTGTACGTGTATGAAGCCTATATGCAACCTGCAGTATGTGTATATGTAGTTTTATGCATGAATGTATTTTTTTTTAGATTTTTGTAAAGCTAACACTATTTATATCTGTGTTTTGTATCTATGACCAAAAACTTGTCATATTGATACACTGCTGTTGTAATTCCTCCTCCAGGCCACTTTTAAATGTCCTGATTAAATAAAGGCATTTTAACAATATCCTTAGCTCTAGAGAGAATGTCTGGAGATATTGGTTATATTTGGTTGGCCTAGTTTAAATAGTTTTTGAGTAACTCAGAGTATTAATCAGAACAGTTTGCATTCTCAAACTCTCAGTTTCACCAGCAGGTTCTCCCTTAATGGAACTTACTGTACAAACCTCATTTTACTTTGAATAACTCTCCCCTGTGGAACAACACATTCTTATATACCCCTGATTATTCAGAAGTCATTTTTAATTATTATTTATTTAATAATAATAAAGTTTTTTAAGAACTTGGATGGATAAACTACTTTGGGCTGTATCACATTTAACATTAAGTTTCTCAGTTATAGAGTTTTTTTGTGATAAATTGGATTTTAATGTGCATTTAAAGAATCTAAAAAGTAGATAAAAGTATTCAAAGCCAACCTCTTGAAGAAAACGATGACACTGATTATAGTGCATTCAAATGTTGTGTCTGCGAGGTCACTTGGTGTTGAAGGTGTCAATCAGTTCACAAACAGGTTAATCGGATCTGTTTTATCACTAGCTTTACAATAGCCTGTTATCCTAATCAGATGTGAAATAATAGTTCCTGCAGGAAAACAATGATAAAGAAACTCAGAAAGTGTATTATTACCACATGTTATCTTGTATTCATCAGCTGGTCATCAGTGGTTTATTTCAGGTTTGCTTTGGTTTGAAATACATTAGGTAAATAGACATATTTTATATGTTACAGTTTCCCTCCAATGTTCTGATTTATTTCATTTAACTGATAAAAATTGACTTTTCCTCGTTAGTAAACAATAGCCTATAGAAATAGCTTAAGCCTGAGTGCATAGGCTATGTTTCTTATAAGCTATTCAAATGTCGCCACCACATTTCAAGTAGTTTAATTGAGGAATATGTTGATTTTTTTTTCATACAGTCGGCTTGTAGCAGCAGGAGAAAGTTGAATTGTTGAAATGTGTGCCTGAATATTTGTATTTGGAAAATTGGACCGCTTTGCTTTGCCCGCTCGGTCTTTAGCTGTGCGCGTCCCCGCGAAGAGTACGCGGCCCTCTTCACGTCACACGCATGCAGCTGTGACGTCACATACATGCGGCGCAGTGCTGCTGTCCACAGTGCAGCAGGATCTCCTCTGAAGTCTCTGCAGTCGTTTGTAAGGTTTTAATGTTTCAGCCTGAGAGTTTAATGTGTCACGACGTGTCCACACGAGTTAATGTTTAACTTCTGGAGAGTGGCATGACGTTAAAACACGACGTGCATGTTGAAATCAGTCCGAACAGACCGCCTGAACTGAACACCACGGAGGAGTTTAAATCACCTTTCAGGTTTAGTTTATATAAAGTTTAAAGAAGAGGATGTCCGCTCTGAGAGCTGCTAAACAGGCTCTGAGGAGAGAAATCAAGCGACGGGTCTCAGCTCTGAGTGAAGAGGAGAAACTACGACAGTCTCTGGTGGTTTCTCAAAAGGTAAAAGAAACACCGACAGCAACTATTAAAAACATTAAAACATGTAGAGTTACACTTTATATTCAGCTATTAGCTTTTCTAGATAAGTTAAACACCAATGCAATGTTAGTTTTTCTCATCAGCTTTTTCCAGAATGATCTTTTCAGTGATTACTCAGTTTAACATTTATATTATTATTATATTATTTATATTTTATTTAGGTCAATCACAAGTCTATGTGTAATCTATCTTCTTCCAAACACGTGACACAGCTTTAATGTTGCAGGTAGATTTAATTTATAGTCTTTATGGAAAATCGAAAACTTGATGAGAAAGTCAGACTACCCCTGCCAAAGTTTTCCGTGAAGTTATGTAACAGTTGTGGATCAAATTAATTATTACACTGTCCACTTTGCTTAAAGAGACTTGTACTGTTAGATACATAATAAACACACTCACACAGTTCAGTTTGTGCCATGTAGATTTTTACTCATAACTCAAAGATATTAGCAAAAGTTAAAGTAATAACAGTCCTAACAGCAACATCTGTGGCTGAGACTTGAAGCAATGGCATTAGGTAAAAAAAACAAAAACTGCATTACCTAGAGTGTCCACTAGAGGCCGCTCCTTACGGTGCATCAACCCTCATAGAGCCCTGTGTTAAAATGTCCAACTTTAAAGCAGAAATAAACATGTTTACAGCCTGCTACAAAAAAAAAAACAGCTTTAGTCTGTAGCTTTTTTCTCTATTCATTGTCGTGTGGGCTGAAATTTTATAGAAGTCGTTGGCTGCTCTAAATCTGTGGAACAGTTTACCTGTTAATATCAGAACTTGTAAATATTCCTTATAAATCCCGAGCTCCATCAGAGCTGAATTTAACATTATGATAGATGCTAAAAGTTTGTCAGTCCTCTCTGGAGAGTCTCTTTATTTTTACAATATCACACCCTTTAAGACTGAGGTACAGTAAAGACATGAAGACTCAAAGATGACCCAGAGTTAAAGCTCAGAAGCATTTAACACAATCAAACAAACACATGAATGTACTAAAGTGGAGAACAGAATCTTTGAACTCTGCTCATACTCAACCTTGAGGACTTGGACTTGGATAGTGGGGACTTAACTCGGAGTCAGGTAATGGGGACTCAAGACTCGACTCTGACTTGAGTTTTGGTGACTCAACCACAACAAGGATCCCATGATTCATTGTGCACCAATTCAAACGAGATGGTGGACTCTGAAGCGGACGAGTTAAGCCTGTCTCACACCGCAGGATAATCGATTTGAGCTCCGATTCTTCCTTCCTGACAATCTCAGGGTCTCTCCCGACTCAAGGCTGCTCGGACCCGATTCTCTGCTCAGATTATCTTGTAGTGTGAGCGGTACAAAGATCCAATCTTAACGGTGATCGTCGGGGACGCCCCGATTTATTTCAAACATGTTTGATATTTAGAATTTAAAATCTTGACGATTACGTCATGAAAGGGTCCGGCAGAAGTTGTGTGTGACTACAATATAATCACGAGAGACAAGGGAGGACTGTAGTCATGGCGACCAGTGGCAGGACGCCGCTGCCGTTCTTTTTTTTCTCGGTACAGATCATCAGTGCAGCACTTTTCTGAAACTTGTATCCATATATCTACGATTGTATCAACTTTCCTCTATCCTACAACAACTTCCACTTCCTTTTCTTTCACCAACCATCGTCCTTTGTTTTTTTCAAATGAAACTTTATTAACAATTGTCAACGCTCCGTCCCGATTTCACTCGTACAGTGTGAGCTCTCCGGCCGTGCCCGACAATCGGGTCGTACAGTGTGAGCACATAAGGTCTGGTCGGGCGTCGTAAACGATTCAGTCGTACAGTGTGAGCTGACATGCCACCCCGACTTTTATACAATTGGGGAAAAATCACAGAGTGAGTCAGGCTTATTACACTTTAAAATGTAAGTAGCTAGTATCGATTTCAGTCAAACTAGCAAGTTCCATAGCAGCTGTTGAGGTTGCCAGGCGACAGGAGCAGCACTTAAAAACAAAAGGGTAAGGACGGTGACAGGTGGGGACGCACATGGGGAATCCACCGTAGAGCAGACTGCAAACTCAGGAGTCCAGTAGACTGTTATGGGTTCCTACCCTCTGGGTTTCTGATCATTGCTCATTTGAACTTTGCCCTCCTCTGCTTTTTCTTCTAGCTGTTCAGACATCCTAAGTATGTGTCATGTCAGCGGATAGCTGTGTTTCTCAGTATGCACGATGAAGTGCGCACCGAAGAAATCATCAGAGATGTTTTTAAACGGGGGAAGAGCTGCTTCATTCCCAGATATGAGAGCAGCTCCAGTCACATGGACATGCTGCAGCTCAGGAGTGTGGAGGACATGAAGATGCTGCCTCTGACGTCCTGGAACATCCAGCAGCCCGCAGAGGACGACCACAGCAGAGAGGAGGCGCTGTCCGCAGGTGAGGCTCTGCTGTGTTAGAGAGTAGAGAAAACAACAAAGGTCCTTGATAGTGAAAGAATGGGACAAAAGTCCATCTTTAAAACTCCAGTTTAAATGCGAAAACAGCGACACCTTCAGGGCAGAGTGAACCTTTGCACATGTTTGGAGTTAGACCTGTTGGCCCCAAAATTACTAGTGGGTTAAACTAAAATTATTATTATTTTTTTTTTAAAATAAATTTAGGCCTACAAAGACCATTAAATGTTGTGTCTAAGATGTAATGCTGCAGCACACCACTAGATGGGGCTGTAGCTCCAGTTTATGGATCTTCTCTCTGGCTGTACTACCTCAACAGATTCCCCTGCCGATTTGACTCACAGGATCAATACTTCATGACTCCTTGCAGTGGCGCCCCATGAAATGAACGAGGGTGACCTGAGTAGTCGAAGAAGAAGTTAGCAGTAGAGTATATTAGAAGAAGTCAGCGGGGAAAAGGTTAGAGATTCACTTATCACTTTCAAAATTCTAAGGTAGCTAAAAAGAAAAAAACTATTTTATTTTATTTATTTTTATTTAACCTTTAATTAACCAGGTTGGTCCCATTGAGATTAAAAACCTCTTTTTCAAGGGAGACCTGGTCAAGACAGACAGCAGCAAAAACTCAAAGTTACAGACGGAGATACAAAGAGAGACAAAGTACTACATTTTGGATTAAAATAGAAACCATCTATGAGTCATATCTGGGAATCAGTCGTTCAAACAGCCGAGCTAAACACATCGACATCCTATAGAATCTGCTTCCATGTCTTTCATTTTAGATTTAAAAACATTTAAGGACACCAGCTCCTTGAGTTTTAAGTCATTCTGCAACAGATCCCAGGCTGAGGGTGCAGAGTACCAAAAAGCCCTTTTCCCAATTTCTGTCCGAGCGTTTGGAACAGAGAGCATAAAGAGGTCCTGAGAACGCAAAGAATATTATCTGTTTATGCTGACAAGAGGAAAGGTGAAGTACAAACTCCAGCCAGCAGAGAGAGTTAAACCCACCGTGAGGGGGCGGACTACGCCGACCACAGAGTCTTTGTGTTAACCTTGCAGGTTTACGTCTACATGAGTGCACATTTTGCACAAGTGTGAAATTCATCCTTTTCATGCATGCTGTATGTCAGGGATTTCAAAGAGGAACGAAAGCAGACTGTTTATGCAGATCAGTGTTTCTGATTGTCTTCAGTTAAAACCTTATGTTTACCTACACATGCTAGAGGTCTGTACTGACTTATTATTTTCTTTGTCTAATCCTGTACTGTACATGTAAACATGCAGAATGAGAAGTACAATGATTCTCTTACAATATAGAGATTATCGCTGTATTGTGAGACGCTGTGATCCTGCTCAGTCTGAAACTATAACACAGCTCATCAGCAGACAATGACAGGACGAGATATGCTTCCCCTCAGCTTAGATAACTTGTGTTTAATTTGAGTTTTTTAGCAGTTCATTAATACTCAGTGTGTTTAGTCCCAAACTTCACATGCTCATATTGTGAGCTTTCTTTATTCTTCACCTTTAAAATACAACTCAGGCCTGTCCTTTACTATTTTTAGGTGTCAAGGTATGATGATGGTTCTGATCTTAGATTGAATCAGCTGTGATTATGTCAAAGATTCACCAGCAGGTGGCACTGGTGTTGCACTAAAGAGATTTATTTACTGTGTGTATGGTAACTCATTCATACAGTGTGTGTTTGTCTGGACCTCTAAAGGTTAGCAGACATTTCAAACCTTTATAACTCATCACTCTCTGCTCTGACTCAACAGGTGGTCTGGACCTGATCCTGATGCCAGGTCTGGGTTTCGACCGTTCGGGAAACCGTCTCGGGCGGGGGAAAGGTTTCTATGACACCTACCTGGAGCGCTGCATCAGACACCCTAAAGGGAAGCCCTACACCATCGCCGTGGCCTTCAAAGAGCAGCTGTGTGAGGAGATCCCCGTGGACGCCAACGACGTGCTCATCGACGAAATCCTGCACGAGGAAGACGAGTAGCCCTCAATCACCAGAACTTGAACCTGACTGTTTACCTGCCAACGTCAGCCAATGTTTAACCGACCTCGAATGTCGACACTAACGGACTGATTCACTGCAGATACTTTCATGTTTGAGCAGAAATATTACAGCGGGAACATCAAAGCTGTGTTTAGACTGAGGATTCCTCAATACCAGAATCTTAAACTTTGAGATGATTCCAGTCAAAATCAAAGAATATCAACACCTATTTGATACCATGGCAACACAAATACAAATCCTTGACCCCCAATATTGTGCAATTTTGTTTTATTAAATCAAATTAAAGGCAAACTCTGGCACACTATCATGCAAAGTCAGTGCAATGACTTGAATGGGGGGGGGGGACATGAATCCAGTTTATTTATGTATTTATGACTTATCATCAACACATTTTTTCGTGATTCTGTGTCTCATTATTCTGTTCAGAAAACAAGCATTTTAAAAGTTTGTCGTGTTTTCTTGCAGGCAAACCTCAAAAACAATCAACCCTTTTTTTTGGGACAGATCAGCATCATGATGTTTTTATTTCAGCGTCCTCTCATCCCTCTTTATTGTTATTATATCTCAGTGAAATCTGTATTTTGGGTTCAGAGCGCTGCATTAAGAGATTTCAGCCGACTCTAGTGTGAAATGTTAGATTATCTTTGACTTTGCTCTGATCGCTGTTTAAAACGCTCGATGAAAACCCAGCTGTCATTAATGGTAATGTCTCCACCTGTGTTAAGTTAATGTTGTGACACAGGTGTCCTCTCTAATGTGAGAATGTTTTTCTAAAGCGCTCAGCTCCAATTATCTCAGAGCTAATTACCTCTGCTTTGAATTATTCCATCACATCTGTTATAGTTCCTGAAGGATGGAGAATGGTGCATGTCATACCCCTACATAGGGAGGTATCAAGAGAAACCTCAACAACTACAGGCCAGTTTCAAAACTGGAATCTTTTATATATATAATCAATTAAAATACTTTCTCTCCAGAGCGAGTCTTGAGCCGGTGCCCATCAGGGTAGAGCCGGGCACTGAACTGTCACAGCTGTCTCTGAGTGAAAAGTCCTGCTACAGATCACAAACTATGTGAATTGTCCATCAGTATTAACTTATCCATTCATACACATTCACACCCAGCTGATGTAGCATGTGGCTGCAGGAACTGGGGATCGAACCCCTGACCCTCCTGTTGAGAGACGACCTACTCTACCACTGAACCACAGCCACGTTTGTGATGCTGATAGTTTGTTTGGGAAAGCACACAAGCAAACAAAAGAACAAAGAAAATGGCAGCTCCTGCTGCCTCTCTTGAGCTGGTAAAACACCAAAAGGCCCACCTATAGGTGCATGCAGGTCCTCTACCTGCTGTATATAATAACCTCAGGTGACCAAAGTGTTTACACAAACACCAAACAACACCAAAATACTGATAACGCTAAACTCAACATGCCAAACAAATAACTAGAAAAGGAAAATCTAACATAATACCAAAATCAGTATTGCACCCACACACCGCAAGTCACAGTCAACACTCAATAATAATTAAATACATTCAACATTAAACATTAAAGTTTAACACAGTTCTGTACAGTGAGTAAAAGCAGCTTTTACTCCAAAGCATTTGTGCACCAAAAGCACAATCTAATCAGAATTGAATCAGAATCAGAATCTGGGTTTATTGCCAAGTACATTTACACATACAAGGAATTTGACTTGGTGTATTGGTGCTAAACAATTAAGAAGGAAATAAAGCAGAACTAGAAACAACTTAAATAATACAGAATAAGAAGATATTACAATATATAAAATAGAATTTAAAAAATAAAGATAAAAAACACAAGATGTACAAAAGGTGAAATGTAGGAGCTGTGCAGTGGACTATGAGAAAATACCAAAATCAGCATTGCATTGAAGGAACGGTATACACTCTAAAAGCACAATCAACATCTTTTCTACAGAACTTTGAACTTTTCTGTGCAATCCTCTTTTCTCATCAGGGGGCTGCACGCTGGTACAGTGGTAAGCCCGGTCAGAAAGAAGGTTCCTGGTTTGAATCCCCATCTGGCAGCCTGGGACAGGACCTCTCTGACCCCCGAGTGTAGCAGCTCCCTCCAGCAGTCCACAGACATGCTCGTTAGGTTGATTGGTGACTCTTAACTGCCTGTAGGTGTGAATGTGAGTGTGACTGATTATCTGTCTTTGTATGTGAGCCCTGTGATTTACTGGCAACCAGTCCAGGGTGTAACCCCGCCTCTCGCTCAATGACAGCTTGGATTGGCTCCAGCTCCCCCCCCCCCCCCCCCCCCCCCCCCCCCCCCCCGCTATACCCTGAAGAGGATGAGCAGCATAGATAAAAGATGGATGGATGGAAGTGCAACATCACTATTTCAAACTACTACCTTATGTCTATTTACATTGGTACTGTGTATGAATGTTTCTTACTTCTGTGTGTGCCTAAACTTTCTAATTTAAGATTTTATCTTTTGAGCTCCACTTATAGGCTTCAGGCTGTGTAACAGAAGTTTGTTGTACCTGTGCAATGCTAATAAACATATTCCTATTCTAAAAACCTGTATAAGACAAATAAAACACAAAAATATATGAAATTACATATAACATATAATACTATTAAAAACATAAAACACTTACAAAAAATAGATATGTAAAGCTGTACTCAGAACTAATATGAAGGTGTGTGTAATCGATTGATGAAGAATCATCATTAAAAACAGTTACTTAAGAAAAAAAGTATCCTAAAGAGGCAGCAGACGTTTGAAGGAATCAACATTCTGACCACCAACATTGCTATGTTCATGGCTAAACATTAGCCTAGCTTACATTCAGGAGGGTTGGCTAGTTAAACTGAGAGGGCTGCAAAATATATCCAATCAATAAATATTTTCACATTTTCGTTCATCAGATGATTAGGTAGTTCATATTAATCCTATACTTTCACCACGATGGCGAAACACACCCTGAGTTGCTCCAGCACTGTCCTCAGCAAAGAACTAGAAAAGACACGTGCACCTTGCCCTGCACACCCAATGTCTTTGGGGATGTATTTGATTTATTTATTTTTATTTTCTTTGCAATTCTTACGGTTAAAAAATAGTTCATATAGGTAAAAAGTTCCCATTTTAATACAGTTCACCTGCTGACTTATATTCTTTGAGGTTTTATTTACTACCCACTTAGTTCTTTTTTAAAGTGCACCGTCTCCAGTAATCAAAATCTGACACACTGAAAATGAAAATAAACTTTTACAGTTAATCCAATGATTATACAGTCCTCTCCTAATCTTCTGTTATTTCAGGTGAGAGCTTTGTGAACACAGATTGCTCTGTTTGTAAATAAACACATATTGTTTGACATTTAAATGTGAATTCTGTCACTTTGTAGCCAAAGCTAAGAGGTGCAGCCGTCACTCAACAGAGGCATTCTTACAGTAGGTATACTGAACACACACCTGTCCTTCAGGCATCAATAGAAACACACTAACACTAACCTGTTTATTGTCTTCAGCTCTGTCTCTGAACACCTGCTGGTCTGAGAGCGCACACACCTCAGAGCTCCAGGTAGAGACATGCACTGACATTTGATCTCATCAGGAAACACATGAATGCTCTTCAGTAACATCAAAATCCCATATGGTGCATACATAAAGACAAAACAAATAAGTATACATAGAGTTATATACATATTTAAGTTCTGACCCATATTATCAGAACCATGTTTGTCCGATTAGTTGTTTTTTAAGAACTACACAAGACCGCCGGCCACTGCCAGCTCAGCAGCAGAGACATAAGGCCTGAGTGTCGGTGGCGGTGAGGACGAGGAGCCGGGGCCGGCTCGAGCTGGGGCGGACTGGTAGTGTCGGTGCTCTCACTGTTTGTCTATGGACACAGACATAGAGTCTGTTTTCTGACAGGAATATACAAGATCAATTCTGGAAGAAATCTCTGAATCAGTTGAGGAAACCGTATGTGTTGAAGTAAATATGTCTGTAAACCTGACCTTAGTGGGAGTGGCCTGCGGTGTTGTGCATTCTGGGATTTGGTGTCTTTCATCCACAAAAAAGACACTTTCTGACGTTTCTCGGCCAAGAAGGCACCAACTTCAAAATGTATTTCACATTTCTACATATATGACCCGAATCAATACAGATTCATGTTTCAACGGGTGAAGTGTCCCTTTAAACGTTGTAATGATGCTTCCAACGCTTTTGATGGTGTTTACTGTATGTGACTTTGATAGTGGTCTGAGGTCATGTCTTGTGAAGTGCATATGGCTTTACAGCACTAGTTCAACACAGCAGCCTTCAGTTTTCAAAACACGTCTCTGTGCTATTTGACATGGCTGAGGACAATGCCCCCGCAGCAAGAATGTGAGAACGCAGCAGGATGTTATGGAAGGTCCAAGCAGTTTTGGTTGCAACCCCAGGTTATAGGCCTTCATGTCATCCCCCACTCTCTCACCCTGATGTCCAACAATTCACCAAAGTAAATGTGAATCAGGTCTGCCTTGTTTCAGAGTTAAACAGTGGAGGAGGGAGTGAAACGTGTGTGAACTGCTGTGATTTCATTAACACGTTCTCTTCCAAACCCTACCACCTCTCTCCCCCTCCTGAGGAGTGACATCTCACCCTACAGGTCATCTCCAGCTGACCTGGACATCCTGTCTACCCCCCCACCCTCTCTTCCTCTTCATTCACCTCTTTGTACACCAATTCTTCCTCCACGAAAACAATAAAATATCTAGATACAGAACTTAGAGGGTTTTTTTTTCTGATACAGAGAATATATAAACTAATTATTTTGCATGCAGAATTTTGTAAACCCTTGATTTTTAAAGAAACAGTTTGCATAATTATAAGTTTTCTTCAAAGCATCCATATGTAGGAATTTGGTTTGGTGCACTCTAGCGCCCACCAAAGGTCTCTGAGTGTAACTGCGCGGTCAAAAAAACGTGCAAAGTGCTGTTAACTCCATGCTCTCTTAGACAAACAGAGGGCGCAAAGTTGGTAAAGAAGTTGTGAAATAGCCAAAAGAACAATGTTGGCTGACAAGGTTCAGTAATATTACTGCATTGTGTCCAAATATGACTCTGCTAGCGTCTACAGCCTGTTATTTGCAAACTATTTAGACTTTAGACTTTATTGTCCATATGGGGAAATTCTGTTTCACAGTCCCGTTTCTGTCCAACAGAAAATTCCCACCAAAGAAAAGTACATACACAAAACCCAGTGTACAAAACAAGGTTAAACAACAATCCAAAGTACCCACTCTGACCTGTTCAGCGGCAGCTAGAACAGCAGGGATCAGGCTTTTCCCAAGGCGAGCCATCCTGCTTCCTCAGTGCTCTGTAGTATGTGTATGTGTAGTAACTGTAACCATGACGTCTATAGACCGTGGTTAAATCGTTACATTAACATTATCACATGCTAGTTGTGATAGGTTGTACAGCTAACTCGAAAAGCAACAAGGAAAGAGACAACTTGTCGGTGTATAATTGATTTATTTTCTTGTAGGCAAACCTGAGACATAACTTGGGTTTGATTACTTTTTTATCCGAGTAAAGCTGCATAACAACGATGACACAGATGACGATACAACCATAAAGTTACATCAAAATCTGTTATCAATAATATCAGCAGGAAAGTTACATTTTAACCTCTGGCTCGGCCACTCTCTCTTTTCTCTTCTGAGCTTCACCTGTCACGTCCTCTTCCATCTCTTAGCCTCATTCGTTGTTATCAAACAGTATAGTGACGGGCTAACTGGCTTCTTTGTAGCTGAAGGCTGCTGTGTGAACTATAGTGCTGTACACACTGCCAGAGTTACATACAGCACCAAAAGCAGGCGACTGGGGGGCGCTTTGTGGACATGGGACGGACGCCATTCTTCCTGTTGCTAAGTTGTTGCGCTGTTTTTTATTTCTCTAACTAATTTTTCATTTATTTATATTTTTGCTTGTTTTCTCACTACTCCCCACTAAGTTCTGCACTTTAATGCATTACGCTGCCACGAACACATTTCACACCTTTCTAACACACTACCTGAACATAAAAATCATTGCTTGACTTTCATCTCACGTCAATGTATTTTTTCTGTATTGTTGCTCTGTTTCTTTGCTTATGTTTTACTAGTTTGTATCTATTTTGTCCGTTTTATTTATTTTTATTTTTATTTTTATTTTTATTTTTATTTTTATTTTTATTTTTATTTTTATTTTTATTTTTATTTTTTTTATTTTTAGTCTTTGTTTGTTCTCGCTTTAGTTGTCATGTCTATGTCATGTTTATATATTCTTGTTTCATTTTGTTCACCTTATCACCAATAAAAAAAAAATCTAATAAAAAAATCTAATAAATGAGTTGTTGTGCTGTTAGTTCAACATTACAACTACTATTTTAAGTTGGAAAAAATAAATATGACAGGTGCATGCTTCAAAATCTACCTCCTCTTTTCTTTCCCTCACAAACAATCTGAAACTTTTACAGGTCAAACAGGAGCGCATCAAAATGAGACTTGGATTGTAATTACCAATTCAAACCACAGAATAAAGAAATATAGCCCTGGCCTGACCCTTACAAAGACATGCTCTACATAAAGGACTGGCGCATTCTGCAGTTTAGGTTCAACATTAGAGGAAAAGACAGTCAATGATAGATTTTTGACATTTATTTTTAGCACACATTACTCCAGGTCCAAAGCCTGATGGAGCAGCACATTGTGCAGAAAGCAGCAGGTTCTGAATCAAAAGCTGGATGTGATGATAGAGAGTGTTGATGCATGCTGGGACACAGAGTACAAACTGATAAACTGTTTTTTGTGCTTGTCCACAGCTTAAAATGATTATAGTGTGAACATTTACACTGGGACCATCTTCACTCGTTCTGCCCTGTCAGGTCTGGTCCTTTGTGTCTCTGTTTAGTACAAACATTGCACACACACATTAACATGCATCATGCAGACAAGTCTTGACTGTAACACCTCTGCTGCTGGTCTTATTGCTCCCAGCTGAAAGCAGCCTCCAGAGCACACAGTGTTTCATTAAACAGCGTCCCAGTGTTTACAGGACGATGTTTTCTTTCTCTGAAACAACAGCATCCATTTCCACTCAGACCTCACCGCTGACCTTGAGATTGAAAACGCAAGCAGCTTCTTCCTTCTCCAGCCAAGATTCCCTCTGAGCGTGCTCTGGCTCGGTGTAATTACTGCAGCTCTCTGCTCAGGCAGACACGGTGGAGAGATTTCTGGAAACATACAGTGTGTCTGTCTTTTTAGGTTTTTCCTCACAACACGAGTCAGACTGATATAAGACTGAGACTGATACTCTCGTATTATAACACTAGAGATGTTTATTTGTCTAGATGGTCAGGAAAGAGCCATTGTTTTTTTTTTATCAGTGAACATGTATACCTCTCTATCTCTCATTTTGAAAATATGCTATACATTTGATCTCAGGTGTCTTTTTTTTTCTGCCGAGCTAAAATAAAAGGAATACCTCTCCACTTTATAAAAAAAAAATCCTAACTTCGGGCGCTGGTGGCGCAGTGGTTAGTGCGCGCACTCCATGTACAGAGGCTGTATTCCTCCAAGCAGGCAGCCTGGGTTCAAATCCCACCTGTGGCTCTTTTCCCACATGTCATTCCCTACTCTCTATCCACTGTCCTATCTCTACAATAAAGGCACAAAACACCCAAAAAATAAATCTTAGTAAACAGGTCGAGTTGGCTTTCTTTTTTCCCCACTGTCCAACAACATGTATCTGTGACCCCAAAAAAAGATCCAAAGTAAATATTACTGTCAAACGTTTTTTTCTTTGTATTATATAATATATTGTATATGATATTGGGGATATTGAGTATTCCCGATCAATTCTTGATCAATATTCTGCCTTCCTTTGTACATTTATTGGATTCCTTTACTGACCTGCATGCATCATTTTAAGAAACTCAGAATCAAACACAAAAACAATCCTTAAGTTTTATTTGCCTTTATGTTCGGGAGGTTAGCGTTCCAGGATCGCCACTCCACCCTCCTCCGGTCCAAATACGACTGAGCCTGCTACAGGCAGACCCAGACAGGAAGTCAGACACGGGCACATATAGAGAGCATCTGGTAAAATGGAATACCATGTACGGACTCCATTTTATATCCCATCACTTTATCAACAACATGTCAAAAGAGGTACAAAGTGGGAGCGCTGGTGGCGCAGTGAGTAGAGCGCGGGCCCCATGCAAGGAGGCCGTAGTCCTCCAAGCGGGCGGCCCGGGCTCAAATCCCACCTGTGGCTCCCCTCCAGCATGTCCTTCCCTACTCTCTTTCTCCCTGATTTCCAATTCTACCCACTATCCTATCTCTCTAATAAAGACACAAAATGCCCAAAAATAATAATAAAAAAAGAGGTACAAAGTGAACAGCAAATCACCCTCAGAAGGGCAAAGTGTCCTGTTGTTTGCACATTTGTTTCTTTATTCCTGCCTGATCTTGTACTACACCTGTGATCTTGTGCTTTACTCTACTTATTTCCTAATGTAGACGTTTCAGCTGTTGCAGTTCAGTCGCCCTTGTCAGCCGTGGAAGTTTACAGATTGCTGGAATGAAAAATGAAAAGTATGCAGCCGAGCAGAGAGCAGGCCTCCAGCATCAATCAGCATCAAACTCTTACCTGTACATACTTAACATTTCCACATGTTCACTAACCCGCTGTGCTGCCGGGAGCTGTAAATACATTTAGATTTAGAGGAGAAACAATTGAAAACTGTCTTCCTTTTCCTAATTTAGGTCAGTCATATTTCAACGGAACTCCGGGAACGTCCTGGGACTAGGGACCTAAAAACTAAACCTCACATTTTCATATCATAATATGTAGTCATGAAATGTTAATGTTTGAATGGTTTTTTTTTTCTCCAACCTTTCGCCTGAGGTCAGGGCGTCAAGCCTGTCAGCAGACTGAAACCATGGCGTGATTTACGAGGGAGAGATTTCCAATCTTCGCTCTTAACAAGTGTCCACACCTTGTAATTCATTTCATTCATCACACACACACACACACACACACACACACACACACTGTCACTCTCTCTTCAGTTCCTCAATGTGTGTGCAGGAGGGCCACACTGAATTGGGCTGATTTATTTAAATTAGCAGCAAAGCCAGAGTCACAGAGACACACAGACACACGTCAGCAGCAGCAGCAGCAGTGGAAATAGGACGGAGGGAAAGGTGGGGAAAACATAGTCTGCACAGCCATATGCTGTCCAACCAGCACTCTGAATAATTTATGAGGATGCATGCGGTGAGTAAGGAGAAAATTGTGACAGCTGTTTAATGATGCTGTGGTCGGACAGAAGACGGTGGATAAGTTTGCCACAGGAAACATCACAGCTCTAAGGAGACATGTACATTTATTCCATTTACAAACACAAGCAGTCTATTTTCACAGTCAAACACCCAGTCTACCATTAGTTCATGTTTGAATGTGCTGAGTCGTGGACCCATGATCATTCCTTCATATGGAATAGAATTTGTGTATAGTTGTCATTGTGTAATGATCCAGTCCGTGCACAGGATGATGTGAAGTGTAGAGATTTGTGTTAGTAGAAATGTCCCGGTGGATGTTTGTGTTGTTAAAGACGAGTGAAAACGTCTTGTGTTGAAAAATGAAATCAATGCAGAAGTGTAAAATACCTGCAGTTCCTCGAGTGTCCACTTGAGGCTGTCTGTAAAAGCCAATAAATCTCCATTAGGTCCCATATATAAAAATGTCAGTTTTTTACAGCAGAGATCATGTACATCCTGGAAAAATGGATTTAGTGTCTATAGCTCATTTCTTTGTTGGTTAAAACAATACAGGAGTTAATTTTTTTTTTTTTATCACTAATCACTTTTTTAATCTATAGGCCTAAAGAGAGAATCATACATTTGCATAATTAGGTAAAGGGGTCTTTCTGAAACCACTCCTTACAACATCTTCTTCCGCTCTGTTTATGCGCTCGTGTGGAAGATCTGCCACATCGAGTGCTGTCCAAAACCTCTGACTGTGGAGTGGGAGTGGGGTTTTTAAACCCTCCAACAGCTGGTCATGCACCAAAGCTGTCTTAACAGATGAAAAGCAATTCACTGTTAGGCATGGGAGACACTAAGTACATACAAGTTCTGTGTACTTTCACAAAGTGAAATGCTTCTAAATAAAATACAAATAATAGCATCATATGTCCTGAGATGTAAAAATCTAAAAGTTGACATGGTATTCAGGATCTAATGAACCATTTTGACAACATTAAAGCGATATGTGTGCTTGACTTTAAAGTGTAACCATGGTTACATCATCAAGTTCCTGTTTCCGTGGGAGTGAGTGGAGTTCCTCCCAAAGCTTGCTGTATTGATGTCCTCCATCTTTATGAAGGGCGCTGTGCCTCTTCAGAGACCAATGGATGAGAAAAAGAGTCACCGAGACATCCATGAAACGTACACTTGACATAAACCAGTGTATGTTTTCAATCTTTATTCTGGTGCATGGTTTCGTATGATACTTTTCTTAAAGGTCACACATTATCCTTCTTTTCATGCAGAATAAATGAATCTCAGAGCTCCCTAAAACAAAACATCCACTCTGATCCTGTATTAACTCATGCCTACCAACTGCTCTATTTCAGCCCTGCTCAGAACAGGATGTTTCTATTAGGGCTTTCACATCTGCAGAAAACTCCTGAAAAACTCCTGATATTTGTTGTAGGAGCTGTGTGTGTGAACGCAAACAGCTGAATTCTTCACTCAGACGTCACCTGGAGTTTCTCCTGCCAGCCCCTTAGTATTTTATCCGCAGCGAGTCCGAGTGAGCGGGTATGAGAACGCAGCAGGATATTATCTGGAGAATTCAGCTCGAGCCAATGGTAGGGGGAGTGACGTGTATATACAGTGACTGAAGTCAGTGCATAGAGTGTCTGCACACGACCACTATGATCTCCGTGCACATAATTAAAACAGCTGCATTACGTTTTCTGTTCCTCAGTATGTTGTTCTCCACTCTTTTATTAATGTTGTCATTCAGTAAAAACACGTAGCATTGATATAAAGGCAAATATTCTCATTATAGCGTCGGATAGCAGACTCTGTTGCTTTGTCTGCTACTTCTGCGTCTTACCCCATACTGTCTGACAGGGATAGCCTCCCGCTGAGAGAAACATTATGTGAACAACCAGGTCAGGAGAATATCCTGAGCAGTCCTCCTGAAAACTATCTAAATATTTTCAGGAGTGCAGATGCATATTTCAGGAGATTTGCATAGGCCTATGTGTGAAAAGAGTTAAAGAGAGAAAACTCCAAACGGGCTGATTTCATCTCACATTTTGTGGAGCAGACAAAAGATGGAGAGGATGGACTTTTCTCATAATTGGGGGTCTTGTAGATGGACGAGGGAAACAAATAAGTGTTAGAAAACCATGGTTATATGTATTTGTTTAATATGTGACCTTTAAAGGCTTTATATGTGATTTTTTGATCCAGCAGATGTCGCCCTTGAGCACCAGCATGAAACCAAAACAACTCACGCTGCATTGTTGTGTTAGCATGCTAATGCTAGCGA
This sequence comes from Labrus mixtus, assembly GCF_963584025.1. NCBI lineage: Eukaryota > Metazoa > Chordata > Actinopteri > Labriformes > Labridae > Labrus > Labrus mixtus. Next base: position 34,142,942 of record NC_083612.1, on the reverse strand, counting down.
TCTTTATTATGCTCGTATCTTCACACTGCATGTACATTTACCTGAAATGAGTGTGATCTAGAAACACAGTTAAGCAGTGAGTACAGTATGTAGGAAGAGGATGAGAGTCAGTGGTTGTAGGCAGTGATGAAAAGGTGAGTTTTTAGAGTTTTTAGAGATTTCTTGAAGTTAAGTTGATAATACTGTCTTGAATTGAACAAGAATAACAATGCACCAATACGTTATTTTAAATACAATTTAAAATACATCTGTTCATTTACACGTCCGGTTCACAACTCTGACACTTTTATCACCAACATGCTCCATCGGTTCACACTGGACGGTAAAGGTCTTGCAGGAATTAAAAACATCTGAAGCGTAGTCTGGGTGTGACATTGTTCAGTGGAGCTGCAGAGAGGAGCTGCAGTCTGTCATGCTACACACTCTGATGAGCCATAAAAACACACACACACACACACACACACACAGGGAGTCTGAAGCATTTGGAAAGGTTACGACCTTTTGATTCAGTCACATAACAGGCAGTGGGAGGAGGACGGGAAACAGTGGGAGGGTAAAGTGATAGCGACAAGCAGGAATGAAGATGGAGCGCTGTCGTTGGGTGGTTGTCGTGGCGTTCAGGGACCTGAATAGAACTGCAGCAGACATTACACAGCAGGTTGTACTTAAAGTGAACAGCGAGTGCTGCAGGGAGGACCCTGAGGAGGGAGATTATAACTGAGAGAGGAGCTGCTGCCTCTATAACACACGTGTCTGCAGTAAAGTGGTAATTGAGCCATCGGGGTGATGAATGACTCCAGTTCACACACTTTCTTTGAGAAGTTGAAGAGTTTTGGAGCGTCACTGATTTCCCCAGAGTTTAAAAATTCATGAGACACACACACACACACACATCTTTGCAGCAGGAGGTGTGACACAGTGAGCTGTACAGGGTTCAATTAAAAGAAGCACATCTGGAGCCCCCCTCTCTGAGGTCTCCTCACTATGTGAAAGGCCAGATATGAAAGGTTAGCACTGACCAAACCAAAACCAGGCCAGGCCAAATGATGATCTGTTAGAAAGAACAAAAGTGCCCACATGAGAGTCAACACTAATTTCACAGCCTAAGATTAGCTTTGTTCTGGGCCTGAGATGGTGTCTACTAATCTTGTTTTACGAGTGTGACTCATGGGGGGAAACACGGAGGAGTCCAACAAAAAAAGTGTAATTTGCAAAGCAGAGTTTATTGCATGTAAAAAAAAAAAAGAAAAAGCAAAGAAAGAAAGCGAGGGAGGAGGACAAGTCTGATGATAAAAGAGCTGCTGATACAAAACTCAAAGGAGGATGAGGATGTGGCTTTGAATATATTTTATACTAAAGTTGTCAAAACTTTCAATACCACATGTGTTCAAATGATACAATCTCTGTTAGCATCCAAAACCATTACAGATCTTCAGTCATAGTTTTACATAAGGCTGCAGCAAGTTAGAGGGAGAGTAGGTTTTGCAAATTCTTTCTTTTTTTTTAAACACAGCAGTTGATGATTATCTCTTTCAAACAGACACAGAGCAGAAGAGGTGACAGTGTCTTAATGCCTTGTGTCAGGAAAATAGGCTGAAATGTCACACTGACAGTCCTGACTCTAAATAAGGAAACCAGAGGACCTGGCATTATGTGAGGGAGTAATAAGACATGTTTATTCCTGCTTTGTTTCATAACTGCAGAAGCAACAGGCGGTTAATATTCCTGAGTCCTCTGCGAGATGCTCCAGTGTTCAGAGGGGCGTGATCTTTACCGGCCCATTTATACATATTTTGGGGTCTAAATGACTAATAGTAATTTTTTCAGTTCCACTGACAGGCTCAGATTATTATACTAAGTGTCTGACACCATTTGAAAGGATCCCTAGAGAGATAGACCTTTTTTGTTAAAGGCTTTATATGTGATTTTTTGATCCAGCAGATGTCGCCCTTGAGCACCAGAATGAAACCAAAACAACTTGCGCTGCATTGTTGTGTTAGCATGCTAATGCTAGCGATCTTTATTATTCTCGTATCGTCACACTGCATGTAAATTTACCTGAAATGAGCGTGATCTAGAAACACAGTTAAGCAGTGAGTACAGTATGTTATTCTTCTTTTCTCTAGTCCCTCAATTAAACAACTTTTATACGTGAGGGGAGGAGTCAGCCGGCCGTCCAGGCGATGTAAACAACGTGAAGATAAGACTCTGAAAACTCTGAAAACATCACAGACAGTGGGACTCGGGTGTTACACCCATTGTAGACAGTCATGACTCACAGAGTTATTTTCAGAGGATATACTTGATTTATATTATATTTAAGTGTGAAAAATCACATAGAAAGACTTTAACAGAGAAGATGACTGTTTTAACCACAAACTGCTGCTACTGTAAATCAGTCTCTACATACACATCAGACGGCATTGATTAAAAAAAAAGTCATTTTACCTTTAGTTTGTCTGTAACAGAAATCATTTTTTGTGCCATTTTTGCCTTTAATAATAGAACGGCCATGACGGTCATTTTGAAATTTATATGTGCAATAACTTTGTTGAATTAAAAAATACAATTCTGCTGGAACCTGACTTATCCTAAAATAGTCTGTATTTTCATTTAAAATGTTTTTTATATAAATTAAAAGGCAAAGACAATATGATCATTTTTACCTAATCCAGCCATAAGTGGTCATATCCGGCGGTCAGCTGATGAGCGACAGGAAATGTTGGGCGGAGAGAGTCGGGGTGATATGCAGCAAAGGGTCAAGGTCAGGATAAGAATCCACGGCTGCTGGACTGCAGCCTCTTACATGGGGCCATGTCAACCGCTAGGCTATCCGGCCCACCTAGATGTCACATTTTAGCACAGTTCTTCTCTCAAATCAAAACTATAACTCCCTCAGCACAGCTCCCTCCCTCTCCCTGGTATCAGTGTGTGAATGTTGTGTGAGCGTGTAAATGTGTTCATGCAGCGTAAAAAACTATTCAGAAGACTGGAAAAATGCTACACAAGCTCAAGTCAATTTGATATCTGCTACACCAATGTTTAAAACTATAAAACACCATGATACAGATTAGTTAAATTTAGAGAACAGAAGCATTTTTATAAACCTTCAGTCTAACCTGTGCTCTGAAAATGACTGAATGCTGGAAATCACAACCCCAGTGTAGAGAGAGAATACCCCTCTCATACACATACATCTGTCAATATATCTTACAATTCACAATACTGTTGTGGCGTGGTCCTTGCTAGTGAATTGACATTGATGTCAATAACGTATACAACTGTTAATGATTAATTTAAACAATCAGGATGAGGACGATTAATCATTTAGCTGGCTTTAGACAGGAGCTGCTGGTGTTGGAGGAATCTCTCCTTCCTACCTGCTGTGCAGTATAAAGTTACTCTGTTCTTGATGGTGTAACTTCTCTGCAGCCTCCCTCCCTCTCTGCAGCTCATAGGTGCAGCATCAGAAACTGTGCACTGACTTATGTTTGCATCACCTCTAGTCGACAGCCAGGAACAAAGGGTAACCAGCTGTCAGAGAATCTGCAGCACAGTCAAACTGCAAAGAGCTGAAAACACACCTTAATTTTCTCAGGATGTGGTTCTCTGATCTTTTCCTTTTAGCAGCTGACCCAAACAATTACTGCAAACAGCTGCTGTTTAACTCATCTCTCTACATTGGGGTTGTGAAGTGTTCTGGTTTCAGTATTATTATTATTCAGTATTCAGTATTGAGCAATAAAATATCAGCAGGCTTTTGTGCATATCTGGAGGAACAGTCCATGTGGACAGCAAAAGACAAACCAGCTCCAATCAGGGGTAATCTCATGACTACCTGAAACGCATCAGAAGTGATCGAACAAACAAACGCTTCAGTTGTTTTTCAGGTTCACACTATGGGATGTAAAGATTCATCGTGGGGCAGTTAAAAATCGATTCGTTCACATCGGTACTCTGAAATTAATCGCAGTTATATTGTGAGCGTCAGCCGCTGTAGAGCAGAGGCGGTTGGTTGTAACAATTAGGCGTTGTCATGGCAGCTGCAGAGCTTTGCAGCCCTGCTCGCCCAAACGAGTACAAGAGCCAAAAAGGTGCATTGGTGTTTCATTAAAAAAAAAGCAAGGAATCTTTGTTAGTCCTCTCATAATTTGTCTTCACTCTCATTTTGTAAAATAAATCGTGAGAGAATCGTATCGTGAGTCGGAGTGAAGCCGCCATGTAACTTATATTGTACTGTCAAACTGAGACTCAGCAGATAGACGGGTGCCACTCCACGGTGTTATGCCACATAGAAAAGGCAAGTAGCCTTTTGCCTGGAAGTTTTCAATGCTAATCGCTGGTTTTACCAGAATTACAGAGAAATAAAGATCTGTTTTGCTATTTTGTATCGATTTTGTCAGTTTTATTTTATTTTTATTTATTTATTTTTTGTCTTTGTTTGTTTGTTCTCGCTTTAGTTGTCATATCTATATATTCTTGTTTCATTTTGTTCACCTTATCACCAGAGGTGTCAAAAGTATTGACATTCATTACTCAGGTAGAAGTATAGATACTAGGGTTTAAAGAGACTTCTGTAGAAGTTGAAGTATCAACTTAAGCTTTTTACTCAAGTAAAAGTGTAAAAGTACTGTTTTCAAAACTACTTCAAGTATAAAAGTAAAAGTAATGTAAGGGGAAAAAATGTCATTAAGGACAAAAGCTTAGGCTGCGCCACAGCGTGTCAGAATGGTACTGTATATGTTTATACTTCTCATCCAACCACAATCAAATTCACTTTCTCCAGATGGCGCGATTTATCTGGATAGGTTTTTCTTTTTTTGTGTTTATTTGAACGATGACAAGCCGGAATGAAAAGAAGCCGAAATTAAATAGGAGTAACGAGTCTATTTTTAAAATGTAAGGAGTAGAAAGTAAAAAGTCGGCTGAAAAATAATTACTCCAGTAAAGTATAGATACCCAAAATTTCTACTTAAGTAAGGTAACAACTTGACACCTCTGCTTATCACCAATAAAAAAAAAGAAAAAAGGAAATAAATCTTTTTTCCAGAGGCATAAATCATCTATATATTGCTGAAGGGATCCGAGATCGGTGTTCAACAGACCAGGCGATGATTTGTGATCTGTGACCTTTTAAGGATCTTACATCAGTTTGGGTTCTTGTGGAGGTGGTCAACGTCTTTCACCAAATCGGGTTTTCTTTTTGGACTCCTGTCTTACCCATCCTGAATCCGGGGCAGACAAACCACAGTGCAGCACCACTGACATATCCCACATTTAGCTGTGTTGTGCCTGTGACCCACTTTGAAGTGTCAGTGTTGAGACTATCAGGAGCAGTCAGCTGGATGAATGTGGGAGCAGCTGACCCACAAAAAAAATGAAAGATCAAACCCCCAAAAAAGTTTCTTATTTGAAGATTCAGAAGTTGTTGTAATTTTATTCTTCCCTTAACGCTTCATATGAAGAAATAGTTTCCTTCTTCATAAGCAACACCTTTCCTCTGTGGCTTATTTCCATCTAATATATTTTATCTAGAAATGTGCAGCTGGCACGAACAGAAAAGAAACATTATTATGAGGTGATGTTCACCATATTAATACTGATATGAAAAATGTCTTTTATCGCCTGGAGTTCACTCATATTTCAGAATCAGATATCTGTGCCTGAAATGTGTAAATTAAGAAATGTTATTCTTTTTTATACTTTACACTAAGATAATGAAGGTTAGATTACACCGGACTTTTTTAGACACACATAAAGGATTAAATGGGGGAGACCGTTTCTGTCCTCTTGGTGGGAGGGATGAATCTTCTGTAACCTCCACAGTTTGAGCCTGTCAGAGTCCAGCTGGTTCTGAGTGAGGACCGGGGTCGACCTCCAGTCGGTGTGGCGGCTCACTGTCCTGGATGGTCCTGGACGGAGGTGTGGGGGGGAGAACAAGAGGGAGAGACTGCTGATTCTGTGCTGTCTGGAGTTTTTACAATCCGCTAACAGGGACAGGGATTCAACTAAGGATTTTTGGTAAGTTTGAAAAGAAGGATGTTTCTGTTGAGCGTTCACAATCATGATCCTTGTGCCATCCCTGGAGATTCAAGGTGTTGTTCACTGTATCATCCACTGACTCTCTTCAGGTGTCCCAGTGGAGCTTTCCACTCTTTTTTTAACTTGTCTTATCTGAACTAGATCAAAAATCATTTAAATCAGGAGAGACTTCATTGAGAATGAACAATTATTTTTTTTAACAACAAATGTGCAACAATTTAGATTTGAATGTGCAAAGTCTTTGGGGGATTAGACTCCATCGTGACGACTTCATGTACTCAGAAGGGTAATGAGGCCGACAGCAGGATAGGAGACCCCCCTATGGAGTCTAGACACTGGTGGTGGTGAAGAGGAATGGAGGCTATGATGAGCCTGGATCTGGACTCTGCTGAGCTGGAATGGAGGTTACTGGGGCGGTGGTGGGTTGCAGCGATTGCCCTGAAATGACAGAATGACTGTGGAAGAGAGAGAACTGATTTAGCATTTTACAGCAGCAGGATGATTGGTTGAGAGAGGTTGTGCCGAATCTGGTTGGTTAATTACTTAAAGAATAAACGTCCATTATGAGCTGATCACCAGAGCAGGGAGACAGAGGAAGTAGTTTAGGTTGAAGTGAAAGAATATAACCAGTCTTCCTGTCTGAACTTATGCTGAGCTCCATATCTCCTTGTACCTACAGTCTCTGAATGTCTGCATTGATGATGCAGTTACATGAAAACACAAAATAAATGTGTTGGATTAATGCAAAACTAGTTTTATTTTTTTCTGTTTTGTAAGAAGTATTTGAATGTCTTGAATCTAGAACAGTATTACTATTGTAGAGCTTACAATAAGGTAGATACACTTGAAATGATTACGGGTTGGAAAATTATGGCAAAAAAAAGCAATGCCTAATACTTGTGAGGAATGCTAACTTCAAGACATTTTGTCTCAAAATGCTAATTTCTAATCTTATTTGAAGTCAGTTGTGAACTTAAATCTAGAACAGTGTCACTATTATAGAACTAAAACTGAGTTTAATAGACTTGAAACGAAGAGGACAACATGGAAGGTAAAAAAAAAAAAGGTGCTACTTTTGAGGGGAAAAATACATATTCTGAGCATTATAAGCTTATTATGAGACACAAAACTTCACAATACTAGAAAAATATTGCTAAGAATGAGTTTTCCCAGCTATTTTCAAGATCTCTCTTATCTCGTAAAGCTTAAATCTAATGTCTTATTTCTAGATATCTTATCTAGTGAATTTTCACTTGTTCCATTGGCAGATTGTTTTGCTCATTACAAGCAAAAAATATTTAAAAAATATTATTATCTTATTTTTGGAGTGGCCTTTTTTCCAGTGAATAATTGGAGCTTGAAATAGACTTAAATGCTTAATGTTACGTTGGCTGAATGCTAATGTTAGATACAGGAAGTCAACATGAATTGTGTTTCGACATGACATCATTTGAGATTTCCACTTTGAGCATGACGTCACAGCAACATGGCTGCCGTGGCAATTTGGTCGCAGGATACTTTACATAAAGAGGTTTAGACTTTAGACTGGATCATATTTAAAAACTGAAGACATAAAACCTACTTGACCACTTTTTTTTTTCTTTTTCTTTTAAACCGTGTGTAACACATTAACATTTGTTTAGCCATGACCCTAGAACAAAGATCTCCTCAGGCTCCAGTGAAGCTGTTTTTACAGTGTTTAAGTTGAAATTCATGCCAAATTGCCCTAAGAAGAAAATAAACATTTGTCACAGAGAGATTCAAACTTTGAATATTATTCTTTTGTTAGGCGAGAACAACTTGATAAGTAGAGGATCTTTGTAAAGGTTGTGTGAGATCTTTGATAGTTTATATGTGCATGAAAATATCTTCCATCATTTCAGTCATTAAGAAAAACACAGATCCAGAAGAGTCAGAACAATCATTTTTTTATTATAGTAATATTCCTGTGAGCACCTGCTCCCACAGCGCGCCTCCATCATGACTCTATTTACAGACGGGTACAGTGTGCTGCTGTTCCTGCTCCTGTATGAAGGCAGATCTAAAAACACACTCTGCTCATCACACCTGTTCAGCTTCTGACTGACAGACACAAGATGGAGAAAGCTTACATTCACCAACTAAATTGAAAAAGATTATTACTTTAAAAGGTTCTTTTTCAAATGTAATAATATCTGCACATGGTAAATTAAAGTTAAGGCTTTAAAGAATATGGTCACACCATGTTTCTGTCTGCACTGGCACTGAAAGTCGGCATCAGACAAATTAAGATTTCAGGTTTTAGAAGTTGGCTTGGTAGAAAATCTTCCTACAAAACGCTGCAATTAAAAATAAATAAAGAATAAAAAAAACCCTTGTTGGCTAATAAAAGGTCCATCGTTAATGTAAAAAAAAAATTAATCTTTAATTCCACACATGAAAACAATATGTGTTTCTAATGAGATTAAGAGGCCATGGCAAACACTGGTTAACTGCTGCAGGCTTTACCGGGACATGATATATAACCACGGGGAGTTTCAGGATTTTAAAACCATATGTTGGAGTCTAAATGACAAGAAGGTACAAAAGTTTTAATAATAATAATAATAATAATAATAATTTCTAAATGTAAGAAAACAGTTCTACAGAGGCACCAGATTCCATCGGCCATTTTACTGTGTCGCACAATTATTGTTTTTGATCTGTATAAGGCAGCAAACACTAAAAAAACTCAAACAAACAAGGCAGTTCTATTTATTTTGTGAGGTGTTAGTGTGAAATGAGTCTCATTTCTTTGAAGAGAGCAATGTCAGGAAAAGTGTCTGATTTAAAAATGAAGGATATTTCTAATGGGATCCGTTCTGTAATGCTGTTCATGTTAGTCCAGCCGCTACTGGAGCAATGCAGAAACATGTTGTACATATTAGTGCACAACACTAGGTCAGTGGTGATTCTTGAGTCCATTGGGGCCCAAGGCAAAAATCAATTTAGGGAGCCCTCCAACGCAGGGTTCAGCAGGGCAATGAGAGAGAATGCGGTCAGATGGGGCCCCCTCAGGGAGGTTTCCTGTCATTGCAAAATTTGCACATTATGGGTCGCTGCTTTAGTTTACATTTTGTCAGCCCTCTGGGGCCCCCTACTGGTCTGGGGCCCAAGCAGTTGCCTGCCTTATCTGTTTTTAACTCCATCATTTCACCAGATGAGGGACTTTAGTGAGTCTGTGAAGACATTCTCCTTGATAAACTTTGAAGGGAATGACACAGCATGTTTCAGGTCAGTCATAATCCTCCGAGCAGAAGGTCACAGCCTGAATGTCTCAAAAATAAATAAGTTCCCCGCCTGCAGCACGGCTGGAGTCCAAAACATCAGACTGATAAAGCTTGGCTGGCTCTCTATCGCAGAGAAGAATCAAGGTCCAAGAAACACAACACTGGATGTAAATGAAACTACAGACTCAGAATAATTAAAGTAACTCACAGAGAGAATCAGAATGCAGACGGTGCAGACAGTATGCTGTGTCCACTGATCATCATCAGTCGCCTGATCTCTCTTTTGATTATTGTGAAATAGAATTTACATAATCTGTTACCTCCTCGGGTATCACCATGTTTGTAGTTTACAACATGGCCTGAGCCTTCTGGTACGCCCTCTAGAGGTATCCTCCAGTAACACTCGTAGTGCACAGTCTAAGTATTTGATCGATTATGTTCATGACACAGCATGTTGTGTACCTGAACACAAGGTGAAACAGCTTTCTGGGACGCCCAAAAGGACTCGAGAAATGTCAATATTTGCTGACCTGGGAATTTGAATGGACCCCGTGTTGCTCCCTCTTTTTCTCTCTCTGCAGCTTTTGGTTGAAAACATGCCTGAAGTCGAGTTTTCAGTACTGCCATTCATTAACAGATTATATCATATTAAAACACGTTGTATTGAAGAGGATCAAAATGGACCCGAATTAGACAACTTTCATAAGCAGATGGATCAGAGTTGAGGTTAATCTAAGGCTGTTCTGGAGATATAACGGGCGTGTTAATAGATTAGCTGTGCCGCAGACGACTCTTTAAGGCATTGAAAACCTGAAGCAAACACTTTGACTGGCGATCCTGCAGAGAGGCTTGTTGTTGACGCTGTTTACTTTGTGCTGGTGTGGGGAAACGAGTGTAATCAATAATGCTGAGCTCTTACATTCCTCTCAGGTGAGCCTCGCACAACAAAACAAAAAACAGAAAGAAAAAAAACATTAAGTAAAACGAGCACGGAGAGAAAAAAAAATGCTGCGTTTCAGGAGGAGAGCTGCAAGGAGCTGAAGGCTGCTCGGAACATTCAACGCTCATCACGTCTTCCCCTTTACAATTAAACAGGCTAAATATAATCAGTACATTCAGATAAGCTGTGCAGTCATACTGTGTCTGCAGCCTATGTACAAGTACATCTGTAATTACTTCAACTACTTCTTTATACTGTGTGTCTAATTAGAAAAATGTGTTGCACAAAGTTCATTTCCTCAAACGCTTTCTGTGATTGAAGGAAGATAATAAAATAAAGGTAAAATTCTCACATTCGCGCGGATAAATTCATCAAAAATAAGTTTGATCAAAATACACTGTACAGTAATCATACGAAAAATAAAAATATCCTACGCTGGCTATACGATAAATCCTGTTCGGTTCATCTGCTGGAGGTGTTAAAGACAGACCGTCTAATCAATGGGCTCCCAGTTTATAACAATGCAATTAACTACTAATGTTAAACCTCTATGTACAGTTTATATAGTATGCACTTGCTGATTTTATTGTACAATAGCTGTTCTAATATGTTGGCAGAAAGACCACCTGAAGTGAAAATTCTGGTTCAGATAAAGTCCCACCAGTGTTCTGCACACTCGGCCACAGCACACACAGGGTTAATAATTCCATCCTCTCATGTTTTCATGGTGCAGATTGGAACCACGATGACCAGGATCACCGTGCAGGTAGCGGCTGCGATCAGTGCGCCGATCTTGCACGCCTTCGCCCTCCTAAACTCCGCCTCCTTCCTCTTCAGCAGCGAATCAAAGCCCGGCGTGTAGACATCCTCCATCCAGTACTCCAGGTTGTTGGGGTTCAGGGACTCCTGGGTCTGATGAAAAACAAACACACAATGTTTTGATTCAAGCTGTGAAGAAATAGAGTCAGCTGCACGTTTCCTTGTACAACACAGAGATAGAGTTATTAGAAATTCAAACCATTAGTTTTATTTTAAGAGCCTGTGGTCAAAACTTATTCAAGGCTCTACTTATTTTTCAGTCCTGATTTTCTTTAAACCAGGAGGATGATTTTATGCTTTTAAACAAAGAGAAATCCCATGTTAAATACACTAATTTTAAATTAAACATTTTCATGTTTTAATAGAAACAGACTATCATTGCCAACATGTCTAGCTATCCAGACATTGTGTAATCATGAACACTACTTAATACACTGTAATGAACATCTCTGTTAAATACATTTTAAGCTGTACTTTAGCCTACAGAATGTTTGAAGACTAGTGCTGAGCATTAACTAGTTAGGGCCTGTTAGGTTGGGGTTGTTTCTGTAGTAGATGAACAATGATGAAATCGTGAAACAGACTGTGGATCATCTTAGATTTATTCAGCCATGGTCAGACAACATAGAAACACAACACACATGGCTGGCAAAGTGCGGACCATCACTGACCCATGCTGACCAAGATCTCACAATCATTGACAATCATTGGTAAAGTCTTCATCTTCACAGTGTTGATTATATTCTACTAGAAGGTACAGCCCACACATTCCTGGCTGCTTCTGTTCATCTCTAAAAGACTAGAAAGAAGACATCACCTTGACTCTTACATTTCCTTTTCAGCTCACAACAGACTCTTCAATCCAAATATAACTCTGCTGCTATGAGGTCTCTAACACATATGTATTACAGCTTCACAAACCTAAAAGAAGAATTACTCTTAGATGGTTGACACAATTCAAATATATATCCACAAAATTATCAAGATGAATGAATTCATGAAAATACGTACTAACAGGGCCTGTGTCCACAGACAGCGCTTTTTGCGCCCTGAACACCACTTCAGAGCGTTTCTCACCACCGCTTATTGTTGGTACCTTACAGTACCAAGGTTACCTTCTCCTTCCCTTGGTAATGACAAATAGGTGTGCTTAATATTGTCTTTAATTCAAGGAAATATGATCAAGGAAACATGAAAACAATGTCAAGGAGTCGTGTCCTGGCATCAGCAGCCGCTCTTCACCTGGAAATTAAACCCTTGAAAAGAAGAGTCAGACTAGTGTCTCCTCATCATTTGTTGTGGACAAATTTGATGGTTGTAATTGTTTTGATTGGTCACTGAGGGAGAAGTAACATTGATGAGCGTGTTCTTAAAGTTAAACTTCCCTCAACTGCGACAAGAAACAGCTGACACCGAGGGCGTTTTAGCGCTTTGGACTTTGAGCGCTGAACTACATTGGGTTTGTATCGCAAACACTGTCTGTGGACACAGACCCTTAACCATGTTTAATTAACATCTGAAGTTGATACATTATTGTTTTTCATTGCGATTAATCGCTTGCTTTGTACCTTTAGGCTCACAATGGATGAGCCTCCTCAGTGTCTCCCTATAGTCACAGTCATGGAAAACAACAACACCGCTGCATCTTTGAAAGTCATTTCATCTATTTCAAAACTCTCAAAGAGCTCAGCTGGTGAGTCAAAAGTAAATATCCACCTTATGACTTCAAACATTTACCTTCACTTGAGCTGTTTTTATTTAGTTTTTGCCGAGGTTAAGTTATTGTCATAACCTTCAATCTACCAGAAGGTCCTTTACTTTATTGAAGTAAACTACTGGGTTGAATTTCAACAGCCAGTACTCTGAGCTTAAGACAGTGCAACAATTCAAAATAAAAGCCAAACTATTTAAATTTTTAAATGTGAAATGATGGAATTTCAAACACATGATTAAAAATGCTTTTAATCACGATTAACTATTGACATTTTGTGATTAATCAGGATTATAAATTGTCTGACAACCCTATTGAAAACACATGCCTCTTAACATGCTGATAGATTTATTTGCTCTTGGCATTAACTTTGAATTGCATTGGGCTGGATATAGGCTCAATTCTAATGAGATCTCCCTCCAACATGTTTCCTGCATGATCCAGTCTGTAGCTTTTTACTAATTCACTGTGATTACAGTCTCTCTCTCTTCCTCTTTCTGCCGTTATCTCGTCTGCTTAAGAAACTCTTCATCCTCTCAAATGTCCTCCTCACTTCTAACTAACACCAACTGTTTTTTCTGCAGCACGTTTTTTTAACACGTTTTCATCATGTTTTACATGGTGCATAATGACATCATCAAAAAAATGTCTATGCAATGACTCAGAAGACCCAAGCAAAAATTCTATACTGTATAGGCAGTGTCTGGGAGAGCACTTCTGCTGCTGAGTTGTGAGGGTTAATGTTTACAGTCTCCAGTTCAGTAAAGTGTAGGTTCATGTTATTGTTCCACAGGAGCCATATGTTAAGATATGCAGACTGTGATACACAAAGATTGATTTTGTTTGTTACAATCTGCTCTGCCAGCAGAGACGTTCTTCATTTTAATGAGCCAACCAAAAGCATATTGAACTGAACTGATTTCTGTTCATACACTGAGGGAGAGAGAGCAGCTCACACAAACATGTTCCACATTAATATGATCGATTATAGCCCGGAAGATTAAACTACTCTGGGTGCTCGTCCCTTCATTAAGCTCCTGTCTTGTGTGAAGGAGGTTAACATGTTTATTAGTGAGGTAAAGAGCACAACACGCACTGTACCACAGCAGAGAGGGCGGGGGAGAAGGAGGGGAGACGGTCCAGTAATCGAGCAGACTAGACTGAGCATAAAGCAGGAGACATATTTCCTCTGAGCACAGCTGCCTCAGATAAAAGCGAGAGAGAGAGAGAGAAAAGCACCCGAGATGAAATGTTATTAGTGTTCACCTGTTAGTCAGAGATATTGGTAATCATTACTGAAACAAATCAGAGTGATTGAAATCTGCTGCTAGAAGTCACTCAGCCTGCAGATTGAGGATCATTAACACTGATTCCACATAATCATTCTCCTGAACTGAGGAGCAGCATACTCACAATTACAGTCACAGAGAGAGAGAGATAGCGAGAGAGGAGAGCTTCACTGTTTGAACTTATGACAGAGCTCACTGCCTTTATATCTGACATGCATCTATTTTTAGTGTCACGCTATTTGACTTTTCAGCCAACTACTCTCCCTTTGCCTCAACCCCTCTGTCCCTAACATGTTCTATCTTTCTACCTTGTTGTTTATCAGTTGGCATCTCCATGCATCCTGCTGAGTCTGTGTTTGAGGAGGGGGGGGGGGGGTGCACCATATGGTCCTGGTTTGACGATGTTCGATACCTTAATGAGTTATTGTATATTTGAAGGGGAAATTTGCTGCTGGGAAGATGGACTTGTCATAAACCCAGACTGTCTCTGCAGAAGAAAGTTGAAAAATGGTTCAGTGCTACATGCATGGCCAGAGAGAATTCAAGATAAAGGGCTGTGTCATTCCATTCTGCCTTAAGGGTTCAAATACTTCATCACCCAGAGTGCTCTGAGCTCGTAGTCTTCCACCCCAAGTCCCAAGTTCCCTATTGGATAGGCTTGACTGGAGCTTCTGTTGGGTGATTAAATGTTAAATACGAAGCAGATTTCCATGTGTTTACCTGTCAGAGAACGAAAAAGTGGTCACCAAGCAACGTGCACCGTTATGTGTACCGCACATTGCATCCTACCTGAAAGGCACAAATGTCCCATAGAGTCTGTGATAAGAGCTACATCTCCCTAGCAACCGTCTGCTTTAGTAATGGTTAATCCTTCTTTACAACGGTCATCTGCCGAGAAATATAAGACCGATGCTATGTGTAATTGGCCAATCAGAATAAAGTACTTCATTAATTATGAGTTAATTAAGTCATTAATAATGCAGCATAACAACTTCAGTGTATAGTGCTCCATTACCTCAGGGACACCTCCAGCTGTCCCCGGCTCTCCCCCTCTCTCCTCATCGCTGTTCTGGTTTAAAGAGTGACTGGGGTAACTGGAGACTTGCAATTGAATGTGTCACTTTCCTTCTTCAACATCTGTTGTAACTATGACGACGACTGACACTTTGGCTCCAATTTACCCGTTAACAATGGTCACTTGTTAATCTGTAACACCGGCTGGTGACCTCTTGCTCCTCTGTGATTCCTCCCTCTGCTCTGGCTCTAAGTAGCTCAGAATGTCAGACTCCAACATCGCAGTATTGAAACTGTTTTCCTTCTGATCCACAGTAATGCTGTTTTCTGCCATGTTGACAATGATTCCACATAATCAACCATGTTGGGGTGTTTTGACTCTGGTTCCACCCCTCTTTCAAGGCCATTCTCCACGTGCATCATTAAAGAGCCCATATTATGCCCTTTTTGGGGTTTGTATATTTAATCTATGTACCTACTTTTGTACGTTCACAATAGCTAAAGTCCGAAAAAAGTGTCTGTTTTCATGAACTGCTCCTCCTTGCTCCCTCTACGCTCTGAGTCTGTCAGCTACGCTCTGCTGAGCCCACACTGTTAGACCCCACGTGGGCCAAGTCTGCTCTGATTGGTCTGCCGATCCGCTCTGTCGTTATTGGTCAGTTGCTCAGCACGCGTCTCGGAAATGTCCCGCCTCTTTTACCATATTAGGAATGCAGCCACTGGCTCTGTCCGAGGGGAGCATAAACATTAGCACCTTAGCACTACTGTGCTACCGCAGGCTACGGCATATCGTGGGCGTGCTACAGAAGTTAACGGGCGTGCAACATGAACTGCAGGGCTTGCCACAACGAGCCAATGGGCTTAGATCAGTGATCTCACACTGACAATGACGTCGGACTGACAAATTTTTATCGAGGGGGGCTAGAACCGAGCCTTACATGCAGCTAATGCTACAGCTAACAGGAGGAGGTAGGAGAAGCCGCGTTTCTGCGGACTTTGTATTTTTGCACATAGATGTGTCTAAACATGCACAGGACACTTGGAAAACACACTAAAGAGCATATAAAACCAGAAAAAGCATAATATGGGACCTTTAATATACAAATATGATCTATATTAAAGTTCTGATTTTTGGTTTCTAACAGATCTTCCTGTGGTGTGGTGATCTGATCTGATCAGAAAAACGTTAGGGCTCCCCCAATTTTAAAGAGGACATATTCTCCCCCTTCTCCACCTTTTCAAACAGTCCCCTGTGGTCTAAATGAAACATCTGTGCTGTGCTTTGTTCAAAATATAACATGAATCAAGCACCAGAGGAGGTTTGTGACCCTGTATAAACCAGCTCTCTCAGAACGCTCCGTTTTGGTGTGTGTGTCTCTGAGCCCCCCCCCCCCGAGTTTTCCCCGTAGACATCACTCCTCTGTAGAGAGAATAAAAATGGTGGACCTGTGTAAAAGTTTTGTTCTAGGCTCGGAGTGGAGTCCATGGGTGAAGATACCAGGGGAGGGTTTTTTTACCAGAATCCCACTGTGACATCACAAGGAGAGAAAAAAACTGAGCATTTTTTTCTGTGTTGTAAGACTTATGCAGACCACAAACAAAGGACTGGATGGGTTTATTTCACATTTTGTGGGTCAGTAGGCACTCAGGTTACCCAAATATATGTTCACAAACACTGTACAAGTGGATTTTTCATAATATGACCCGTTTAATACATAAGATCAGATCTGCTGTCTTGTGGGGCGAACCCCGAGGACAGCCGAGCACGCACTCTGTGGATTGTCACGTGAAAAAAACGATAGCCAATTAGAAAGCAAGCTGTCTAAAGGAGGAAACAACAATCAAACAAATCCATTTTAACTCACCTCCAGCTCGCACTTTAACATGTACAGCCCATGTTCAAACTGTCTACACATCTTCATCCATTACTTTATATTTTTCTTTGTTACTTCTCTGTACAAAGTACACCAATAACTATGATTACCAAATCTTTCTACTCGTCTCCCAACATATTTGTTTACTCAAAAGTCGCTTTCAACTGCGAGAGATTTAGTAAGAGTTTGAGTTTTTTAGAGTGAGGACTCTGGTTGTTGGTGAATGAATCTGTTGTAGGGCTTTTACTCTGCTGGAGGAGCTGTAAGTGTGAACACAAACAGACTTCACCCGGAGTTTCTCCTGCCAGACCCTTAGTATTTATTCTGCAGCAAGTCCAAGTGAGCTGATGTGAGAATGCAGCAGGACATTCTCAGGAGAAATCACCTGCAGCCAATAGAAGGGGGTGGTGACGTTTATATACTGTGACTGCTGCACGCTTCATAGAGTGTCTGCATGCAACCGCTATGATCTCCCTGCACGTAAATAAACAGCTGCAATATGTTTTCTGTTCTCCAGGATGCTGTTCTCCGCTCTTTTGTTATGGTGGTTGGTGTCTTTCTGTTGAACTACATGTGGCATTGCTAAAGATACAAATATTTTCATTATAGTATCATATAGTGGACTCTGTTGCGTCGCCTGAATATTGGAATCTCTGGAGCAGTCCTCCTGAAATGATCTAGATATTTACAGGAGTGTAAATGTGAAAACGGCTTTAGTGTGTGGTAAGCTGTCTTGGTCTAATCATTGCTCTCCTCATGTTGAAAGGAGAAGACCCCAAAAATTACAATTATCGA
Organism: Labrus mixtus; assembly: GCF_963584025.1. NCBI lineage: Eukaryota > Metazoa > Chordata > Actinopteri > Labriformes > Labridae > Labrus > Labrus mixtus. Next base: position 34,125,210 of record NC_083612.1, on the reverse strand, counting down.
GAGCATAGCATTTACCTTTCACAGATAGATTAAGTTTAAACAGCCACAGTTACACAGTTACAGGCAGTCATGCTCCTTTCACCCCGTCTGTTCTGAGATGTGTCAGCATTCAGTACCTGCAGGTCCAGAGCGGTGAGCTGCTTCCCCTTCTCTCCTGAGCTGCGTTTGTACTCCTCCAAGGTCCAGGACGGCTGGCCACGCTTCCCGTCCGACACACTGGTGAGCCTCAGGTCCGTGTACAGGGGGCTGCCTTTGACGTGGGCTTTAACGGAGGGGGGGAAGGGGTGAGGAGAGAAAACCTGCTCGACCAGGTAGGGGTCCTTCGGAGGTTTAGGGGGGCGGTGGGCCTGGGGGAGCTCGTACTGACGCTCTCGCTCTGCCTGGAAATTAAGACAAGACAGGTCATAATATATCTTAATTTAAGATCGACAGGAGAGTCACTCAGAGTGTATGAAGCAGAGCGTCCGTCTGAGCATTCAGAGGCTGTCATACTTTATACACAGTGTACTGTTAAATATCTTCAGACTGCAGAAGTAAATGTCTAGTGAGGTGCTGAGATGCTGCTCAATAGAATCTAGAGGATTGCACAATCATGCACAAACAGGGAACAGTCTGTCATTGCTGCAATTTAGGTTTTCAATCTGAATAAATCTGGTCAAAATACATTTAGTTGAGTTTTTGGATCCTGACAGACAGAGAGATAAACCGCTTTGTTAAATTGTAAGATCATGTTTTAATCAGATACATCTTTTACATCGCCTCAAACCAGACTTTATTGAAGAAATGTCATGTTTTTGAAGTAGACATACTAATGTTGTACTCAAGGAGGGAACGATTGTGTGATGTGTTGACTGTGGATGTTTCTTTAAACTTCACACTAACAGCGATCAGAACAGTGTCTGAACTGCTCTTTTATCATACTATACCTAGGCAAAATCCCGGACTATCTCATGTCAGACGATAAATATCTCTATAAAGTCCTTCTGGTTGCAGCTAAGAAAGCAATCACACAGAAATGGCTGCAGGCAAACCCCCCATCAAAGGATGATTGGTTAGCAATAATCAACGAAATACACTGCATGGAGAGACTGTCCTTCTCATTAAGGCTAAAGTTTGACCAATATATAAAAGTGGTATGTATATGTATATGGAATATGTACTGTACGGAATGTAACTCATCTTAAATGAAAAACACTGATTTGTGTATTTTGACTAATGTATGGCCCAGGTTACCTTTTTTCTTTTCTTTCCTTTTTTATTCCCTTCTTTTCTTTTGTCTTGTTTTACTCTGAAAATATCAATAAAAAGAAAGTATCAAAAAAAGAACAGTGTCTGAACTGACAGATCTGACTGTATGACTGACTCTGTATCTGAATGTAAAACTGTTTCTTTGTCCTTGGATGATTTTTGGATTAAGTTTCATCGTCTCTTATGTGTGTTACCAAGCTAGCTGTTGACTCACAAACCCAACAGAGAGTATGTCCAGTTTATAAAAAATGCCACCACCAAATGCAGCTGTTATTATGCCTTGGTACTTACAAAATGCATATTGGTGTCCCAGTATGTGAATTCACATTGTATTAGGAAATTGGGGAAGCGTGTGAGGCATGGTGTTCCACATAAATGGTATGGCATGGTAAATGGTAAATGGACTTGAGCTTGTATAGCTCAAGTCACTACACCTACCCATTCACAATCTGATGGCTGAGGTTTCTATGTAAAGTGACCGTCTGAAGTAACTAATCCCATTCATACACATTCATGCGCCACTGATGAAGCAGAGGGAGCAATTCAGGGTTAAGTGGCATGCCCACATCGGACATGTTGCTGCAGGAGCTGGGGATCGACCCCTCAACCTTCCAGTTGAGAGATGACCAACTCTACCAACTGAGCCTCAGCTGCCCTTGTGCACACACACACACACACACACACACACACAGCCCTGTGCTGTACTGTCTCACCAACTCACATCGCCAACTTCTTAATCCTCTGTTACTACCGCAGAGTTTGGTGACAAGTCCAAACTCAAACTTTGATTTGAGGCTACTATAAACATTTCAAACCATTAAAAACACGAGTTGTCCGCCTGAAATATAGACCGTGAAATTAAACTTAATCAATTCAGCTGGTTCTTGTTTGATTCTAGTAAGAATCCTCATATTCTGCTGCAGAAAGAAGCCCATCACACTCCCATATTTCTCCATCCAATCAAAAGAGTGTTTCTCCTCCATCACAGAGTTATTCATTTCCAGGGAGCAGTTTTTTCTGAACAGCTCTCCTTTTTTATGAAATATATTTTCTCATCCGAGCACACAGAACATTGAACAGAGAATAAAGCATAGCTGCAGACAGAGTATCGATCGTGGCGATCCCTCGGCACTCAGAAGAAGCTGCCAGCAATACAAAGCACAGAGAGAAACGTGTCTGCAAGGGTCAATGAAGGAGGAATAAATGTGTTTGTCTTTATTAAGCAGAGACGCTAAGGAGGCTCTCCTGTTCATATGTCAACTGTACAGTGTTAGAGAGACTCTGGTCTGTTACCAAAGCTTGCCCAAGCAGCACATTCATGAGTCATGAATAGTTTTCTGTTGTGTAATATTCAAGTTTTCTGTAACATTTGGCATTTAAATACGGCGCCTGATGGGGATTGACTCACTTTTGGGAGCAAGACTCTTGTGGTCAGTCGAGGAACTGCATTTTTTGTGACTTCCATATTTCATTCCATATTAACACTTTAAACTAATCAAAAATGTCAGCAGGCATTAATTATTAATTAATCTCAGGGCCATATGTAGGCATATCTATGGTGGACCTGAAGGTCAAAACACATGTGCGTTTCACAAAACACAACATTTACAGAGATAGGTTGGTCAGCCCTCCTTGTTCGTGATTATCACATTATCACGATACCAGAATTTTAACCTGCAATGTGATTCTAAAATGCACAAACGCACCGATACATTGCTAACCTATTTGTGAAATTTCGACAGTGCTCTCACTCTTTCACTCGCAGCAGCTTGCCTGAACAAATATTTTTCAAAGCTTCCATAACTTTCGATACCATCATTCCATTAAACAGCAAAAACTTGTTATTTCAGAATATGAAGTGTTGAAATGTATCAAAATATCAAACATAACCCTTTTTGTTTCAAAGATTCATTTTGGGGCTTTTGTGCCTTCAATAGAGAGATAGGACAGTGGATAGAGTCTGAAATCAGAGAGAGAGAGAGAGAGAGAGAGAGTGGAATGACATGCAAGAAAAAAGCCACAGGTGGGATTCAAACCTCAGCCGCCCGCTTAGGGGACTATGGCCTCCATACATGGGGCGCACACACTAACCACTGCACCACCAGCAGCAAGATAACCCTTTTTGTGATTGGAAAATTGGATTGGATCAAAATGTTCCTGCAGTATAGGCCAAAAGCTGGAGTTACAGGATGCTTTCTCTCCAACACCAGTTTTCTCATAACAGCGCCACCTAGTGATTGAATGCCCACAAACAAGCAAATGTAAGAAGTGTAATTTCCCCTTTTTTGGTCATCTGAAAAGAGACATTTAAAATTTGAGGAATGTTGTGTTCCTTAATTGTTTTTGAATTTAAAATTTTTCTTACTTTTTTTGTAGGGATTCGTTAAATGTTGTGTTTTGTGAAATGCTGTTGTGCTCCTTCCTTCATGGCCACCAAACTCAGCAACAACCCGGTCAGCACCAAACGAAAGGTCAGCAAAGAAGAAGATGACATTTTATGCACTGGATCATGACAGACACTCTGTGGACTCTTATATGAGACTGAAGAAAAAAGTGTGTTTTATCCCACTGCCCTGCAGACTTAGGGCGCGGTCACACTGGCCATCTGTACAGTGCTGTACTCAAGCACGATTATCTCTTGTACATAATGTCGTAATACAACATGCTTTATGTTATTATGAAGCGTGCTCAGTTTACAAACAGGCAGACGAGAGAGAGAGAGAGAGAGAGAAAGAGAGAGAGAGAGAGAAAAAGAGACGCGCAGTCGAGTCTGCAGCCGCACATCTGAGAACAACACAGAGAACATGACAGCTACTTTGTGTCTTATATTGAGTCATGTTAGTCAGATACAGACATGAAACTCTGGATTTCTCCAGAATGAAGGCTGTCAGCGTTGTTTACCCGCATGCTTGTGCTCGTGCATGAAGTGTACCGTGCTGAAGCACACCTCTCTGAAGTGTGCCAAAGCCAAGGAAGTGTACCGTGCCTGAGCACGACACGGAGCGGTCACACTGGTCAAACAAACTGGACTTTAGCGTTGAAGCGTGCTTGGGCACGGTACGGATGACCAGTGTGACCGTGCCCTTAATACTTAGATACTCATATCTATTCCCTGTTTTAATCTTGTGTGTCTGTCCACAGTTATCTATCAGGAATGTGATCTTATTTTTGACAAATGACCTTGATTGTCAATCAGGGTTTTCTGCATCATAACCCCCGCTGTGCCAAAGCAGTGGCATGACTGAACGAATAATAAGATTATTATTATAAGATTATTTTATCCAAGCTTACAGAACAGCAATGCTCCATGTTTCTAATAAGCCTGAGGGTGGGTTTTCACCTGGTAGCATTGGGCAGGTTTGAACCTGAGATCAGTGGCTGGTTCAATCAAAGAACACTGTTATGAAATCTGGTTTTGTAGAACAGAATGGATGTACAGTTAACTGGCATTTTCACATACATACATAAAATGTACACTGGAACATTTGTGCATTGTTCCCAGAGCAGCTCTGATGGATTTTTGGAGCCTTCCAGGCATGCTTGTACTCAGTGTCCCCTGACTTTAAAGCTCCACACTTGGACTCGAGTGCACCAGTTGGGCATAAAAACACAGGTCTGATCTCTTATGTCAGACTAAGCTAGGGCAGACTTTTTGAATTTACACTGTGTGCACCACGTCTAACTGAGAACGGTCGTAGCTGTGCCTGCTCTTCACACAGCGCATCACTCATGCATATTTGCAGAGCGCTTTGTGAAGACACAGGATGATGTGTGTTGCCAAGTAACACACTTCATCCTGTCTAACTTCTCCATCAAACTACAGACATGAGATATGGATAACAGAAACCAAATGAAAGAACATTTTGTATTGAATGAAGAAAATAGGAAACTAATGCAGTAGTTGAGCTGTCACAATAGAGTTGTATGCAACATAAACAAAATGTTCCCGCTGAAAGACTAGAAAACACCAACACGTGAATCCTGTCAATGCATCCAACTTAGGCAACCTTTTCAAAAAAATACAAGTCCCTGATTGGTCTTTGCTGCTCGTTCAAGTGTGAGAAGGTGGATGAAGTTCTGGAAGCAGCTTTCTAGAGCCAAGGAAAACTTTCTCATGGCTCGGCAACATGAACCCTGTCTGCCAGTGTTTTGATATGCCGCTTGCATCTGCCCTGCTCCGCTGTCTTACATTTAGGAGTCTTTGCAATGAAACGAGCAACCCACAAGGTTATTTACTAATTAGTGTATCAATGTTTTTTTGTTTTTTTTAATGGATGCTTAACATTGACATAATGAGAGAGAAAAGTAGTTAAAAAGTGTGCAAACACACTGAGGGCCTGATTTACTTGGATCACAGTCACTAATAGCTCCAAACAGTCGTAGAGCCAGACTTGTTTTTCACTGTGGGGGCCAAACTAAGCCACTTACTTCTGCAGGGGTGATTCAGCATTTATTTATCGTGTCTATCTCTGCTAATCATGCCTACTTTAACTACTTGTATTGAATTATCACATAGAGGTCACATTTTTTTGTTGCTATGCGCCCTATTGAGTGGCAGCAAGTCCTTGTAGCTCCAAAGTGTATGTTTTTCTAATAATGTTTTTTATTATTTTTCTCGTTTTAGTGTGTATGGTCGACTGACAATGAGTACAATGACAAGGTTAGTGTACTCGAGAGAGGACCTCCTTATTCTGCAACGGACAAGTCGTGGAGTAAGTCATCAAATCGTCGCTATGGTACGAGCAGACAGAGACGTGTGAGCGAGTGGAAAGACTTTTAGTATTTTTATCATCCGTTAATATCTATGCAGTTTTAAATTAATATTGATGTTTTGTTTGCGCTGTTTGTTCTATTTTTTCTAACTTGTGAGCTATGGGACTCTCCTGAATTTCCCCTAGGGGATGAATAAAGTATTTATCTATCTATCTATATGCCTACCTGTGGGTTTTTTTTCCTCTAAAAGTACCTCAAAGCACCAACCAAGTGGCAACATGTAGATCTTCTTATCTTAATTCTTTAAGGACTCACAAAGAAAATGTGTGTCCAAAGTCACAGTTTAAAGTACTAACAAAGTGAAACGTGTAAGGAAAGCAGTCATTTCACAGATTTAGCGGTCGCAAAGGCAACGTATCTCGTTTGTGAGTCAGGCCCTGAGAGACAGCTTTGTCCATGCTGTAGTTGAGCGAAGAGCTCCTCAATTCAAACAAAACCATAAATCAGCTCACTGTCTGAGTAATCTCTGAGTATGTTTACAGATGACTTTCTCTCTCTCGTGTTAATGCCTTTGCATTGATCATCCTGTAAACAAGAAGCGCTGTCATAGTGTTTTCCTTTTTAAGTTTTGACTGTTGCGTTTTCTGTTTGTATTCCCTCAGATACTAGTCTTGAGTTTCTAAACTTAAGCCTGCTCCATCCAAAAGTTACACCCAGGTGCAACTCAAGCAGGGCTTAAGTCCAGCTGGTGTACAGGGTTTAACTTTAAGTTTGTTTTAACTTCCAGCGAGAAGTAACGTTACACCCAGGAGTCACCCAGCTTCTGCACCCGGCTCCAGCTCCTGATCTTCATGCTTATGTCTGCTTTGAGCCAGGGCTTCTAATTCTAAAATACATCAGTAGTCAGGGAGAGAACACAAATGGATGTGCACCAGTTTATAAAGCTGCTTACAGTGCCTGTGTACCCAGGGATGTTATTTATGGCCTCCTTGCAAATGTTCATGTCTGTGTCTTCTAAAGCAGCTCTGTCAGTCCACATCTTCACAGCTCTGACCGTGACTGGATTTGCTTTCAGCCTTGTGATGTGAGTTGGATGTAACAGGATTGCTAGCTGGTCAGACTTCCCAAAGTAAGGATTGGGCTTTACCAGAGTAAATGGACTTTACACCGCAGGTCAGACTTACCCATTCACACCACATTCACACACAGAAGGCAGAGGCTGCTATGTAAAGTGTGTTAAATAATACATTCATACACATTCAACGCCCCTGATGCACCAGCGGGAGCCATTTGGTGTTCAGTGTCTTGCCCAAGGACACTTCAACATGTGACTACAGGTGCTCGGGATCGAACCCCCAACCGTCATGTTAAGAGACGACCAACTCTATCACTGAGCCCCACTATAAGGACTAGACATTTCTAATGTTACTTTATCAGTGATCCAATGAGTTGTTTCCCCTGGTGGGTAAATTAACACACTGTTCATGTTTTCGGATGCTTTCCTGGAGATTACAGTTACAGTCCCCTAAAAACATTGAGAGCAGCATCAGGGTAGGAGTTAACACATCTACAGATCATGTCAAGTAGTTCTCGCCATAGCCATACAGGAGGTGTTGGAAAACGGTACTGACTACCCAGGACCCCAATGGAGGAAGGAGTCGCTAAATAAATACCATCAAACCCAGTGTACAAGACTCACTTTGAATTTCCTTTTTTTTCCTTTTATCCAAAAAAGTGAGCTACGTCCTTGTGTAAAACTCTGAGAGCTAATTTTATTTTGCCATAAACGGCTTCGTCGCACAGACAAGCGCCATCATAATAGCAAGTGCCGCCACCAGCAACACCCAGTTCACGTGACATGACGTGATTGAAAATCCACCCCCATTGGTTGCCTGCTTGCAATACACAACTGCACAGCTGAACAGATATTGCATGTTGTGGACTTTCCTGGGTTAATTGTGGCCGTGGTGGAAAAAGACCAAGTCTTACACAAGTCTATGTGACATCTTTTAATGGGAACCAGAAATCCTGGACCCTGTTATAAGCAGATGGGGGAATATACACTGTATGAAACACTGCAGTTCTTTTAGTAAATAAAATAGTCTACACTTCACTGTAATAAACCTCTGTCTTCAGAATTTAGTGTGTAATCATCTGTCAGAATAAACATGAAGGGTGTCTTCATTATTTGAGGTGTGTAGGGGGAGGGGGGATATTCTGACTGAGAGTGAGGGGAGCAGGACAGACTCTTGAGGCTTTTCCAACGTGCCCTAAATAGCAGGCTGATCTCAGAGTTCCAGCTGGTGGGTTTGTTGATGCTTCAGTGTTGGCAGAGAGGCCGAGTGTGGCAGCTGAGACCTGACTATTGTTATCTTTACGCTCCTCCTCCTCCTCCTCCTCCTCCTCTAGTTATCATCATCATCAAACCCAGACCAGGCCTGAGAGAAGAGACTGAAGAGATGAATGAAAATTGATTAAAGAAAAATTCATGTAAGAGTTAACAGCACTCACTATCAGAGGATAAACCAATGACATATCTACCTAGCACCGTTAAATATAACAGTCTCTTACAGTCTTCCCACCAGGGATTAGGGATAGTCGTGTCCAATCCCTGAGCAGGGTGGGTGGTTGATTTTTGTTGACTTTTTGTTAAGCACAGTCCCCGAAACTTAAGCACACATATCAGGATATGTGGATATGATACTCGGGGGTTTGCAGAATCTATGGAAGCGACTAGTCATCAGAATTCAAATGATAATGCAAATTGGATGACTGAATATTAATTTTAAATATAGGTCAAATCACCCATAGTCTGAAACTTGAAAAGCATTTCTGTTAATGCATTTTCATTTTCAAATTAGCTTTATCATTTCAATTCTGATCACTAATCGCTTCCATACAGAATCATCCTTTATTATCTTAATCTGGTTGTAATGTGGTGTGTTTCCCTCACACTGATGAGGACACCCTCCTGCTCATACATGAAGAGAAAACACAACGACGACACAGTCTCTCCAGATGGAAACTATAAATAAAAAGATGAATTATTCACCGACAGAGGGGAGAATTAAAAGAAATGGGTAGACTATGAGATTAAACTTCTGCTTATTAAATCAGACAAACTTCCAAAAGCAACCCGAATTTGGATGCATGCAGATTGGATGATTTAACCCAGTTCTTATACTGAAAAATTAATTAATTATTTCCATTGCATCTTTTAAAGGAGCAGTCTTGAAGTGTGTAAGTCGTAGAGGTACAAAATAACGAGGTTACCCAATGCGACCAATTATTTATGACCATGCACCTGAATTCGTGTCACTCATTGACAAACTACAAGTTTTAAAAAAAACAAAGAGCCAACAGCAGGCGGCTCTATATGATCCTCAGTGAGCAATGAAGTGCAAAATAATTCAGACCAACGAGTATCTCCTCCCTCCTCCACTTAGCTATGTGTTTTTAAATGTTGATTCAGTGATGCAATTCAAATCAGCGTTCGTGTAGGGTGTCTGACCTTGGGTGTGACTCATATCTTTATGCTCAGTGAAAAACAGAACACTCATACAATACGATAAAAAATTAAACTGGGAGTCTTCTTCCTCAGAGTCATGCCCAACTCAACATACCTCTGAACCAAAACATGCAGAAATAAATCCAGGGCCTGAATGTGAAATCCAACAGGGTGAAAGCAATCGGATAGGATTCAATCTTGAATTTGGGTTCATAAGAAAAAATAGTTTATGTAATCTGATAAAATCAGATACTGTCACCTGATACAATTACTGTAGGGCTGCAGGATATATCGTTTCAGCATCGTCATCGCGATGTATGCATGCGCAATAGTCACACCGCAAGGACATGAGATGTGAAGAAGAAAAATATATATATATATATTATAAAAAATATATAAAAAATATATTTGAGCCTTTCAATTTAAGTTCATGTATCCTGTCTAAGCCCATTCACATTACTAATAGATCTAAATGAACATCCATCTATATATTTTACCACATTACATGCAACAACTCTCATAGTGAGATCACCTTCTCAGCGCTCTTTCATCTCACCTGCTGTTATCAGGGTCGGGCAGAGCAACGTGCAGCGTGAGTGGTCGAGCGACTGAGAGAGAGAGAGAGCGGTGATGTGAGTGGAGAGGAGCAGGGATTTATACAATGTGACAGTTTGCTTATAGTTAACATCACATAAGGGGCTTTATTTAACACTTTCGGGGTTAAAGGCAGCAGCTTCCAGATCTGTGCGTTCAACTTTGTCTTCAGTCAGAACAGGCTCTCGGTTTTGTTTTTGAGGTCTAAGTCAAAATGCATTGTGCTTGTTCTAGAAATGTCTCTAAATGAGACATTTCATGTTTGAACATTTAAAGGTCAATTTATGAAGGGTGTTGTGTGGGTTTACTCCGGGAGCTCCGGTTTCTTCCCACCATTAAAAATCTATTTTTTTTCCCTCATAGAAATAACAATCAGACAATGATATTAAATAACTTAACTTTACTTTTCATCTGAGTTTGTTATGCATTTAGAAAGTAGACAAAATGTACTAAATCATTAACTATATTATTAAATATATTTATTCTTTGTTTTCATTTACTTTATATTTCAAAATGTTTCCACCACAAAATGACAATAATGATTATGGAACACATTATTTAAAAAAATGTATTTATAACTGAATGATCAAAATGATTGATTCTTTATTAGCTGTTCCCTTCCAAAGCAAAGATCCTAAGCCTCATCACTGGCTTAAATAATTAATTGCAGCTTCTCCTGTCAGGACGTCGGTATAAAGTACCACCCTGCAAAACAAAAAGGTACCACAACAGCTTTGCCCCAGCAGCCATCAGTGTGATGAACAAGATATAATGCAGAAGCAACACTCTCTTGGAGTATTTTTACTATATTTATTGATCTCTGCACTTTTTATCTTGTCTTTCATTTATCTTGTTTTTACTGATGGCTCATTTCTACTTTGCTTTTACTCACCATATTTTATTGATCGCTGGTAAAATCTATCTCGCTTTTACTTTAGGTGTATAGTCTCAATTGTATCTTGTTTTTATTTGTCTTATTCTTATGATGGGTTACTGTATCTTTGTTTTTTTTCCTAAGGGCTTCTCTCTTTAGTAGACTTCTGAGCACTGTTGTCACTTTATCATGTTTTTCCATGTTTTGTCCTGTGCTGTCGTTTTATGTGTAAAAAGAAGCCGACTCATGCTGCAAACCAAATCTACCTACGGGTACATAAAGTAACCTTAACCTTAACTGCGCCAAAAGAAGACAAGAGCATGTGTGAGTGCATATACAGCGCATAAGAATGGCACAAATGCTTATTTTATATTTAGTCTTGAATGTATATGCATAAGCACCTAGTATGTTTGTAATATATCACATTTGACAATTCAATTGCATGATTTCCGGAGCTTTATTTTGAAAATTAGAAGCTCAGGGGGCGCGGCTTCAGGCCACCAGACGAGAGCATCCCGGGCTACAGACATTCAGTTAGTGATGTGAAAAGCAGTTCTTTTCAGTGTACTGAATCAGTAGAATCAGTTCAGTAAAGTTATTCGTTCAAAAGATTCGTTCACTGAATCGTTCAGTACTTCTCTGCAGCTCTGTCTGTGAATCAGAATTTAATAAACTGAAACACGGCCGAACATTTAGTTCTGCTCGCGATCGTACTGAGAACAGCCGGTGGTGAATAATAAACCAATGAGCTGAGAATTTAGTTGGATAAAGTTACAGTTTGCAAACTGAAAGCTGCTAAAACAATCACATTTACTTTCCCCGACCGTTCTGTTCAGTACGTTCACTGAACGAGAGATCCGCTCTTCCTCTCAGTTCGTTCAGTGAACGAACTGAGAGGAAGAGCGGAACTGAACGAGAGCTCACACACAAGAACGAGAGCACACACACACACACACACACACACACACACACACACACACACACACACACACACACACACACACACACACACACACACTGTACTGACTGAGGAGAGGAGGGAGGGCAGGCTTTGAGTGACTCTTACGGTCTAGAGAGAGAGACACGAGACGGGAGAGAGGAGAGCGCAACTGAAGTTGGGAAATGAACGACTCTTTTCAGTAAGTGATTCAGTTCAGTTCGTTCACCCAGATCATTCGTTCGTTTTGAACGAATCGTTCACGAACTACACATCACTACATTCAGTACACTCTTGACAAAAAGGAGACAGATCTGGCATCGAAAAACCCTCTACAATCAAGTTCAATAACAAATTAATAAAGCCTAAAAGACTTCCTGCTCGATATCCCGACAACAAACTATTCTGTTATCTCGTCATCTTTTTGTTGATCATTAGATTACAGCACGTGGACAATGAAATATATATGAATGTTGTGTAGTGAGATCATGTGTCAGTTCTATTTTAATGTTTCTTTTCTTTCCTCTGTCATGATGCTTTTGATGTTGTGTGAAGCACTTTGAATTGCCTTGTTGTTGAAATGTGCTATAGAAATAAACCTGCCTTGCCTTTTGATGACAAAAAGGGTCATCATAAAGAGTTAGTCATTAAACGTTACAAGAAGGCAACAATGTCCAGTCACCAGAATGATTGTAATGTTGCATAAATAACTGGCTTTATACTCACATATCACAGTGGGATTCTAATCTCATTACTGACCACCAGTGTGTACACTGAGTAATTGCACACTGCAGCGTGTAAATGGATTAACAGATTTTCATCCTGAGCTGCAGTCACAATCTTCTGCTTCCTTCCAGGATGTAAATGTAGTTATCAATTTCCTCCAGAGGAAAATAATCGGATTTACTTCTGAACATGTAAACATATTAGATGAGTTAGCAGGTAAACATGACAGGTGCGTTCCTCAGCTTTCATGTAGGTGGTACGGTGTGTATTTAAATATTATTTTACAGTATGAGGATAGAAACTGGAGAGGCAGAGTGTCGCAGACAAAGAGATGCTTTTTCCATGAGGAGGCAAAAAAGAAAACAAGACTTCTATGCATCAATCTCATCACAGTTTAACTGGATTTCATGTGTAAATAAACTCCTCTGAGATCCATCAAGACTCATTTCAAACTGTTATTTAAATTAATATTTAAGATATTTTAATCCTGATGATACAAACAGCCTCTAGCCAATATCTGTAGAGGCTCACAGGGTTAAGACTCAGCCATTTCTCCGATATTGGATTCTATGCTCTGATCTCTATTCTTTTTTAAGAGCCATAATCATTATTTTAGCAAAAACTTTACAATTTAGGCCTTAAAACAGATACAGAAAAAAACAATTTCTTTAATAAATCTTAGCTTCAACAGTAGGAATTTGACACAGCGTCATGGTTTCAACAGTAAACCCAATTCAGAAGAGCCTTAAACCTGAAATGTCTAATGTCCAGCAGGGGGCGACTCCGAGGGCTGCAAAGAAAAGGGCCTAGTTAGCAAAAGGATTGCGCAGCTTTTTGTGCTTACGTCCATCTTTAGAGCAAACGAGTCAAAAAGACACCATCTAATTCACAACACACATGGAAAGGGTTAAATGTTCCCCTTATTGTGCTGCAGTTAGCGTCTCTGTGCACAGGTGCTGTTTGCGCTTATTTAAATGACCAAGTATGCAGTCAGATAGGTAAAAATTGGCCTCCTGCTGTGCAAATTAGCCTCATAACAAAAAAATGTCTGATTCACAAACATTGGTGCTAACAGCCATGCACAGTTATTGTCAGGAAAGGGGAAAGTAGGACACAGGGAGTGTCTTAAAGTTATCTAGGAAGGATAATCATAAAAATTGCAGGCAATAGAGCCAAAACACCCTTCTAAACTAACTAACACACTGAAAATGATTAACTAAACCACTGCTGCCAATCAGCTGACTCAAAACTAATTTGTCCAGGAGAACCAGAAAACAATTCAGTAAAGGCTGCAAGGGAAGCCTTAACACTCAACACGAAAGGCATGGGGTGTATCAACAAAACTACCCAGCAACCCAAGTTATTTACTGAGAGTCTATAGCAACAGACACAAATACACAGAGAGTTACTAGTTTGTGTTCTTGAACAAACAGACATCAAGAGACAACACAGGGGGAACCTCTCACTACCTCTGAAGGTTAGATCATGTGGCAGTGGATTAGTGTTGTACATCGCTTTGGATAAAAGTGTCTGCTAAATGAATTGTAATAATGAGTCAGCACAGAGAACTGAAGTCCAAGAGTATAAACTCCCCACATCTGGTTTTCATCAAGGCCAATCAGCCACAAACATACCTGACTCTGCACTGAGGTGATTCATTCACCAACCTCAGTGAGAAGCTGGACAGTGTGCCCTTACAGTTATAATGAAAACATTAGTGTCTGCTGAGAGTTGGTGGTAACTGCGCCGTAGCATTTATAAGAGATTTCACATGCAAACTTTTCAGGAATCAGGAAAAAAAATCCTCTTCTGAATGAATTAAAAATACAAATTATGTAAATACAGTCTGAAATATGACATTGGCATTACTTTTATTAATCACCATCAGCAGGTCTAACCTTTATCCACATATCGCCAGGACAGTCTTGGAAAATATTTTTTATCTCTATGAGATTTTCTCTTGGATAAATAAAGGATGTGGGTGTTTTTTTTAAGTAGTCCTTGTTTGCTACATTTAGAGAGGAAGCTTTGTTTTAAACTGTGAAACTTGTATCTCATTGTTCAAGTCTGGCCTAATAATAAACTTGAAAAAGTTTCCCCTCCCCTCCTGGCTCATCATCTTCATGTGGACAGAACTGACCTCCTTCAGAATGAGAGTGCAGCTCTGTGCAGAGTAAAGGTGCAGACAGCTTCTCTCCACATTCAAACAGAAAACAAGAGCAAACTGCTCAGAGCAGGACAACTTTCTGGATGAGTTTGTGCCTGAATATTATTAGCGCTCTCTGCTTTGGGAATTAAACTTTGAGACGGAGAAGATGGGGAAGCAAATAATGCACACTTTTGGAGCAATTAGGGGCCGCAATCCATTCCTAGTGAACCAGTTCCCTAGAAGTCTGTGATATAAGGGTCCTCCTTCTCAGTTGATTTATTCCCTCGGTAAACATTTTCCTAATGAGTTTCCGGGCTCAAGTCATCATTGTCTAAAGTATAGTCCCATTAAGAGTAACATAGACCAAACAATGGGGGGATTTGGGGGGAGGGGATACAGTACCACAGCTAGCAGCTAACCAGCGTGTGAACATGTTTATTACTGCTGTGAAAATGAACATTGGGGCTCTATGGGGATTCCTTGACTTTTGGAGCCAGATTCAAGTGGACACTTCAGGAACTGCAGGGTTTTTTTGCTGTTCTGCACAGGCTTCATATTTCAACATCGGAAATTGCTGCTTGATTGTGACGGCCAAGAAGCATCCAACAGGTGATGGTAAGGTAGCTACACTCACTTCTGATATACAGTCTGCCTGTCTCAAACTGTTAGGACTCAGACCTTACTTATGTGGTTCTCACTTCAGCCATGTGAGGCAGCACGGCTACTGCACGCTCATAACTATAACTTGTGATAAAATCAAATAAATATATCTATATATATATTAGAACAATAGCCCATAAGCATAATACTGAATATTAAAGAATTATATGAGATAATAGGATGATCCTGAACAAACTGGAAAAAGACACATTCTGAACAATAATGTTCCCTCTACAGTGATGAGTGCCAGCCGTGGTCCAGAGCCTCAAACACTGCTGACCTTAACAAACTCTGATCTATTATTCAACTAAAGCACAGGTAAATAATGGATCTCTACGTGAGTGATATCCACTAGTGTTTGGAGGTATTGAGCTGGATGTTTCTTTGGTTTAACCTCGTACATAATCATACTGTGAAGGGATTGAGCTCATGTGGGTTGATTTTGAACTGAAGTGTCTGTTACACCCGATTTACTTATTTTGAAGTCTGTACACATATTTGTCAGCAGCACAGCGTGTCTAACAGCAGACACACTGTGAGGAGGATATGTTTGGATAACCACATCAGTGTGTGTTAGACATGTAAGTGTTTACTGTCTGTGTCCGCCATTATTTTTCTTTTACTTTCAATTCATACATGTTCTTAAGCACTTAGGGCAGTGTCAGTGATTACATTACCTTACATTTAGAGTTTCACTTTTTATCATAATTACTGTCAATTCTCATGGACAGGTTGTATCAAAAACATGTCTGTAAAAGGAAAGACTGATCCAAAAAAGCAAAATATAACAACTTTACATTCTGATGGTATATCCTGATTTTTAGCCATTATTTGCAATGATTTAGAGTTAAGATATTTAGGATATCCATCCATTAATTCAGCCATCTGTCCATCTGATTACCATCCATACTTTCATCCATCCATCCAACCATTCATCCATCCATCCATCCATATATCCATCCAACCATCCATCCAGCCAACCATTCATTCATCCATCCATCCATCCATCTACATCCATCCATCCATCCAACCATTCATCCATCCAACCATTCATCCATCCATCCAACCATTCATCCATCCATCCATCCATATATCCATCCAACCATTCATCCATCCAACCATTCATCCATCCATACAACCATTCATCCATCCATCCATCCATATATCCATCCAACCATCCATCCAGCCAACCATTCATTCATCCATCCATCCATCCATCTACATCCATCCATCCATCCAACCATTCATCCATCCAACCATCCATTCATCCATCCATCCATCTATCCATATATCCATCCAACCATCCATCCATCCAGCCAACCATTCATCCATCCATCCATCTACATCCATCCATCCATCCAACCATTCATCCATCCAACCATCCAACCATTCATCCATCCAACCATCCATCCATCCATCCATCCATCCAACCATTCATCCATCCATCTACATCTATCCACCCATCATCCATCCATCCATTCATCCATCCATCCATCCAACAATATATCCATCCATTCATCCATAAACCCATTCATACCTCCATCCATCCAACCATCCATTCATCCATCCATCCAACCATATATCCATCCATTCATCCATCCATCCATCCAACAATATATCCAACCATTCATCCATCCATCCATCCATCCATCCAACAATATATCCAACCATTCATACATCCATCCATCCATCCATCTCAAATCTGATGATTTCAGCTGCTTTACTTACTTTGTACTGGTTATTGTGTGATAACCAGATAATGTAAACATTTATTATTACTTTCACTACTAAACTCACTTATTTTTTCTACACAATGATACAAAATTAATCTGAATGTAGAAACAAAAAGTCTAAATTTCTGAGCGCTGCAGAAGTTATTTGAACTGCACAGTTTTTTAACTCAATTTCATATCTAATACCAATGGTGGATTGGTGTCTGGACTTGTGGCTACACCCTTAATTGATGCCCCAACTGTTTTTTTGTAACACATTTATTACACTATAAATGGGACTCTAGTATTTACACACTGTCGTGTAACTTCTGCTGCTTGAATTCTGGGACTAAGGATCATTATGAAACTAACATTAGCCCCAGAGGAGGAGCAGGTTATACAATCAATACTGGCCCACAGACTTAGCTGAGACAACCACATAATAGGGATGTGCATTTCAAATGAAGTTAGTGATCACAAGGCCCTGGCAAATCTTCTAACAACCCCTCAAATGTGTCTGGGTGTGGCACATAATCACACTCATGCTGCCAATCCTGCAACACACCTGGGACCCATCCACTCATCAAGCTCCTGCAGTATATAGATATATATATATATATATATATACACAAGGCTCTTCACACCAGTCTTCGCCTGATTGATCAGTTCACTTTCATGGATCATTACTCATCTGGGATTTCAAGTCTTGTGCCTCACCCGACAGCTCCTGCCTTTCACCACAACTTCAACTAACATTCCCACCTTCTGCTCAACTATCATTTAAAATGCTGCCTGCAGTGGAAATACATGCGTTCTTGTAAATTCTCTTTTTAGCCAAGGGTATACTCTGAAAGGTGTGCCTGAGAGGAGTAGCTGAAAAGAGCGGTGAAGGGGATGTGTAGGGTCCTCGGTGATGCAGTGGTGGTGCCGGTGATTTTAGCTGCATGTATTGTGATCCCTATGAGTTGTTTCTTGCATTTTTCAGTGAGAATGTTGTACCAGGACACAATGTTAAATGTGAGGACTGATTCAATGAATGAGCGCTATACTGCTGTTAAGATGTCCTGTCTGGCGTTAAAAAAAGTTTCAGCCTCCTCATTAGAAACATGCAGTGTTGGGCTTTCATGTGGATGCAATCTACATGTTGTGCAAATGTTAAATGGACTGGAGCTTGTATAGTGCTTTTCTAGTCTTCTGACTACTCAAAGCACTTTTATACCGCATGTCACCCTTACACATTCACACACTGATGGCAGATGCTGCTTTGTAAAGTGTCAGTATGAGATCATGTGTCTTTCCCATGGACACATCAAAATGTGGCTGCAGGAGCTGGGAATAGAACCCCCAACCTTCAGGTTGCAAGATGCTTCACAACCCTTTAAATAAGATAACAAAGAGTACGGTCTAGACATGCTCTTAAAGGCTTTATATGCGATTTTTTTGATCCAGCAGTTGTCGCCCTTGAGCACCAGCATGAAACCAAAACAACTTGCGCTGCATTGTTGTGTTAGCATGCTAATGCTAGTGATCTTTATTATGCTCGTATCTTCACACTGCATGTAAATTTACCTGAAATGAGCGTGATCTAGAAACACAGTTAAGCAGTGAGTACAGTATGTTATTCTTCTCTAGTCCCTCAATTAAACAACTTTTATACGTGAGGGGAGGAGTCAGCCGGCCGTCCTGGCGATGTAAACAAACTGAAGATAGGACTCTGAAAACTCTGAAAACATCACAGACAGTGGGACTCGGGTGTTACACCCATTGTAGACAGTCATGACTCACAGAGTTATTTTCAGAGGATATACTTGATTTATATTACATTTAAGTGTGAAAAATCACATCACACACAAGACTTTAATGTAAACCGTCATTTGTTATAAATTGGCACAATACAAATAAAGATTGATTGATTGAATTCTAAATACAACATGAAGCTAGCAGATACCTCTCCTGGCTGTTTATTTTCATCCAACTGAAATAATATGTACATCATGAACCCTTGATGCTGATAGTTATTAACATTTTTGAAACCAAACAGCTGCTTTTTAAGCACCCAGAGACATCCTGTCCTCTTGGCAGACTTTAGTGTCTATAATTTGTCAGGATTAATTCCTCTCTGATTCGCTGCTGTGAACATTTCTCCTGGCCGTGAGAAGAGTCATGTGGGACAAAGAGCCACATGGCCACATCAACACTGCTCTTTTTTTACGTCTGAGCCCAGATTTAAGGCTGGAATCTGCTGCTCTGTCCACACAGCTGTGGCACTGGATGAGATCAAAGACCTTTATTATCAAAGATGATTTATCCAAAGAGTTTCTGAGTCTACATGACTTAAAAGACAATAATACATTATATCTGTTGCTTTTGTTATTTTGTTATCTGTATTATTCGACTTAATTTTTTAAAGATTAGTCCTGGAATAATTTATTAAGCTAAAAAGATAAAAGGGGTAGGACTGGATAAGTTATTTAACTTCATCCTACACCCTTTTTGAACATGGACTAGTTAAGGAAAAATAATCGAGCCACTACAGAAAGTATGCTTTGATTGCTGTTTGATTTGTTTAATGTATATTTTTATTTCATTTTTAAAACATGTTCAAAATTAAAAATAAATGAAAAATGAAAAAAGTCACGTTTTCTTTGATTATAGATTGATCTGTTGGTTATGTCTAGAGTCATAAATGAATCATTGTCTGACGACAAAAATAAAAAAATCCTTACTGTGAAATGTTTTACTGAAATATATTAATCAGATATAAAAGGAAGAATGTATGACATTTTACACATAAATATAGCAGAAATCAGGTATACCCTCGTATCTCTGAGTCACGACTGTCTACAATGAGTGAGAAGCGTGAGTCCGGACAGCTGTGTTGTTGTCAGATCTGTGTTTACATCATGTTTACATTGACATTGTGTAGAAAGCTATTTTAGTCAAGAATTAGAGAAAAGAACATACTCACTGCTTATTTGGATGTGACTTCTGTGTCAATTTATGTACAATATGAAGAACTTGCTTTAGCTAACTAAAGCGTGCTAACATTAGCCTGCTAACACAACAATGTTGTCCCCATGGGGATCAATAAAGTTTATCTTTATCTTTATCTTTAATGCAGGCCACAGCGAGGACAATTTAAGGTGCTTAATTATGGTGCATTGTAATTCATAATTCCTCTGAGTGAACGCGAGTGAAGAGAGGTTAGGGGTGATTCACTGGAGGAGAGAGGAGGCTTCAGTATGGAGGAGGTGTGGCCACACAGCAGTCTGTTTTGGTTTCATTAAGCTGTTGCTCAAGGGGGACATCTACTGGATCAAAAAAGTCACACATTCTACCTTTAAGATTTATTTCAATAAACAACCTAATTAATCGAGTTTACTTTCAGCTCTCCCAGAGATCCTTCTTTGAAAACCCAGTTCGAAAATAAGAGTCACTGATATCAAGGTCATTCACTGAAACTGCCAGACTCCTAATAGAACATATTCACAGCATGACATAATGTTTGATGTGCACTTCAAGGACCATCATAGCATGGGATTATTCATTTCTGACATTCATCGGATCACCATTAATGCGTTAACGGCGGGAGCCTTACTGTACATGGTTATAATGATTTTATATGGTAATTAAATTGTTGTGATAAAATACATAATTTGTCTGTAACACACACTTTCCTGTCGTACTCGACTAACTTTCCAAATCTTTCACGTGTTTTGTTACAGGGTACTGCATTGTTATTGTGACATCACTTTACATGTATGAACCTATGGAGGAATTTATCCATATCCCTCACTCCTATTATATATCTTAAACATTGGTTCAGCTAATGAAATCATGACAGATGATTTCTCACACACATCACATACTCTCACTTAAACAGTCTAAAGACTGCATTCACAAATAAAATTATAATTTGTCTCCAAAAGCTGTGTGAAAAAACTAAACAAACCCCGGATCAGTAGTTTTGAATTTAAGGTATATGACAAACCAAATGTAATTTTTCTGTGTTCATATCATCACCTGGGCTGCCTCACGGCTGGGTAAATCTCCCTCCTCCTCCAGGAACTTTGTCTGGATGAACTTTCCTGCTGCTTCCAGTTTGAGGTTGAGGCTGACCAGGTCCCAGTTTGATGAGCTGTTAGCAAGGATACAGCTTACTACAGTGTTGAGAACCCCCGACAAAAAGAGATTTAACTCTGATTGTTTTAATTGACTGATTGATTTGGGGTGGCAGAAGCTCAGTCTGTAGGGACTTGGATTGGGAACTGAACGGTCACCGGTACAAGTCCCGGCACGGACCAAGTCTGGAAATTGGTCTGGTAGCTGGAGAGGTGCCAGCCCACTTCCTGAGCAATGCCGAGGTGCCCTTGAGCAAGGCACCTAACCCCCAAAAACTGCTCTGGAGTGCTCGCTGTGGGCAGCCCCCCTCACTCTGAGACCTCTCCATTAATGCATGTCCATAGGATCCTGTTTGTGCATGTGTGTGTATTTTGGCCTATGTGTGTGTTCATGTTCATCAGACAGAGTGTAAAACTGAAATTTCCCCTCGCAGATTTAATTAAGTATAAATTATTATTCATAAAATAAACGTCCCAGTAAGCTTTCAATGTTTTAATTTGGTTAAAGGAGATCTATTATACTCCCTTTCACCATTAATTATGTCAGTCTGGGACACCCATTAAGGAAGCAATGATGTGTAGGTCAAATATTTATCTTATAGTGGTATCAGTAAAATCCCTCATTTCAGCCTCTGCCTGTAAAAATCCATTTCAGCTGCTGGCCCACTTTCCTCCAAATGGCCAGCCCTGTTTGCAGTCGCAGGGAAATTTGAGCGACCTTCCCGGTGGGTGTATCCTTGACAGAGCTGCCAGGGTGGGCATGTCCTAAAACTTTGCTCCATGCTTTGCTCTGACATGTTGGAAGTTCTTGTAACGTAGTTAGTATAGACATCCAACATCATAACATTATATGTATGTATTAAAATATGGATCAGCAGAATAGATCTTCTTTATCGAAATAAGGGTTGAATGTACTGCAGAAGACTTTACTTCAACCATTTTCAATCAGCCAATAAACGGTTATAACATGTCAGAATTTTCGTTTCCAACTCTCTACTGGCAGGTCTTCCTACATGCACTATCAAACCCCTGCAGGTGATTCAAAATGCAGCAGCACGACTGGTCTTCAACCTTCCTAAAAGAGCACATGTTCATCTCCTTACACCGGCTCCCAGTTACTGCTCGCATCAAATTTAAGACTCTGCTGCTCGCTTACAAAACAGCAACAAAAACGTCTCCTCCTTACTTTAACTCTCTCATCCAGGTCTACACTCCCTCCCGCCCACTACGCTTTGCCAATGAAAGGCGTCTGATCCAACCTTCACAACAGGGTCCTAAGACGCTGACTAGACTCTTCTCCTCTGTCGCCCCCCCGGTGGTGGAATGAACTTCCAAACTCCATTGGATCTGCAGAGTCCCTCTGCCCCTTTAAGAAAAAGCTAAAGACCCAGCTCTTTCCTGAACACCTACTAACTTAATGATGATGGTCTCCATATTATTGATGATGATGATGGTAATGATGATGGTTTTTGTTTGATAACGACGACTTATAAGATGGTTTCTATACTGATTAGAGCTCTCAAGAACTGCCCTCAATGTTGTGCTTTGCCTCTGGTCACTTCCTGTCAGCACCTGTGTGTCCAATCAGACTCAAAGCTGATCGTTTGCTCTTACTGACATTGTTCCCTTTTTTCTAGATCCTTGCTTGTGTTGTACTTACTCTCTGATGTACGTCGCTTTGGATAAAAGAGTCTGATAAGTGAATTGGAGAATGATGCAGATTCATGAATTCAGAATAAACAAGTTCTAAAAGTTTTAAAACATTAAAAGTTCAACTCACAAAGAATAAGCGAATGATTCACGCAGCATGAATATCCAAGTCATCATGGGTTTGCGATGATTTTGCATATTTTTGTAAGTTATTGTGTCACATAAAATCTCTTTGCTTTATGGAGCACCTTAAGGGTCGTTGACTGAGACCCTGTTTTTACACCTTGCATTAACATTCATCCTGGGTGGTCGGAACACAAGTGGATAGCGGTAATGGTTATCGTGAATGCAGATCAGATCACTCAGGTCACATGATACAGAGGTGGTCTGCGATGCTTTGAGAACTCCCATGATTCCCCCATACAGGTACAACATTTTTAATTCTGGTTCTAGCTACAATTATGTTTTAATAGAAGAATATTTTTGGTCTTCCCTGTAAAATTGTCAGCAAATAATACTGTGCAAACCTGTTTCTTGCAACATAATATTTGTATATAATATTATTACCATAATAATAATCATATAAATGTATTTTTTTATTGAAAGTGAAGGAAATCTGTGTCCATACCTCTTTGGCCTTCCTGTGTCTGTCCTTGCCGTCTCTGTCTCTGTCCATGTCGTTGCCCTCATCTTCAGGATGGCAGGAGTATGATACCGTCCTCCAATCCCGAGGAGAGCTGGTGATGCTGGCGATCTTCGACTCGGTGGCGCCGCTCTCCTCGTTGAGCGAACGGGAAGACCTCCTGGTGAACATGCTCTTCTTCAGAGCTTTTGTCCTCAGGCTGTCGTTGTTACTCCCGTCAGAGCAGCACCGCTCCCCCGGGGGGCCGCCGTCCATTTTGCCGTCGTGTCCCGTGGTGTGGCACTGGAAAATGTGCGGGGACAGGTTGGCGTTGGGATGCGGTAGAGGCTGCAGCTTGTTCTGGTCGGCCGTGGATCCAGACGCAGAGGCCGACTCTGCGTGCCTCCCGTTGGCCTCCGGCTCCTGGATCTTCTCGTCCAGCCTGTTGAGTTTGGAGAGCACCTGGGAGATCTCGCCCCGGACCCCCGACAGCGACTCCAGCTTCTTCTCGATCTCGCCGATCCGCATCACGAGCTTGCAAACGCTCGATTTGAGCTCGTCATCCGTGTTTTCCAGCGAGTTGAAGAGGCGGTCCAGCTTAGACTTGGCTAGTTTGACCGTGTTGCGTTCGGGGGAGCTGTCACCCTCAGACTTGAGCGTGACCTGCGAGAGAGATCCGTTGCTGTTGTAGCACGAGGGCTGGATGACGCCCAGAGAGTCACAAACGCTCATATCGTCCAGAAAACGAAAGATATCGCTGATGTCATCACTGACGAGCTCCGAGTCCTCGTCGGAGTGTTTGAAGGCCTGTCTCTCCAGCCTGTAATCCTTCACCTTCTTCTGCTCGGCCAGCTCTGTTTGAGTCCCCACGCTAGACGAGCTGTCCCCTCCCTGGAAGGAGTGACTCTTCACATTTTTGTCTCGAAACCTTTTGGCCGCTTCTCTTTTGTCCAAACCCGCGGGCCCGCTGGACATCAGAGCAACATCCTTGGTTTTTAATCCGTTGGTTTTCTTAGCAAATCCAGACGGAGACGCGACCACCTTGTCCTTCGGGCTCTGGAAAAGCTTCTCGTCGGTGCTGATGACGCTGATATTGTGATGGAGGTTTTCTTTGAGAGGTTTTCCGTTCATGATGAACGACCTCTCAAAGTCCGGCGGACCCTCCTCCGCGTTCAGACTGAGACTTTTCACTGGCCACGACGGCTGCCTCCCCGCCGCTTTGTGACCGTGCTTCCTGTTGCTGACGCTCTCGGAGACTGTCGTCGGGCCAAAGTACGTGGAGGCCTGCAGGTCGTCCAGGCTCTCGTGCTTCACCCTCTGCCTGTCCTGAAGAGGGGAGTTCAGCGTGGGCTCAAAGTAGGGGTTACTATAGGGCAGTTCGAAGCTGTGGTTGAAGAAGGTGGCGGGCTTGTGCAGCTCCCTCCGGTGGTAGGCAGATGCAGCCTCACCGCTCTGCTTACACTCAGCTTTGATGAGCTGCAACACAAACACACAGAGCTGATTTTAAAACACATGTACACAACAGAGACAACACACTGAAGGTGGACTTTTTCTAATAACTAGATGGAGAATAAAAAATATAAAACCAAAATGCTAATTGTTACTGAACAGAGCAAAATAATTATGTAAATAAGTTTGAATATTTTAAGGACAATCAGTCAAGTTGTATTATTATTATTATTATTATTAATAACAATAATAATAATAGACTTTATTTGGCATGGACATCACAGATACATTGGACGAACCAGATGCATTGTTTAAGTGTTTTAGCAAGCATGCTAGTTCTCAACACCGGTCCACAGGAGGCTTTTGAAAGGAAAACAATTAAGATAGGGAGAAAAGTGATAAAACAGAGAAAACAATAAGGAGAGAATAAATAAATAGACATAAACCGTAGAGCAAAGGCAGAATGATCAAACAATAAACCAGTCAGAAGCTATTCATGTGAGCAGTGTTGTTTTAATTTTAGCCATTGTTTGAGTCCTCTGTTAAAAGTATTACTGTTGCTCTCTAGTTTTATGCCAGTGGGCAGAGAGCTCCAAAGTTTTGCCCCCTTTGCAGAGAAAGCAGACTGGTCAAAAGATGTCATGTACATTGGGACAAGACAATCACCGCTGATGGAGGCTCGTGTGACTGCCCTACGAGAGCTCTGACGCCTAATGGCTAATTCAGATAACAGTGGTGACACATGATTATTTACACATTTAAAAAACAGTTTAAGATTACTAAAATTCATAAAATTGTAAAAATTATTAAAATAAAACATGCAATACAAAGGGGGGAAGTAATTGTTAGATAACACTCGACATAAATAATTAGTTTCAGAAAACTAGAACAGCACAGAGAAGCCCTGCAAGGAAAATTATATATATATATATTTATTTTTTAACCTGTTCTTGATCATCACACTGCAGGAGATTAGATGATCAAAACTATTTTTTTCTCACATGGCACTCAGGGAGGTGTCCACCATCTCCTGTGTTCTGTACATAATAAACAGACCTTAAGCGAGTAAGAGCTCTATATTTATCTGACACTGTGAGAGTGTCTGCATCATTTAAACATGTACATAAAATGCAGGTCAGGGGGTTGATGAAACCTGAAATCAACCATACATAAATTGTTTCTGCGGTGCACCAGCTGCCGCTACCTCTTTATAGGTGATGAACGACATGAGAGGGGAAATTAAATAGTTCCCTTTTTTCTTCAGCAGTGTAAAGTAAAATGGAGTATATTTTCTCTGGTAGAGTAGTAGTACTGGACTTGTGTTTCTGTGTACTTCACTTGACAACATATCGGTGGTTGTGGCTCAGTGGTAGAGTCAGTAATCTCTCAACCAAAAGGTCAGGGGTTTGAATCCTAACTCCTTTCCGATCTGTCCTTGGGCAAGTTGCTCCCTCTGCTTGTTGGCGGCGTGTGAATGGGTATGAATTAGGGCTGGGCAATATATCAAGTTTTTAAGATGTATCGATATATTTTCAAACAAGATATAGAGTCAAGACAAGACAAGACAATATCGTTAATATGGATATAGTTTATGTTGCATTAATATAATGTTACAGAGGTGCCAGGTCACCTTTTTCTCATCTCACTGATGATGACTGACTGTCTGATCAACATGTGATGTTTACACCAGGATAGTGGTGTACCACTAGTCCACCGCTTTGATGATAACTACTCTTCATATCAATGCTAGGTGTAATTAGACGTATTCACTGTAGCGACGTAAGAGTGGAGGAGAACATGAGCAGAGGAGAGTATGAAGCAGCTTCATTACATGCATGACTATAGAAGCTGTCGCAGGATATGAAAGTCATCATTCTGATTACTCGCTTGCAAATATATTTTTCCTGAATATTTCCTGCTTTTCTTACTTGAGCCGGTATCAAACTTTCATGTTCAGAGTTAAAGAAAAGTTGGCTCTAAAATGCTGTTAGTAATTATTACCTGGAAATGTTCTCCATGGGCATCATAGATTTTCAGCTGAGGGTTTACAGACACATAAACACAAGCAAAGAAACAAATCTGAACACATCCTAAAAACCCAAACACAACTTGGAAACACTAACATGAACACACACACACACACACACACACACACACACACACACACACACACACACACACACACACACACAGGAATAATGTAAAGAATGACCTGTGGGGAGAAGGCCAGTTGGTTGTGGAAGCCCTCTTTAAAAACATTTCTCTTCTGCACACAGGGGTGGAGGGAGAACGGCGGCAGGGACTCCTGGTCCATGTTGGACTCGCTGTCTACATCCATGGGGAAGTAGGTGCTCTGCATCTCACAGGGGGGCGAGGGGGGGCTACCGCTGGAGTACTGGGGCAGGTGCTGCAGCTTGTCCAATGAGGCAGCTCTGCTGACACCCAGCAGGAAGTTTGGGTTCGAGGAGCGTACAAACTGCTGGTGGCTGCTGGACGGTTTGGAGCAGGGAGAGGCACTCTGGGTGCCGGGGCGCTGCTGTGGGCAGTGGGGGTGGTGGTGTCGATGGTGCCCCTCTCGGGGGTCTGTGTGATCATAACTGGCCCCCCTGTCACAGTCCTGAAACTTAAAGGCGTCCTGCTCAGGCCGGCACAGCTCTAGAGACTGGTTCTTGTGGATCTTGGCTCGGTGCACAGCTGGGATCTTGTCTTTGGCCAGAC
This sequence comes from Labrus mixtus, assembly GCF_963584025.1. Taxonomy (NCBI): domain Eukaryota; kingdom Metazoa; phylum Chordata; class Actinopteri; order Labriformes; family Labridae; genus Labrus; species Labrus mixtus. The sequence continues at coordinate 34,097,529 of NC_083612.1, read as the reverse complement.
CCCCGTTCATCTGGATCAAGTTGAACATAGTGACAATGTCCGCCGCCACCATCAGCTTCTTTGACTGCGGGTCATCCATGGAGCAGCGCATCTTGTCCCTGAAGAGTGTGGCGGGGAAGGCGGGGTCCAGGCATGCTGTGTAGAAGAGCAGGCTGCGGAGCTTGGTCAGGTGCACCAGGTCAAAGCGGGCACACAGCGACTTGCACAGGTCCTGGTAGGACATGGTGCTGTGCTTGGTGTCCAGCTCTTCCAGGATCCGGACCAGGAACAGAGAGTAGTCTGGGAGGGGGTCCATGGCTGTGTGTGTGTGTGTGTGTGTGTGTGTGTGTGTGTGTGTGTGTGTGTGTGTGTGTGTGTGTGTGTGTGTGTTGTACAGGCCTACAGAGACAGGTAGAGAGAGTGTGTCACCTGAATCATTCCTTTAAATGCTCAGTCACTGTCAGAAGTCACAAACATTAAGACTGCTGCTGTTTGTCTGACTATCTGTCTGTCTGATTCGGTTTTTTTTGTAAGTCTGATTAATCGATGACAGACCTGGAGTCCAGGCGCATGCACACAGCTCAGCAGCTGCAGCCTCTCTCAGGGAAGGACGCGCGCACGCAGATCTCAGGCTGATTCAGGTTCAATCTGCATACCGACACTCATTGTGAGCTCTGGTGCACAGAGCGCAGATTTATCCGGTGAAATCGGTGCAGCTCCGCAAGCCTCTGCTCCTCCTTTAGAGCGCGAACAAAAAGGAGACACACTCGGAGGATTCATCTGAACCAGGACCCGGAGCGAACAGTGAGCTTCACACATACCAACTTTGCGCCCCCCTCCCCAATTAACCGAAGAATGCAAAAATAACAGGCATAATGTACATCTTCACGTGGACGCGCACAGGTAAAAGCTGGTAAAAAACAGAGAAGCTGTGACAGGAATCAGAGCCGGATCAGTAGTCCCGATGTGTGGCACCTCTCCATCGTCCCACCGGACTCCCCCCCCCCACCGATCATAGCTGTGCTGCTGCTCACGGTGAGGAGCTGTCCGAGGATGGTTGTGCTGAATGTGGAGTCAAACTACCAACACTACACACCTTCTCTACTGTTTCCACTTTCAGAATAAAAGCATCAGCTGGGCGTTCCTTAAATCAAGAGACACCCCCTTTCCAGTATAATCCCTTATTATGTATTATTTTATTGGATTTTTATTTCTGGTTCAATAACACTATAACAGAGTCTCGATTTTGTACATGGGCATTCTTTCTATTTCATTTTTATTTAACTTGTTTTCTTAGGGTTATTTCCATTGAGATGAAGAAATGTCTTTTACAAAGGGAGTCTTGATCAAGTCAGCTAAAGTTTCCCACAAAGTACAAACAACATACAACAAGATAGAGAACTTACATCAGGCAACTAAATTAGCAATGGTCAGCAATAAAACTTGTGTACACTGGTCAGTTTTAAAATAATCTTAATAGTTCAAGTTAAAATTGTTATCACGATAAATATCATATCATTATATCTTTCAAATGTAAAGGCAGATTAAGAGCAGCTCTAAAACATTTTGCTTTACTTGAGGTGAGATATTCCGCTGTCCATTATTTATACAGTCTAATGTCAGAGTTTACAAGAGAAAATTAATAATCATAATACATGTATTTATATCAAGTTATATCATTTATATCAAATGTTAAACAAAGTAATTGAAAAAAAAATCACAATTCAGTTTCCTTATTGCAGAACAGAAACTAAGCATTAATACATTCTCTGAATCTTTAACACAGGTCTGTTTCCAGTGTCACATTATTTATTGTAAATTTTCAAGTTTCATTTAATATTTTCTTATTTTAGTTTTGTCTACATGTGTTTTTAGTTCAAGTTTTTGGTAAAGTCTGACTAGATCCTTATAAATGATCTTTTTATGTGAAACACACAATAATATATCAATAACTTCAAAGATTAAAAGACATGGCCTTAAAGTTAATTCATGAGTTCTGTGAGGTAAAATCACTATCAATGTAGTCTGGGTTTTTTTTTTTATGAGTGTGAGTGATGCAACAGCTTTAAAATAAATCTCTGTAGGGATATTTTCTGTTATGTTGTCAGACACTTAGAATAACAATCTGAGCCTGTCAGTGAAATGATTCAGTGCATTCTCAACAAGCAATACATTGAATCTCTTTACAGCCTGTTTCACTGCTGCAGGCCGAGGCAATGAAGCATCCCTAAAATCCTTTGGACTCCATTAAGACCCTAAAACATTAAATCCACCCAGGTAAAATACCAGAATTCCCCTTCAAAGATCTGTTTTAAGGGACACCCCAACTTTTTCTTATGAAAACAATAACTGTTTACATGCACAGTATTTTTCTTTCATTAAAAATAAACAGTAGCTGAGAAGAGAAAAATAGAGATAATTAATACACATTGTAATCTTTGAATTTGCATGCTAAAATAAGCACACTAAAAATGTATTAATTCGATATGATTTGAAAAACATTCAGTAAAAGAAGTCAAAATTATGTAATGCTTTTTTGTCTTTCTTTTAGTTTTTGACTTTTATTGTGAAGGCCAGACGTCTTACTTCCAGGTGATTTAGTGGGCTCTATTCCGGTCTTTGTTTCCACCTAGATTGACGTCACTTCACCTACCGCCGGACAGTGTAGAGACATAAACCCCCTCTGCCCTGACAACACAAATCATTCACACCTCTGCACAGTGTGCAGGGTCCTCAGCTGACAGTGCAGATGAGAGGTGATGTGCAGAGAGGTTCAAACACCTCATGGGTCGTAAGGTGAGTTCAGGAGGATGTTAGAGACGTGAGGTAAAACGACAGGACTCCATAAATAACATTCATTGAAAATGAGTAGAAGAGGGATTAAATAAAAGAGGGATTCAAACTTTTTTAACATTTTCCATTTGATTATTTTTCCAGCCAATTACCAACTACCTTTGTGATTTCCTCTGGATTGCAGCTACCCTCTAAAGGCAACTTGAACATGTTTTTTTTTTTTTTTTAAATGTACCCTTTTTTCTCAAGGGCGGAGGTGTTGCCCTTGAACACATCTGTACAAAGCAAGGACTCTAAAGAAGGTCCGGTCAATCCTGGGTGATCACAGTCATCCTGTGTTTTCAGAATTTCAGTTGTAGCAGCCTGGTACAAAAATGATTTGGTCTGAAAAGTTCTTGTCTTTTCGGGAAACACTCTACGGGGGGAGAATTTTTTTTTTAGGACACATCCATTATGATATAATGAAGGATAAGTGTTATTTATAATTATCTGATTTACGGGTGGGCTCGTTGTAGATGTTCGTCAGTAGGCTTAAGATCCGCCTCAGATCCACCTCTTTGTTTTTTTTTAGATTAATTTAAAGTTAGGTAGAGTCAGCCACAGCATTTCCACTTTGGCGACCTCCATCAATGGGTTTCAAATGGTTCATGTGTACAGTCAGTGGTCCACCTCAGCCAGGGTTCTGAGCACTGTAAGTTCACCTAACAGCAGAAACAGTTTGTCCTGATGAAGATGCTTCCTCTGAATCACAAAACACGACTCAATTTAACTTGCTGCACGACACATTAAAGTGTACTAATAAATGTGGCCTACATGAAAAGAATTAGCATGTCTCTTGTAACCATGGACACAAACAAAGTAGTGCAGCAGAATGTTTGGGTTGCTTGGTAACAGGTCCGTTTCATTTCAGATGAGGAACTAGTTGAGTTAGTGGAGCAAAACATTTCAATGTTCTGTTTTCTTCCTTATGCTGGTTGTAGAAGTGTTGCATTAAAGCAATATCACTCAAGAGAAAGTGGATGTGCCAAAGAAATAAACTCAACAAAACAAAACCAGACCTAACTAGTCTGTGATCTCTTAAAACAAAAACAAACCTAAGTAACTTCTCTACAAAATATTGAAAGAGAAAACTACATGGGTGGCACAAACCACACTTACCTAGTGTTTCTAACAAAGCCAACTAAGTGTAGCAAATGTATGGGAACCCCAATTTACCTAGAATCCAACCTCACCACAAACCTTTCAGAACAATGATCCAAAAAACAAAACTGACAGAGAATGATGATCCAACATGAGTGGCAGAGAGCTGTTGCTGCAGAGTAGGTGTGTGTTTATATGAAACCTCTCAGGTGCTGATCATTCAGTTGCTGGGTAAAACAGGTGAGGTTGATTAGGTGATTACCTAGAGGAGCAAATCAAAAAGGAGTGAGGTCTCATGTTGTCAGCCATGTAACAAAAGGCAAATCCGGTAATAATAGCATCGGACTCTGCCACGCCTGCTATCTTGGATATCTCTAAAAGTAAAATGGCAACCCCTGCATCCTTTTTACGTCATGTCCTGCTTGCTCAGAGCCCCGTCATCCAACAGGGAAAACTTTCGGCTGTAAGGGACATATTGTTTGTAACAACTTTGGAAAAATTCAGGGGATGGCTGCTCTAAAATGTTCAGGAGTGCATGTGTGAAAACATCTGATGATAAGCTAATCATACATTGCTGATTGACATGATATACTGCGTATGCATAGCCGTTTCTGTGGAACCTGTTATTGCACTGTGATAGCAGTATCTTTCCCGATGGATTCTCAGCCTCCAGTTGTGTTTAGTGCATTCAAACACACAGATTCAGAAATGCATATTTTAATAAAAACGGAGGCTGTGAACTGATCGTGATGCTTTGGAGAAAAAGCACCAGCACGGACTGTGAAAATGCTGTGTCGAGTCAGCCGGCTGACATGAGTGAAGATACAATCAGCACAGAGTGTGAGGAAGTGTCGGCCCGCCTCAGGCTGCTGACCAGCTCTGTATCACACTGATGAACAGCACTCCTCTTCCTCTGTGTTCTCTGTGCACAGGAGGCGTGACAGCTCACAAATCCTGCTTTATAATGCTGCTGACACACACACACACACACACACACACACACACTGCAGCCTGTAATTATGCCCCTGTCTCATGGGGATATTGATGGATAAGAAGGTGTGGCTCTCTCCATAACTTCTGACAAAGGCTTACTGTCACGTTTTCCCACAAAGCACTTCTCTGTTCCTGGACATAATCATCCTCTTCATACCGTTCAGTGATCGAATGCAGATAGAGCTTTGAGAGTCCAGTTTTTGTTTTATTCAATGTGGTCAGTTGGACATCATGAAAAGTACGGTGGCTGACAACAGCATCGCCCCCCCCCCCCCCCCCCCCCCCCCCCCCATGATTTAGATTAGAAAAAAAATGGAGCAAACTCAGAAACAGTGTGCTGATTCAAAAACACATACACAAGTCTATCACAAAATGCAGTGACTGGATCATGCTACAAATGAAAAAAAAAAATTGAAAGAAGCCGATAAACGTTGCAAAATCAAAACATAAATACATAAAACAGCTACAAAAAGACAAAAAGCTGCAAATCTGGTGATCCAGGCCAGTAGGGGTGTTCAGAGGAACAGTTTATCATTAAGAGGGGAGACAGAGTGAGGGAGACGAGGAAGTTCATTTATTATCAGACCACGTAGCTGAAGATGTCTTGGGATCACAAGATCTGGACCTCAGGACCTGCTAAACAACATTTTATTTTTTTAAATATTTGTCTTTGATGAGGATGCCTTTGTTTCTGTAGCCAGCCTCATGTGGACACTCAAGGAACTGCAGTTTTTTTGCCCTACGGCGTTGGCTTCAAGTTCACCACAAACCCTCCACTCTCATAAAAATATCACAGGTGCTTTTGCACAGCTATTTTTTTTTTTCCTTGGATCATTTAATCTATTTCTTGAGGGTTTCAATTAGAGAGGTGGATCAAAGGCAATAATCTCTAGAGCCTGGTAGTTGTAGGGTCGGTCTTCTCTCAAGCTACTTAACCCAGAATTGCTCCTGCATGCTTCATTGGAGGCGTAAGAATGTGTATGAATGTGATTACTTCTGATAGTCACTTTACAAAGCAGCCTCTGCCATCAGTGTGTGAAGGGTAGTTGTGACGTGGTGTACAAGCTCAAGTCCATTTACCATTTTCATTAACAAGAACACATCCTGTCTCTTACACCTCTAACACAAACAGCTGCCCTGAGTTACTATACACAGAAAAGGTCTCAGCTCATATGCAGACAAGGACAGTTTAAAGTGTGGTGATGTTAAACTCTTGGTTTGTGCTTTTTTTTGTGCTCAGTGAACCGTGCCCGAGGCTCAGGGTTGCTTTACATTTTTTCATCTGAAGTGAGCCAGAAATAGGATTTTTATGCTTTCAATGTTTGAAGGTCACACTGAACAGTCTTGAGCTGCTCACACAGCAAACAGAAACCAGTGTATGATGGAAAAGTGCTGATGTACCTGGGAGTGCTGTGAAACGAGGGTGGGGATTTACAGATCCATGGCTTTAGCTGATCAGCTGTTTTTTTAATAGAGTGACGTCCCTGCACCCATTTTTCTATAATGCATTTTATAGTTAAGCAATATAAAGTAGAACCTAGTTAAACAATGTAAAAACATGTGTATTTTAAGAGCAAGAAAGTGTTACAAAAGCAATTGAATTATTAGCTCTCATAACAAAACAGATGACAGTAGGCAAACAGGAAAAAAATGTAAAAGAACGGCAAAAGAAAATCTGGATTTGCTCTTCCTTCAAGAAACAACATGTAACTTTTACTCCTTAAAAAAAGTAGTTTCACCTTTGATCTAATAGTACAATATTAACAGAGAAAATAGCATCTCTCCCATGTCCACAGAATGCCCTGTTCACCTGTTTTCAGCACTATATAACTTTGGCAGCAGGCAGAGGTTCTCTCGCGAGCAGTGCATACAGTTTTTGGCACTATAGTTCACACAGCAGCCTCCAGCAATGAAGATGATGATGAATATGCTTGGACTTAATCCATTTTCTCAAAGACGATGATCTCTATTGGTGGATCATTCATTAGCATCTAGAACAAGAACTCAGTCACTCTCTCAGTGTACTGCTTGACCTGCTTGTGCAAGAGTCAAATCAGAGAAAAAGCAGGAAGAACTACCGAAGAGCATTTAAGGTAATAAGTGAGCTGTATTCTAAAACATACTTGGGGGACCTGTTAGGTTGTGGCTTCTCTTCTCTTATGCTGCAGGTACATATAATTGGTAGGTGTGGCTGTCCAATCAGCCTGACTGAACGTACATGGGCCCAGTGCTCCTGTCACTGTTAAAGCTGTCACCTTAGTCTGCTCAGAAAGACTTTCAACATGAGCCGTGTTTGGTTACTTCATCTTCCTTTTCCATCCAACACATGCACAATACACTTTTCATTCGCCCACTTCACTTACACTGACTCTACTGACATCTACATCTCATATATTTTTGCGGTCTATTCATAAACTCACAGTGTTGTCACTTTAACTACCTCTTTGCTTCTTATCTCATATGCTTTTTATTTTTATTTTTGTTGTGTAATTTTTGGAAACGATACATTTCTGTGAATGATTGGCTAAAGTGCCTTTGCAGACTTTATTTGTCTGTTGCTTGAACAGAACATAATGAGCTGTAATGTTATCAAAGTCTGAAGACAAAAATGTTGTCTACTAGACAAACGTACAGAATCAGAAGACTAACTTCTTCTATTGATTTGTGTGTGTGACGGAGCGGCTCCGTCACTGACTGCAGTCAGCACACACACGCTGACACACGCTGACACACGCTGACACACGCTGACACACGCTGACACACGCTGACACACGCTGACACACGCTGACACACGCTGACACACACACATCCGCCAAACTATTCCTTCTGCCAGTGCGCCTATAATCATTCAGTAAATCACACCATCATCCTCCTTTCCCTCTCAGTTTCAGCGATTAAGGCTGCACACTTGGAAGTGCTATTTTTGGTATCACACATATATATACAGATTTAGAGTGGTATTACCGTTGGTGCGTTGCATATGCGCTCCGCGGTGTCCCGTTTGTTCCAAACAGAGGCGGCCCATTTCCGCATACTAAATAGGCGGATGGAGCGCGCATAGGTGATCACATGATTGATTGATTAATTAAATGTTTGTTTTGAAAGTTTCGCCACCAATACAGTACAGTGGTGGTACTAAAATATGGATGAGAATGGGTAATTTAGGGGTGAGTGAACCATGTTAATTTAACAGAGTGTAAATTGCTCATTCATGAAATAATGTGTTTCTTTAAAATGTTAGGCAATTTATAACGCCCAGTGGGAGGGGCTTCTTGTGTTTAAAAGAGAGCTGCTTGCTGCTTTCAAGCAGTCTAGGATGGTTACAGTGAAGGTAACATGTTACAGCAGAGAGTTTATTTTTTTGAAGTACAGTTTGTTTGCTGAGTTATGTGGATTTTGTTTTTGGACGACTTTTGTTTTGTAAATAGTGTAAATAGTCTAAACACCATTTTTTCCTGTTTTTGCATTTTTGCATTTTTGTAAATATCTATCACTGCACTTTGGGAGGTCGGCAAAAATAAAAACACTTCACTTACAGTCTGCGACTACGCCTGTTTTTAAGTTTTGGGTGGATTGAAAGAGGACCCCGACACATATGGTGTCAGAAGTGGGATGGCTAGTTGCAAGAAGCTAATCCGGCCCCAAAAGCAGCGCACAGGACTGCGGTCCCAGCGGCGAGAGCAGTTGGAGGAAGCAGCTGCCAAGGCTGACCCGGCTTGGGACACAGTGGCAACTTCGACAGAGGAGGACGATGAGGAGTACAGGCCTTGGCAGGTCCCAGCAGCTCCTAAAGGCCCAGCGTCTGCAGGTGAAGCAGGAGGAGAACTGGTGGCTATGATGAGAGACTTTTTGGCATCACAGCAAAGGAGAGAGGAGGGCCTGTTGGCAGAGATCCAAGGCCTGAGGGCTTCTCTTCCAGGGCCCGAGCAGCCTTATCAACCGGTGCCCCAGTCCCGACAGACTCTTGCACCACGGGGGCAGAACAGGCCAGCCCATGTCACAACTCCAAGTACAGCCACTGCGAGCAGCCCAAGATTCGAGCTGCCAACCCCAGCACCCCGGCGAGGACATCAGGATTCAGCAGCTGAGTATCCTTCTTTTCCATCTCAGGATGCCAGCAGTAGACCTGAACAGCCGAGGCCAGAGTGGAGGCCCTACCAAGACCCCAAAATTCCACAATATCAGATGGGGGAAGACATTGAGAACTATCTGCTGAGATTTGAGCGAATTGCCAAGACCTGGAAATGGCCAGAGAGTGAGTGGGCCTGCCGCCTCGTCCCACTGCTGACTGGTAAGGCACTGGAGGCCTACACTGCGATGGATGAGGAGATGGCTCACTGCTACACTGACTTGAGAGTAGCCCTGCTCATAAAATTTGACATCTCTCCAGAGACGTACCGGCAGCAGTTCCGTGCCACCGCTGTGCCCTCTGGTGAGAACCCCACCGAGACCTACCACCGCCTGAAGGGACTCTACCGACGCTGGATCCAGCCCGAGCAGCACACCAAGGAGGAGATTGGGGAAGCCGTCGTCTTGGAGCAGCTACTCTGGGTACTTCCGACGGAGGTGAGGACCTGGGTGAAGGAGCACGAGCCAGTCGAGGGACTCTCAGCTGCCCAGCTGGCGCTACAGTACCTGAATGCCCGGAGAGGTGTACCAGCTCCACGTTTCACCAATGCACCAGCGCCACGTTTCACCAGTCTACCCCACCGACCAGCTTTCCAGCATCCGCAGTCACGGCCTACAAGGGGAGAGAGACACCAGGAACCTTCAGGTGACACTATCTCTGCCCCAAACCAACGAGGATTGGGTAAGGACCTTGTTTGCTTCTATTGCCAGCAGCCAGGCCACAAAGCTTCTGTGTGTCCCGTACGCAAAGCTAAGGTCACCGGCGCTTGTTATGCACCCCGGTCAGAAATGGGCCCCGAGGCTGACATTTAGGTGAAAACGTGACATAAAACTTTTACCATCAGTGGTCAACGCGTGACAGCCCTGTTAGACTCAGGTAGCTACATGTCTCTGGTTAAAAGTGCTCTGGTGCCAGTAGGCAGTGTGGACTACCGCAGGCAGGCGGACATTTTGTGTGTTCATGGAGACAGGCACCTCTATCCCAAAACTGAACTAATGGTGATCATTGATGAACAATCTTACCTACTGACTGTTGGGGTTGTAGAGCATCTGCCTGTTGATGCCATCTTGGGTTGGGACTTGCCTGTGTTAATGGACTTGTTACAGGATAAAGAACTGTCAGAGCAAAGTGACTCTGGAAAAAAGGGAGAACTGAATGTGCAATTGTCTTGTCCTGTAATCACCAGAGCCCAAGCGAAAGCTGGTGTCCAACCACTCCCAGACCTCGACAGTAGTCTGTGTGAGGGTGGCACTAAGGGGCCAAGAAAATCCCGTCGCCAGCGACGCTTTGAGAAACAGCTAAAGCTAGCACAACCAGACCGACAGATTGTGCTGTGTGATGACATGTGGAATGTGCCTGACAATATTTCAGTGTTACAAAGGGAAGACGCTACTTTGCAACCATTGTTTGCCAAAGTAGTCAAGGACACCAGTGGGGATTGTGTGGGGAAGGAGATGTTCATTGTTGACAATGATGTGCTGTATTGTGTTTGTAATGAAGACAAATGTCTTGTGATCCCAGCTAGTTGTAGGGTCCTTGTCATGCACCTAGCACACACACTCCCATGGGCAGGACACCTTGGTCGCCACAAGACCTACATCCGTGTCAGTTCACGTTTTTTTTGGCCTTCCATGTACACCGACATTCAGAAATATTGCACCACATGCCCTACATGCCAGAAAACATGCATTGCCCGCAAATCTGATCGAGCTTTTCTGCAGCCTCTCCCTGTCATCTCCACACCTTTCCGCAGGATCGCCATGGACATCGTGGGCCCTCTGGTGAAAAGCAGCGGAGGTCATCAGTACATCCTGGTCATCTGTGATTATGCAACACGGTTTCCAGAGGCTTTCCCCCTTCGCACCATCACTGCTCCAGCAGTAGTGCGTGCGTTGGTCCAGCTTTTCTCCAGGGTGGGAATACCAGACGAGATCCTCACTGATCAGGGGACCAACTTTACCTCCAGACTCATGCAGCTCCTCTATAAGCAGCTGGGCATTAATGCAATCAAGACCACGCCGTACCACCCACAGACAGACGGTTTGGTTGAGAGATTTAACCAGACGCTGAAGAGGATGCTCCGGAAGTTTGTTGACGACACAGGGAAGGACTGGGATCGCTGGCTGCCATTCCTGCTGTTTGCATACCGGGAGGTTCCTCAAGCTTCGACAGGTTTTTCTCCGTTTGAGCTCCTGTATGGCTGGGATGTACAAGGACCCTTGGATCTACTTCGTAAGGGTTGGGAGGCTCCATCAACCACTACTAACGACAGAGGGGTGATCCAGTTTGTGCTGGAGATGAGGGAGCAACTCGTTAAATACCAGGAGGAGGCAGAGGTCAATCTGCGAGAGGCCCAGAAGAGTCAGAAGACTTGGTACGACCAACAGGCTCGACATCGGGAGTTCCAGCCTGACCAGAAAGTTCTGCTGCTTCTTCCTTCATCCAACAGCAAGCTCCTGGCAAAATGGCAAGGCCCATACACCATCTCCCGCAAGATGGGCCCGGTCACCTATGAGGTTTACCATCCTGAGAAGAAACGACCGAAACAGACCTACCATGTCAACCTTCTCAAAGAGTGGAAGGAGCGACCAGTGGCTTCTATAGGGATGGCTTTGCTGGTAAGAGAAGTGGACCTTGAGGAAGAAGAACAGACAGGTCCAGAAACTCAAGCAACGCCTGTCTCTCCTGTATTGGTACATCTGGCCCCAGAATGAGCATCACAGCTTCTGCAGGTCTTCCAGGAGGCTTCTTCTCTGTTTGCTGCCAATCCAGGGAAAACCACTGTGGTTGAGCATGTCATCCGACTGAAAGAGGGACAAGCAATTCGCCAACGTCCCTACAGAGTCCCGCAAAATCTGGTGGCGAAACTGAAACAAGAGGTAGAAGAAATGTTCAGACTGGGTGTGATCGAGCCATCCAACTCCGAGTGGTGCAGTCCGGTGGTCATCGTCTTCAAAAAGGACGGGTCCCTCCGCATCTGCATTGACTTCAGGAAACTCAATTCAATCTCTCAGTTTGATGCCTACCCAATGCCAAGGATCGATGACCTGCTGGAACAGATTGGAGCAGCAAAGTTCATCACCACGTTGGACCTGTGTAAAGGGTACTGGCAAGTGCCCCTTGAAGAGTCGAGCCGACCGTACACAGCGTTCCGAACACCAGCTGGTCTCTTCCAGTTCACTGTGATGCCCTTCGGTCTTCATGGAGCTCCAGCCACCTTCCAGAGACTGATGGACAGAGTCCTCCAGGATTGTGGACATTGCAGCGCTGCCTATCTGGACGATGTGGTTATCTACAGCAATACCTGGGAAGATCATATACAACATCTGTCCCTGGTTCTTGGGAAAATCCAGCAGGCTGGGCTGACCCTCAATCCCTCAAAGTGTGAGTGGGCACGGCAAGAGACAAGGTACCTGGGTTACCTACTGGGCCGAGGAGAGGTGCAACCTCAAGTGGATAAGGTTGAAGCTATCCAGAAATGCCCTCGACCTCGCACCAAGAAGGAGGTACGGTCTTTCCTGGGTTTGGCAGGCTGGTACAGGAGATTTGTGCCCCAATTTGCAACGATTGCTGCGCCGATCACGACACTCACCAGCAAGGACCAGAGAAATCCTGTTACCTGGTTAGATGACTGTGAAACAGCTTTCAGCACCCTGAAAGCCCACCTGTGCTCTTCCCCTGTTCTCAAAAGTCCAGACTTCAACCGACGATTCCTGGTACAGGTGGATGCCTCTGCAGTTGGTCTTGGAGCAGTTCTGGCCCAAGGAGATCCAGGAGAAGAGCATCCAATTCTGTACCTGAGCCGCAAGCTTCAGCCACGTGAGACCAGGTATTCCACGGTGGAGAAGGAGGTCCTGGCCATTAAGTGGGGATTGGAAAGTCTGCGGTACTACCTACTTGGACGGGAGTTTGATCTTGAAACGGACCACAGAGCTCTGACCTGGATCAACTCAATGAAGGACCACAACAGTCGCCTGACCAGATGGTATGTTTCACTCCAGCCATTCAAGTTCACCATCCGACACCGATCGGGAAAGTCCAATGTGGTGGCTGACTACCTTTCCAGGTTGCCGCACATCGTCAACCTCTGGGAGGAGGGGGATGATGTGACGGAGCGGCTCCATCACTGACTGTAGTCAGCACACACGCTGACACAAGCTGACACACACACATCCGCCAAACTTGTCCCTCTGCCAGTGCGCCTATAATCATTCAATAAATCACACCATCATCCTCCTTTTCCTCTCAGTTTCATAGCGCGATTAAGGGTGCACACTTGGAAGTGCTATTTTTGGTATCACACATATATATACAGATTTAGAGTGGTATTACCGTTGGTGCGTTGCATATGTGCTCCGCGGTGTCCCGTTTGTTCCAAACAGAGGCGGCCCATTTCCGCATACTAAATAGGCGGATGGCGCGCACATAGGTGATCACATGATTGATTGATTAATTAAATGTTTGTTTTGAAAGTTTCGCCACCAATACAGTACAGTGGTGGTACTAAAATATGGATGAGAATGGGTAATTTAGGGGTGAGTGAACCATGTTAATTTAACAGAGTGTAAATTGCTCATTCATGAAATAATGTGTTTCTTTAAAATGTTAGGCAATTTATAACGCCCAGTGGGAGGGGCTTCTTGTGTTTAAAAGAGAGCTGCTTGCTGCTTTCAAGCAGTCTAGGATGGTTACAGTGAAGGTAACATGTTACAGCAGAGAGTTTATTTTTTTGAAGTACAGTTTGTTTGCTGAGTTATGTGGATTTTGTTTTTGGACGACTTTTGTTTTGTAAATAGTGTAAATAGTCTAAACACCATTTTTTCCTGTTTTTGCATTTTTGCATTTTTGTAAATATCTATCACTGCACTTTAGGAGGCCGGCAAAAATAAAAACACTTCACTTACAGTCTGCGACTGCGCCTGTTTTTAAGTTTTGGGTGGATTGAAAGAGGACCCCGTCACACTATGCTTTTCTGTTAACAGCATATCAAAAGCAGTACTTAATAGCTGCATTGTTTCAACTGACCACTAGATGGTGCCAAACTAGCTGCACAGCTATGTCATTGCAGTCCAGCTGTGAGTGTGTTGGTATGTTTTTTTCCTGGAGGAGGTAAACACTTACATGTACGACTGATTGTAAAAGTTAATTATGTGAAGAAACATGGTGGTCTGCTTTTAAAGCCTCAGTACTCTGCTGTGTGTGTGTGTGTGTGTGTGTGTGTGTGTGTGTGTGTGTGTGTGTACTGTCCTTACATCACACCACACAATCACGAGCATGGCTTAAAGCACACACATATTTAGTGAAGTGCCATCTGCAGAATGAGCTCACCCTGGGATAGTGCTGCTGAATGACTCGCTGCTGCACCGTTTGTGTGGAATGATTAATTAGCCCACTCAGTTAAAGCTGCTATTTAAGAGAACACAGCACACTGATTTTCTAAAGGAGGAAAGACAAACAGAATATTCATTAACCTCACTCCCCGTTCTCTCTCCTTCTGTTGTGCACACACATACTCATGGCAGCGGGACAGGTCCATTACTGGCAGCCTTTAAATCAGTTTGTTTCTCTTACAGTTTGTAAAACAAGGTCAGTGTTCTCGTCTTTTCGGTGACCTCAGCAAGTTCAACAGATGTGTAAAGTGTAAAGATTCACTCAACGATTTTTGTTCTACTTTCCAAAATCAACCCCAAACCCTCTAATTTCTTCTAAATCGCTCAGAGTTTTATAAAAAAACAACAGTTTACAGAAGTGACAGTCAGAAAATGATGTTGCAGGTTTGTGACATGAGAATCAGTGTCAGAATCAGAGGAGGACTTAAGCTTGTCATCATTTAGATATACACATATATATTATTTATGTGTGTGTATAATATATATATTAGACTTAAGACAGAAGTCTCCATTCGATCCGCAGGTTCCCTTTGCCCCTTTAAGTAAAAGCTGAAGACCCAGCTCTTTAATGAAATTGATGATGATGATGATGATGATGATGATGATGATGATGGTTTTGTTTGATAATGACGATTATATGATGGTTTTAATGCTGATTAGAGCTCTCAAGAACATCTGTCAATGTTGTGCTTTGCCTCTGGTCACTTCCTGTCAGCACCTGTGTGTCAGATTGGACTTAAAGACTTACTGACATTGTTTCCTCCTTTCCACATCCTTCCTTGTGTTGTACTTACTCTCTGATGTACGTCGCTTTGGATAAAAGCGTCTGCTAAGTGAACTGTAGAATATAAAGAAAAGCTACTGCCTGTATAACAACAGTGTAGGAATTCAGCAGTTTGGTTTTGCTTTGGTGCCAATAAGAGTGCAACTGCACTGTGGTAAAACACTGAAGTCAAAGAATGTCTCCAAATGTACTCCAAACGCATAAAGCTAAATTAAAGACAGCCAAGAAAGGACAACTTTTTGGCGCAAGATGGATTTATTTATTTGTCTTAATGCAAACCTGAGACAACTGTAACTTGGGTTAAATGACTTTCTGCTCAGCATGAGACAACAATGACACCAATAACAATATGTCCTAATGTTATGAATAATATCTGCAGGGATGGACCCTCTGCTCCTTGTTCAGTCCCTCTCTCTTTTTCTTTAATTAGCTTCATCTATCACCACCCTCTTCTGCCTTTAAGCCTCAGACAATGTATCTGCTATTTTAATGTTAAACTGTTTCATATCATACCTTTAAAAATGTGCTCATCTTCTCTGATGTGGTAAAAGAAGCTATTTCTTTTGCAAAGAACCAAAGGGAACACATGCAATCTGTCCTGAAGACTGTGAAATTGGGTGAGTAACATCTTAAATGTGCAGACATACAAACGTTACCTGCAAGAAAAGAAACGGTGAGCAGGATCTTATCATCCTATTATTTGAAAAACTCCAATATTTTTGCTCACTGTCATTGACGTTGATCTTAAAAGGACTTCCAATTTCTTACACTCCTGTGAACTAGACATCATTTTTCTGTGAGCTCAGGGTTAGCCGAAGCAAAACTCTTCATAGAAACAGCACGAGAGTCAGCGTGATGACAGTCTGTAACTATATGTGTTTGATCATGTGTGTGCATGCATGTAGGCAAAGAGGGAGATTACAATAAAAGGAAGGAATGTGGTGTTTTATGGAGACTTGCCACAGGGCAGTTTGTCTAATGAGGAGCACACAGCAGAGATACGGCAACATGCTGGCTGTAATTTAACCGTTATTTTTTATGTTGACGGAGTCATGCAGTTACAGTTACAGATTTTCTTTGCTTTAAGCTGCTGATAAACTTTTCATGTGTGCAGCAGTCATAATGTGATCACAGCGTATGGATGATAAAGAAAAGAGAAATGCTAAAGATACAACGTCATCATAGAAAGTGGATAGCTGAGATTCCAACACAAACTAATGGATGAAAAATCACAAGAAGACATTGAGTATTGGATTATTCCCAATGGATTCACATTAGTGTCAGAGAGAAGAAAGAAGATCACACAGGAGCAGCATTGGAAGTTGACAATTAACACAGGGGAAACAGGGCTATGGTCAAACTGTTAATAAAGTTGAAGAGATAGAACACATATGCAGAATTGTTTATTGCAACAACATGACTTCCTGGAGGGAGTGTAACATTCAATCCATCTTTATTTGTACAGCACCAACTCATGACAAGTGTTATCTCAAGAAACTTAACGTTAAGCCATCATGACCACAGCACTAACCAACATTTAGCAAAGTTAGAGTGGCAAGAAAAAACATACTTTAAGAGGCAGAAACCTTGGGCAACAGGACTCATGATGAACAGCCATCTGATGCAACTGAGTCGGGCTTGAAATGACATTGGCATCCCATTGTTTGTCTCCTATTTCCCACATTATAATGTATTTAAACTGAGGTGATTTTCATGTAAAAAATCTAAAATTTTCAACACTATCAACATCACTCTAATAAACAGTGATTATAAATGATGATGAGAAGGTTCTTTCTTTTTTTAAACAATGGAGAAATTATCACTATGTAAGGAATGAAGTGGGGTCAGACACGTCTTGGCTCACTAATAATAGGTATGTTATGCAACATTTAGAATATTAGTAAAGTATACAATTAAATATACCCTATGTAAATGTATGGTTGAGTAATAACTTTCTAAAAATAGAGTGAAGTCAAACTCCCCCTGGATTTGTTGTTCTGAGCTCTGTGTTCACACAAACATATTCAAACATATATTTTCTTCTTCATGTGAACGTAAGTTATGTCCATAACTAAGGATCTATGAGACCGAACAATGACCGTCACCACGGTCTTTACCGTGAATAAAGCCATCCTTCTTTCTATCTTCGAGACCAAAATATCAACAAAGTCATGTGACTGACCTTTGGGGGATAGCCCCTCAGCATATAAGCATCCGGGGCAGTCACCACTTCCTCTTGCCTGGAACGCGTCAGCCGGTTCAAAGCGTTAAGAGATGGTGATGGTCATCGTTCGGTCTCATAGATCCATAGTCATAACTTATTTTGCACTGCACAGTTTTGAAGAAATAGAGGAATGGATAATGGTTCAGTTTCTTTAATTAAAATTTGGCATTGAATGCTTGCAATATTTATCAGCGGGTAATAACTGGATAACTTTGAAGTGTTTCAAAATGTTGTATGTTACAGTCAAAGAGAACATCCTGGTTCCTGAAATGTAGTTTCAAACTTAATGACCGGGGTTCAATGAGAGCAAGGGATGACAAGATGCAACACATCAGGACTATAATAAAAAACAATCTCAGTTTTAATTCAAGACAATTTCATGCCATTGATTTTTTCACATCTACAGGACAAACCGCAGGTAACTCTCAAGTACTTTGATGTGGCACTATTAACTTGGAATATAACTGTGTGCCATCAGTGTAGCGGGGAAATGAAATATAGTGGTTTAGCATAATCTGGCAATCAATCAATTTCAAACAATTGAGATTGAGATTAACCGACGGATTGGCTCAGCGTTGGCAGTAATGTTGGCGTTGTGCCAGAACGTTGTGGTGAAGAGGGAGCTGAGCCTGTTGGCGAAGCTCTCATTTTAACGGTGGAGCGTCATTCCAACCCTCACCTATGGCTCTTAGTTTATGGTAGTGAAAGAAAGAATGAGATTGTGGATATCAGTGGCCAAAATTAGTTTCCTCAGCCTTAGAAATAGGATGGTAAATAAGGGTAAATAGATACTTAATTAACCATTAGTTAATAGCTATTAACTGTTAACACACAATTAAATGATCGTTAATAAAAAATGTTTGCTAATGATTTGTAATGCTATAATTTATGTTATGTTAAAGGCTTTATATGCGATTTTTCACACTTAAATGTAATAGAAATCAAATATATCCTCTGAAAATAACTCTGTGAGTCATGACTGTCTACAATGGGTGTAACACCCGAGTCCCACTGTCTGTGATGTTTTCAGAGTCCTATCTTCAGTTTGTTTACATCGCCAGGACAGCCGGCTGACTCCTCCCCTCGTGTATAAAAGTTGTTTAATTGAGGGACTAGAGAAAAGAAGAATAACATACTGTACTCACTGCTTAACTGTGTTTCTAGATCACGCTCATTTCAGGTAAATTTACATGCAGTGTGAAGATACGAGCATAATAAAGATCGCTAGCATTAGCATGCTAACACAACAATGCAGCGCAAGTTGTTTTGGTTTCATGCTGGTGCTCAAGGGCGACATCTGCTGGATCAAAAAATCGCAATATAAAGAGTTTATTGATGCACACATTATAACATTTCATACACTTTATGAAGTGTTTGTTAATGATGACCAAAAGATTTATAAAGAGATGGTTTATAAAACATCTATAAACATTACAGAGACACATGGACCAGATATTTGTTCATGGTTTGTAAATATTTTATAAAGTGTCTTTTAACATTATTAAGATGGTTATTATAAAGTTGGAACTGAAGATTATAATCCCTTACTAATACTTTTTAAAGCATCTATAAATATGTTTTAGATAGATAATTAATATTTTATCAATGATTAATAATTGGTTTATAAACCATCTACAATCATTATCTGAATGTTATTGTAAAGTTGGAACTGAAGATTATAATACTTTGTAAATGGTTCATAAATAATGTGTAGAGCATCTATTAACATTATTTGGATGGTTATTATAAAGTTGGAATTGATGTTTATAAAACTAACAATTGCTTTACACATGGTTCATAAACCATTCATAAACAAAATGTGAATGACTATTATAAAGTTGCAACTAATGCTAGTAATATTTATAATTAATTAAATATTAAGTGGTTTATAAAACATCAAGTAAAACACATTTCTAAACAGAAAGTCATGGGACTTCAAAAAAAATTAACACAACTCAGAAATGACAACTTTATTTTAATGCAACCGTATGAGGCCAGAGAGACACAAACAATCAATAAATTGACAAAGTCAGATACATGGTTGCTGCTGCTACTTCAATGTTTCAATGCTTCGACCCCTATAATTCTCGCTTGCAGCTCTTTTTGATTTGTTTCTATTTGTATTGCTTCTGTACCCTTCTTACAGTTTAGTAATGGGTTTTAGAATTTGATCTTATATGTTGTCATCAATGTGAAGGTGGACCAATATCAAAAGAAATTAGATTGTTAAGAGCCAGATCATTTGAATATCAATAAAGAGAATTTCCACACCAGAATGAAATTTGAACCCGTATATTAAATACACAAAATATGGTTCATACATACATAGATAAACAGGTATGACAAATGTGAAAAATAACAAACTAAAATGATAAAGTGCGAACAAAAAGAAAACCCTTTTTGTCCCCTATGAATGTGTGTCAGTGTTTGTCATACCACACGATGAGCAAGGAAGGGAAAATCCTTTTAAAGTCAGAGTCAAAGTCACGATCCGGCTCACCACCCAGCCAACAGGACTGGGAATCTGTGCAATCTGGAAACACTGGAATCTGTGAATATCTGGATCAGAGGACAATCTGGAATCCGTATTCCTCTGTGGAATGGACCTCGGGCTGTCCGATGATTTCCAACCCGTCACCACAACCTGACCTAGAAATGAGGCCAGATCATTTCTCTCAGTTATCATTCTGTAATCAAATCAATTGCTACAGGCTACTGTTAAAATAGAATGAGTGTAATATTTCAGTAAACCCATAAGGCAAATCAAAATCTCAGTTTAGTTATACAACAATTCTTAAATTTCTTTTCAGATATCAAAACTATAAATACGTTAATAGACAAACTTTTATAAAAATAAATGTTTAATTCAAGTTTCACAGAACCTGAGTTACATTAGTAACTATCATAAATAAAATGGCATAAATTGCATAGTGCAAGTTAACATTCATCAGCATGAATTATTTCCTCACAGGACTTTAACTATAGTAATATAACTTTGAGGCATTAAGATGTTTACGCGCTTAAATATCCCTCCCTGCACTGGTAACAGTGGAGAGAATGAACTAAAAATAGTCCCCTTTAATCACTATAAACACATAAAACACAAGGAAAGAGTAGGTTACAGTTAATTAAATAGCCTACAGTTTAGGTTTTTTTCCCCATTGTTGGAAAACAATTATGTGTGTTAGACTAGGAGCATCAATTTTAGGGTTAAAAACTAAATAGCCATTGTGGGGCTTTAATAATTGGAGAGCCCTGGTTGGTTGAATTCCTTTACTAATGGTAAACCCCGCCCCTGCTTTCACATGGTGCCATAAATTTAGATTAAAAGTACATAGTGAAATCTAATATTTAATCCAATCAGGCTATGGAAGCCCATTTCCGCCAGTTAAAAATATTAAGATTTAAACTTTGTTTTATTACCCATATTAAGTCAAAATGATGAGATAAAAAGTCGAAATGATGAGATGAAAAGTTAATGCACTCCAAAATAAATAAATACAAGTATTTTTTGCATTTTAGGGTTGCATCATGTCCACTCTGGTGGAAATTTCTGTAACTTCTTCAGAATTATGAATTTAAAATAAAATAAACAATAATGATAATAATAATAATGGAAGGGTTAATATGGGGGAAAAATCTAATAAATCTGTGGGGAATGTTATAGGCTACATGCAGATTGTTTTCTTGGTGAGAAGACTAGAAAAGAGCTGTGAGTCTAGTCCATTTACCATTTTGAATATATTGTAATGTAGTTTACCAAACCAAAGACTATTAAGTGCATGCTCTAGGACCGCCAAGCGCCGCAGCCGTCTGTCAGTCGGCATATGCAAATGTAGCCTAATTGTTTGTGCTCAGAAGCACACAAATAATGCATTTTGTTTTAAGTTAAATACAAATTACTTTTATCTACAAACCAAATAGGCTATCAGCATAAGGCAGGATTGGTAACCTTTTAAATGTCGAATGTCAATTTACAATATCTGTCGGCTTTTTTAGAGCGCCGTTTTTTTCTGCTGCTCCACGTCTCCCATTGATAAAACACATTCTACAATAATTAAACATACTTAACTTTTAGTCTATTATACTGTTGGATATATTAGGCTATGCATTTTAATAAAAACACTGCAAATAAAGAGATAAACACTGATGCTCCTCCTCCTCTCTGCAACTGGGTTTGTTTCCCCGACATAGAGGAAATCATTGAACAACACACACGCACGCCAAAAACAACAACAACAACAACAACAACACGGCTATCTATGGGCATGACAAACTATATAGCCTAGAAAAATAACTGCAGAAATCCATAACAGATGCAGTGGTGAACAAACAGATGAACAAATGAACGATCTGCACCTCGCACAGCGCCGCGGCACGTGATGCACAAACCTGCTGCACAAGTGCTCAACCTTTACGGTGCACTTCCCACTCACAGGGTGCTTGCACCCCTTGCAGGAGACAATGGTCATGTGTTTCTTGCAGTGCGTGTTTGTCTGACTCTGCCTCCTTCTCAGCTCTTGTGGATGCTGTGGGTCAGTGGGCACCGACGTCAGACACGCAGGTGTTCCTCTCTCTGTTCCTTTGCCGGCTCAAGAATGAGCATGTATCTATCTGTCTATGGTCTCTATCTATCTATTTCTATCTCCTATCTATCTGTCGCTCTTTGTTAAATTCCTGCGCATATATATGAAGTCTATAAATAGAAACAATAACTAATAAAAATTAAAACAACGCGCGAAAACAATCCAGGGAAATGTATCAGTTTCAACTGCTGTCAATATGAAGGCGGCGGCGGTTAGAGGTATAAATGCTCTGAAATCTTGTGTGTTTTATTTTAGTTACACATAGACTTCAGAAAACATACAGGACACATATTTAAGAAAAGTCATTGGATGAGAGGCTCGTAGTTTTTGTTTAAAAATAGTTATTTGTATTATAAAAACCCAAACCGTCCGTCACACGGTCTTGGTGGTTCTAGTGTTAAAAACACTTTGGTATGTTTTTGTTGTAAAGGAGATAACACTTTAGATGTTTTACTTTAAGTGAGGCTTTAGATTGTCTGTAAAAGAGCCTTAGAAATCAAAGTGGCAGCCTTTCCTTTTTTTGGAAGAGGGGGTTAATCAGATAAAATTGAGTAACGGTGTTTTATATTTTTAGAAGTCCATATCTGCAGACTCAATTTAAAGACTAAAAGATTGGGGGGGGAAATTATTTGACAAAAAAATAATAATTGGCTAAAAATAATTTCCAGTTTTATATATATATAAAAAAATGTAGATTGTAGATTTAAATAGCCTACATTCAAATAAATAATGTGTAGCCTATAATCTCCATAGTAACCCAGGTTGCCAGGAGACGATACGAAAATTAAGTAATTCGAATAAAAACAAAGTCAAAGTACTTTGAAACAAATCTCAGTGAGAGACAGCAGCAAATATTCACTGTGCTTTCAAAGTTTGATATTTTGGAGGATTTCTTGGACAAAGATCTTCATCAAGGACTTTTTGTTCTCCAAACATTGACTGAACATCATCACGAAGCTCAAGAGCGTCAACACGGACGACGTAAGATTGATTCTTTGAATAAAACTGTTTTACTGTCGACACGATCGTAACTTTGAGATTAAACGAGGATTGATTAAAGTTTATTAAATTACATTTAAAACTCACATTAGTCTACACATGACAGACGTTTCACACAAACTCAAAATAGTAACACAGTTTAATTTAAGGCTTCAGACCAGGTCGAGTTAAAATAGACAACAAATAAAATAACTAATGAAAGTAGACTAACTTTGACCCAGATGTTGGACTGATGTGCGTTTGTCTCAGTTTTCATCCTTTATTATTTTCTCATCGTTAGGGTCTTAATTCATGAACTTTATTTATTTTATTTTTGTCTAGGAGAGGCCTAGCTCATTTACATGTTGTAGTCTAGTTCATTTTTAATTGACATGTTGTAGCCTAGCTCATTTTTAATTTACATGTTGTAGTCTAGTTCATTTTTAATCTACATGTTGTAGTCTAGTTCATTTTTAATCTACATGTTGTAGTCTAGTTCATTTTTAATTTACATGTTGTAGCTTAAATACACTTTTGAAATAAAGTTAGCTATATTTAAAAAGTAAACAGCATTTTAAATCTCCATAGTAACCTGCTGCATGGTTGCCATGGTGATAGACCAGATATGAAAATGAATTTATTCGAACAAAAACAAACTCAGAGACAGCAGCAAATATCCAAAGTGGTTTAAAAGTTTCATATTTTCGAGGATTTCTTCACAAAAGATGTTCATCGAAAACGTTTCTCCTCCTATCAACAAGTGTTTGAGCATGCAGGACGTAAGATTGATGATTTGAATCAAACTAGATCGACACGATCACACGTTTAAAGTTCAATAAGATAACATGGACTCAGAGGTTTTTAAGACTATTCACTTTTTATCACAAACAAATATGAAAACATGTAATAAATTAAATATTAAAACATAATAATGTTAGCAGCTGCTTCTGTCGTGATCTTTATAAAAACTAAATGATTTTAACTGTTTTCAAACTCAAATAGTCTATTTCATTTATATTGTGTTGAGAAAGAAACAGTGAAAGTAGTTCAGGAACTTCAAGTTTGATCCTGAATGAATCTATGTGAGTGTAAACTTTAATAACACATTAAACCAACAATATATAGATATTAAAAAAATACTTTCTACTGTAAATACTCATAGAAATGAGACTTTGAATCATTTCATGAAGAATTATTGATTGTTGGTCATGACTTTATAGTGTGAGGATGTGAGGACTTTATTTTTTTAGAAAACAGAGGTTTACATTTTGGGATTGTTTCTGTCTTTTAGACGAACCAGCGATTCAGGATGGCCTACACCCTGGTCCAGGACCCGGACTGGTCCAGTCCGAGGGTGATCCTGAGGAGGATCCCGTCTTCAGCCGGCTCTTCAGCAGGTTCATCACGAGGTCCCCGCCTGTAACTCCTCCTCACTCTCCTTCCTCTCCTGCAGACGTAATTATTCTTTTGAACTCAACAGTTGGTTTGTATTTCATCTCAAGAATGATTGAAATCTTTTTTTAAACCCTAAAGTAAATCACTGATCCTTAACAACTTGAAGTTTCAGTACAATTCTTCTTTATGTTGACTTATCTTTTTACTGGTTAAAAACCTCAATTTATTTTGATTAATATTGTGTTGTGGAAGAAACTGTGAAAGAACTTTGGTTCAGATAATTCATTTTTTTATCCAAAATCAATCTTTGTGAGTGCACTTTGATCTTTTGATAGGTGAAGCACATCACACCAACAATAAACATATAGGCTGACAGCCTGCCTACAAAACAATACAAATATGAATTACAGCAAATACTTGTAGAAATGTGTTTGTTTGAATGACTTAAAGGAACACTTATTGAATGTTCTTTATAACTTCAGACTTTGAATGTTGAAATGTTGGTTTGTTTCTGTCTTTAGTGCTCCCACTGGACTGTCCACGACCCGGATCAGACCAGTCTGAGGGTCCCTGCAGCAGCCAGCTCTCCAGAACCGTCTCCACCCAGGTCCCCTTCTGTTTCTCCTCCTGCCTGTCCCTCTAACTGCTTGATCCTTGACGTCCTTCAAGTAAGCTCCTCCTCTTCTTCCTCCTCTTCCTCCTCTTCCTCCTCCTCCCCTCCTCCCCTCCGTCCTCTCCCTCCTTCTCTCCCTCCTCTCCCTCCTTCTCTCCCTCCTCTTCCTCCTTCCCCCTCCTCTCCCTCCTTGTCTCCCTCCTCTTCTTGCTCCTCCTCTTCCTCCTCTACCTCCTTCTCTCCCTCCTCTTCCTCCTCCTCCCCTCCTCCCCTCCGTCCTCTCCCTCCTCCACTCCCTCCTCTCCCTCCTTCTCTCCCTCCTCTCCCTCCTCCTCTCCCTCCTCTCCCTCCTTCTCTCCCTCCTCTTCCTCCTCCCCTGCCTCCTCTTTCTCCTTCTCTCTCCTCTTGTTACTCCGTCCTCTACTCCACCCTTCTCTCCCTCCTCACCTCCCTCCTCCCCTCCTTCCTCTCCCTCCTTCTCTCCCTCCTCTTCCTCCTCCCCCCTCCTCCTTCTCTTCATCAGAAGAGACCGGCTGCAAGGGCGGCCTCAACGGAAGCGTCATCTTCCTCCTCCTCCCCTCCTCCCCTGCATTCTCCTCCTCCTCTTCTCCCTCCTCTCCCTCCTCCTCCTTCTCTCCCTCCTCTCCCTCCTCTACTCCTCTACCTCCTTCTCTCCCTCCTCTCCCTCCTCTACCTCCTCCACCTCCTCCTCTCCCTCCTCTCCCTCCTCTACCTCTTCTCGCTCCTCCTCTCCCTCCTGTCCCTCCCCCCTCCCCCTCCCCCTCTTCTCGCTCCTCCTCTGTTAGGCATCAAGTTAAGTTCAGATAAGTTCAGATAAGTTAAGTTTAGATAAGTTCAGATAAGTTAAGTTTAGATACGTTTAGATAAGTTAAGTTAAGTTCAGATAAGTTAAGTTCAGATAAGTTCAGATAAGTTAAGTTTAGATAAGTTTAGATAAGTTAAGTTTAGATAAGTTTAGATAAGTTAAGTTTAGATACGTTAAGTTAAGTTCAGATAAGTTAAGTTTAGATAAGTTAAGTTCAGATAAGTTCAGATAAGTTAAGTTTAGATAAGTTAAGTTCAGATAAGTTCAGATAAGTTAAGTTTAGATAAGTTCAGATAAGTTAAGTTTAGATACGTTTAGATAAGTTAAGTTAAGTTTAGATAAGTCAAGTTCAGATAAGTTAAGTTAAGTTCAGATAAGTTAAGTTTAGATAAGTTAAGTTCAGATAAGTTCAGATAAGTTAAGTTTAGATAAGTTAAGTTCAGATAAGTTCAGATAAGTTAAGTTTAGATAAGTTCAGATAAGTTAAGTTTAGATACGTTTAGATAAGTTAAGTTAAGTTCAGATAAGTTAAGTTTAGATAAGTTAAGTTAAGTTCAGATAAGTTAAGTTTAGATAAGTTAAGTTCAGATAAGTTCAGATAAGTTAAGTTTAGATAAGTTAAGTTCAGATAAGTTCAGATAAGTTAAGTTTAGATAAGTTCAGATAAGTTAAGTTTAGATACGTTTAGATAAGTTAAGTTAAGTTTAGATAAGTTAAGTTCAGATAAGTTCAGATAAGTTAAGTTTAGATAAGTTTAGATAAGTTAAGTTCAGATAAGATATTCTTGCAGACTAAGGTTGTGATGTGTGATGTAGTTTTCGCTCTTTAGCTCTTTGGGCACTTCCTGTTTGGTCTGATGACTTGGCATTTGATAACATCTCGTTCCTCTTTAGCTCCACCCTCTCCTCCAAATATGGTCACAGAAGAAAAAGTTGAATTTCAAAAATATATTTCAGCATTATAATGATCATCTCCAGCATACGTCGTGGTTCTCATGTAGCGCTCCTCCTCAGCTCCTCTCTCTCCTCAAAACATGTTCACCTGTGGCTCCAGGTAACAAAAGGCTTAAAAAGACAACAAACCAAAGTTTACATCACAGTGGATACATCCATTTTAACGCTCTATGGTTGTGATGTGCTGTGATGTTATAACTCTTCTATAATGTGAAGAAAACTAGCTGTTTTAGCAGCTATTGAATTAATAAGAGGTCCTGACTGACATCTTCATTTGTTAACTTCTTGCTCCTCACCAGCTCCTCCTCTCCTCCAAAAATCACAGAAATGTGAAAATGAAAGACCCAGGATTTCATTGAATTATTTAAACACTGTGCTCATGGTATTAGTGTCTTTACTCACTGTACCTGGTATATTATGTTGTTCTGTGTTTTAACACTGTGCTCATGGTATTAGTGTCTTTACTCACTGTACCTGGTATATTATGTTGTTCTGTGTTTTAACACTGTGCTCATGGTATCAGTGTCTTTACTCACTGTACCTGGTATATTATGTTGTTCTGTGTTTTAACACTGTGCTCATGGTATCAGTGTCTTTACTCACTGTACCTGGTATATTATGTTGTTCTGTGTTTTAACACTGTGCTCATGGTATCAGTGTCTTTACTCACTGTACCTGGTATATTGTGTTGTTCTGTGTTTTAACACTGTGCTCATGGTATCAGTGTCTTTACTCACTGTACCTGGTATATTGTGTTGTTCTGTGTTTTAACACTGTGCTCATGGTATCAGTGTCTTTACTCACTGTACCTGATATATTGTCTCGTTCTGTGTTTTAACACTGTGCTCATGGTATCAGTGTCTTTACTCACTGTACCTGGTATATTGTGTTGTTCTGTGTTTTAACACTGTGCTCATGGTATCAGTGTCTTTACTCACTGTACCTGGTATATTGTGTTGTTCTGTGTTTTAACACTGTGCTCATGGTATCAGTGTCTTTACTCACTGTACCTGGTATATTGTGTCGTTCTGTGTTTTAACACTGTGCTCATGGTATCAGTGTCTTTACTCACTGTACCTGGTATATTGTGTTGTTCTGTGTTTTAACACTGTGCTCATGGTATCAGTGTCTTTATTCACTGTACCTGGTATATTGTCTCGTTCTGTGTTTTAACACTGTTACATTGTGTGGTCGTACAACTTGTCTTCGCTCCTCTTCAGCTCCACCGTCGTATTCAAACATGGTCACCTCCGTCTCCAGGTAACAAAAGGCTTTGACATGTCAACAAAATAATGAGTTCTATTACAGTGGGATCATCTATTCACTTAACAAATCTGTGGTTGTGATGTCATATTTTGTTATCACTATCTTTAGGCAGCTAATGAGTTAGCCACATGCTAAATAAGCATTTGCTAACCTCTGCTCCTCTCCAGCTCCTCCTCCAGCATTATATTGAACATCTCCTGCACAAAGTTGTTCTCATGTAGCGCTCCTCCTCAGCTCCACCCTTTCCTCAAGTCACCTGTGGCTCCAGGTAACAAACACTTCCAAAAGGCAACAAAAGCTAGGGTTATATCACAGTGTTTACGTCAATTTTACAGTCTGGTTGTGATGTGTTTGTGATGTTATCACCTACTATCACTTAATGTAGAAACTCATTCTGGAAACTAGCTGTTTGAGCAGCTAATGAATTGATAAGAAGTAAGGATTTTTGGTCTGATAACTTTGCTAACTTCCTGCTCCTCTCAAGCTCCTCCTCCTCATGTCCAAATATGGTCGCATCAGAAATAACTTGAAATGAAACTAAAACCTGAATATGAAGTATGATAGAAACATAAGCTAAATGCACCTGGCTTGTTACATTGTTTGAATTGTAATGGCTCTTGCATGGTTATCAGGATTGTGTGATGAGAAACCTGTTACTTTTAGTTCCTGGTACCTGACATTCTCCTGCTGCTCTAACCTTTGAAATGAATGTGGGTAAGGGGCAAGTCTGCTGTTTTATGAACTCTTGCATCTTAGATAACTTCAGTCTCATACTACATTAATGTCATGAACATTGTGTTTACTAGCTATTTGTCCAGACTGTTTGGTTATCTGGTCTCTTCTTGTATTGGCATTTGGTTCTAATGCACCTGTGTCTCCAGGTAACAACGGGCTTTAAAAAGGCAACAAACCAATGAGTTATATCACAGTGACAGCATCTATTCATGTTATTATGAACTTCTGGTTGCTCTCGCTGTAGGCACATATCAGTGTGTTTACTCACTGAACATGAATCTTGTTAAGTGTTTGTCATTTATTGTTGCAGCTCTTGTTTGAGATTGACTTATTACTGTTGTCGATTTATTCTGTCAGAAAGCTCCCTCACCAGCTCATCAACTAACAACGGGCTCAGACTGTCTGATAACTTTTTGATACGTTTCTGTTGGTAACCTCTTGCTCCTCTTCGACTCCTCCTCTCATCCAAATACGGGAAACTCTGGCTCTTAAGACCTTAACAATAGAAAACTGGAAACTTGAAAACATAGTCAGGGGATATTAATGTGATGTTGTGATTTTTTCAGATTTGATGTTTTTTCACATGATGTTGTGTTAATGTGTAAATATGTAATGTTGTGTTATATTACGTCATGTGTTGTCTTGTATTTTGTTGTGTTGTTGTTAGATTTTTTTCAGATATTATGTTTCTATATTATATTGTGTTTATGTGTTATGGGATGTTATTCATGTCATGTGTTGTCTTGTATGTGATTTGTTTTGTTTTGTTGTGTCTTGTTGTGTCTTGTTGTGTCTTTGTGTGTTGTGTTGTGATGTGTTGTCTTGTCATGTGATCTGATCTGATGTGATGTGTTGTCTTGTTGTGTCTTGTTGTGTCTTGTGTCTTTGTGTGTTACGTTCTGTTGTAATGTGTTGTCTTGTTTGTGTTTTGTTTTGTTGTGCAGTGTTGTGTCTTGTTGTGTCTTTGTGTGTTACGTTCTGTTGTGTTGTGATGTGTTGTCTTGTTTGTGTTTTGTTTTGTTGTGTCTTGTTGTGTCTTGTTGTGTCTTGTTGTGTCTTTGTGTGTTGTGTTGTGTTGTGATGTGTTGTCTTGTTTGTGTTTTGTTTTGTTGTGCGGTGTTGTGTCTTGTTGTGTCTTTGTGTGTTACGTTGTGTTGTGTTGTGATGTGTTGTCTTGTTGTGTTTTGTTTTGTTGTGCAGTGTTGTGTCTTGTTGTGTCTTTGTGTGTTGTGTTGTGTTGTGATGTGTTGTCTTGTTTGTGTTTTGTTTTGTTGTGCAGTGTTGTGTCTTGTTGTGTCTTTGTGTGTTACGTTGTGTTGTGTTGTGATGTGTTGTCTTGTTGTGTTTTGTTTTGTTGTGCAGTGTTGTGTCTTGTTGTGTCTTTGTGTGTTACGTTCTGTTGTGATGTGTTGTCTTGTTTGTGTTTTGTTTTGTTGTGTCTTGTTGTGTCTTGTTGTGCAGTGTTGTGTCTTGTTGTGTCTTTGTGTGTTACGTTCTGTTGTGATGTGTTGTCTTGTCATGTGATCTGATCTGATGTGATGTGTTGTCTTGTTGTGTCTTGTTGTGTCTTGTTGTGTCTTTGTGTGTTACGTTCTGTTGTAATGTGTTGTCTTGTTTGTGTTTTGTTTTGTTGTGCAGTGTTGTGTCTTGTTGTGTCTTTGTGTGTTACGTTCTGTTGTGTTGTGATGTGTTGTCTTGTTTGTGTTTTGTTTTGTTGTGTCTTGTTGTGTCTTGTTGTGTCTTGTTGTGTCTTTGTGTGTTACGTTCTGTTGTAATGTGTTGTCTTGTTTGTGTTTTGTTTTGTTGTGCAGTGTTGTGTCTTGTTGTGTCTTTGTGTGTTGTGTTGTGTTGTGATGTGTTGTCTTGTCATGTGATCTGATCTGATGTGATGTGATGATTAATGATGTCACATAATATCAGGTCATGTGATGTGAGCTACATTTTGTTTCATCAAAATGAACTTTTTGGTTCATTGAATGTCCCAGCGTCTCTTTGATTCATTCCCTCAGCGGACAGGTGGGATCTTAAAAAGGTGAGTTTGATTCCTACACAATGTTTGTTTTCAGCATGGGATCCTTTTTGATTCTTTTTTTTTGTTTTTTTTTCTTTAGGAACAGGAGGTGAAATCTAAAGAAGACCTGTGAACAACAGAACAGAGGAGACAGGAAGCAGCACAGAGGACACAGACAGGATGAGGCTGAATGAACAGACCGACAACGAGAGAGAAGAAGAAAAGACGAGAGACAAGTGTCAATGGTAACTTCATGAAAACAGCTCTGAATATATAAGAAAACATGGCTCACTTTGAGGAACATTTCTCTGACATTAGATGAACTTCATTTGATTTGTGATGTATGTCCACTAAACCATTTTATTGTTTGTTTGTTTCAGCTGAGACCTCAAAGCAAACAGAGGAGTCCATTTAAAGAGGAGACGGACGAATTTGGAGACAACAAGAGGTCAGCACAACATTTAGAATCAGCTGCAAAAACAGAGTTTGCAAATCAAATCTGAATAAATATAGATCCATGAATAATCTCTTCTGTCAACTGTTGGTATTTTCTCTTTATTTTGATGTAGGGGTCATTTATATATCCTTAATAATATCACCTTGTTAAGGAAAAAAACAGGTTTTCTCAAAAATGTTGAATATCCTGACTCTGAATTATTTAATTTGAAGTTTATGTTTTGCTGCTGTTATCATACCCAATATGATGCAATCCTGAAATCCAACAGAGGAGTTGATCAAATTTTCAATTTCAAGTACATATTTGACAAAATATCTGTTGAAAGACATTTATGTTTTCTTTTGGAGAAAGATCCACAGTGGAGAGTAATTGTGTCTGTATTGTGTCAAACGATATCAAAACATGGAAGAAAGAAGAAACTCTTTCCATTGTTACAACCCGGCTCTGAGGCTGCAACAAAAACAGGAGTCGAAGACGAGCTCTACCAAAATAACACCACATTTATTTACAATGATCAAATGTGAGAACAAGGTGAGAGAGAGAGCGTCTGTCCTGAGAAGAGGATTATATGGATGAGGACTACACCGGGCCAAGGTGCAGCTCATTCCCTGATTACGACCCCGCCTTGACCTGAACCTGTAACAGAGAACAAACCAGCAGCACGGTGTGGAGGGCTCGTCACACCAGACATTTATTTTGTCTTTCAGCACTGCTCCTTCAATACAACATTTTGAATAATGACAATTCATTTGAGCTATTGTAAAAATGTTCTCCATGTAATGAGAAATCCCTGCACTTTAATTACCAAGGTGTTATACAAATGATCTTTGACTTGATGAAAGTTGACATTTCTCCAGGATAATGTTTCACAAACCGTTTCAAATCAAACTGAGACCTGAGAACTTTTCATATAGCATATAACACACTTAAAGACACAGGTCGTTTATAACATCCTTAAATCCATCTTTGGATCCAATGCAGTGAAACAAAGTGTTTTAAATGACATGTTGAGAATATTTGCTGCAAAAAAAAGGTCTATTCAATCTTCAGGAACTCTTTTTAACAACAAAGTCAAAGAAATGATTACTGGTGTATTTATCCTGGTTTCTTTCCAACACACACAAAGATGTTCTTTGTGTTCAAAACAAATAAACTTCTGTAACAAATATCCCCTAGCTCTAATTTACATAAACTGTTGATAAACTATTACAATTTCAAATTCATTAGAATTTAATGTTTGTGTCCTGAAGTTTATTATACCTTTCACAACATTACAGATCCAGTTGAAGGTTTCTTCACTTCCTTGGCCCTGGCACAGTTTTTGAAGAGGTGGGCTTGGGCACGTTGCAGTTGCTCATACATTAACAGAAGCACAGGAACCAAACGTGGACATGACTTATAATCGACTGCTGACCTGCATTATTGAGAAATCCAGGAAGAGAGTTGTATCTGAAGAAAATGACTTAAAATAAGCCACAAAGTCATTCAAGTTGCAGTCATGATCCCATGTGTTGACCGGCACTGTTAGAATAGATAAGAGAAAATTCACTGTGCCGCTACCTTACAGTTTATGGCAGCTATTTGACAGCTACCAGACATTTTAAGGTGGAGTGTTTACTTTCATGTTGCTCACTGCATGAGTTGATGTCGTAAATCAATCAAGCCACCTTAAATATCAAAATGAACTACGCTCTCCCACCTGCTCAACCTCATTTACAGCAAGTGTGTCCCTGACATTTGTTGACCAAATATCTGCGTATCTGTGTCATCTTATACAAAGCTGCATTTTGTATGACACATGTTTTTTTAAAGGTGGTCTTACATGAAGGATCAGATGTAAATTATGCAATTTATTTTTACAAAACATTATATAAATAACACAAAA
Organism: Labrus mixtus; assembly: GCF_963584025.1. Lineage (NCBI taxonomy): Eukaryota > Metazoa > Chordata > Actinopteri > Labriformes > Labridae > Labrus > Labrus mixtus. The sequence goes on along the minus strand of NC_083612.1, from coordinate 34,064,392 downwards.
TTATTGTAAATTAAATAACAGGTAACTTTACCAAACCTGACATTAGACATTAGCTGTCGATTAATGTTCTATAATAATCATCTACTCTTAACACTTTGTCTAAGCAACATCATGATGACTTCAAATGAGACCGGCTGATGCTAATTGACTGCAATGGAACCATACATTGATTATTGTGACATTTATTGATATATAACGACAGTAACTCTCAAACAGAAGAATTCTCAGTCTTCTTTTCCAGGCTTGATGCAGCAGTAGAAAGCTTTTCCGATCAATCCGAACCAGCTTTGAATTCCAAATTCTGGGATCTCATCCTGCACCACATCATTGGAGATTGTAAGAGCTGGTCTTCTGCTGGGCTGCTTATTTATCACCTCACCCCCCAGGACTGACACCATATATACTGGAGGTTCATCTGGTGGGGTTACATGTCGTGATTGAGTTTGTACCTCAGCAGACTCTGGTGGAGGCTCTTTTTGTGTAGTCTGGGTGACAGCAGAGGTTTTGTCAGCATCAGCATCGGTTACAATAGGTGGCAGGGCAGGCAAACTGGCGGCTTCTTGGATAGGCTGCTTTTTCCAAACCTGACCCCACAGCACTGAAACCTTGACTGGGGGTTCATCTGGTTGGGTATCAAGAGGAGGTAGTTGCGACCACATCCCAGCAGCACAGTATGGTTCCTTGTCTGGTAAAGGATCTTGTAGTTTTGCCTCTGCAATTACGCAGAGTTCATCAGTATCATCTACAATAAGTGCTGGAGCTTGCACCACAGCAGGTTCTTGATCTTGGCTGGGCTGCTTATCATTAACCTCACACCCCAGGACTGAAATCATAACTGGAGGTTCAGCTGGTAGGGTATCAGGAGGTAGTGGCAACAGTGTCTCAGCAGAGTTTGATTCCTGGCCTAGTCGAGGCTCTTCTCCAAAGGCCTGACTGAAGGCAGAAGGTTCATCTGCTTTGGCTGAAGGAAGTGGTAGAGAATCAGAGAAGAGAGTCAGATTTGGTTCTTGGTTGGGCTGCTCATCAACCACCTCACTACCCAGGACTGAAGCATTAACAAATACTTCAGGGGGCATGGTAACATGAAGTGATTGAGGTTGCACCTTTGCAGGCTCTGGTTCAGGACAAGGCATTGTCTGTTGTGTTTGTTCATCCATGCTGATGATGCCAGGAAGTTCAGCATTGCTCAGAGGGAAAGCAGTTTTATCCCGAGGAGTCAAAAAAGAGGATGGAAGGGCAATGTTTGCAGAGTCTAGTTCTTGGAGAGGTTTCACATCCATTACCTTACCATCCAAGACTGAAGCTGTGACATTAGCTACAGAAAGCAGGGTTACAGGCAGAACTGGGCTTTGTGTAGCCTGGCTTCTATTCAATGACCCCTGGACAGCAGTGATGGCTGGATGTTCATCAGCAGGTATGTCAGAGTGAGTCTGAGGCTCAAATAGCACACAGATGTGTTCCACTGCAAGACTTGTGATGCCTTTCAACACCTCTGCTTCAAAGCTGTTCAACTTCCTCCTCAGAGTATCTGGAGGATACATCTTCCTGATCTTTCCCTCAATACAGAGGACCATATCTTCTCTTTCTGATCGGGAATAGGTGACCTGATGGTGTGTGGTAGACATTAAGGTGGTGGAGACTCCATCCAGAACAACTTTGGTGACGCTTACAGCCATTTCAGAGAGCTTCTGGGAGGGCATGTCGCTGGATGTGTTTTTTTTAGGCACCCAGAGGCCCTGCAGGACTCTTGGAACCAAATCCAGCACCACCTCCTGTGGGCTCAACAGTTTGGAGATGGGAGGATGACTTCTGATGTTTATAGGAAGGAGGAATGTCCTCTGGAGAGTCAAGCAGTCTTTTTGCTTGAAACCCGACATCTCTCCTCTGCATGCTGGTGTTAACCTCCCACACCAGCTTGAGAAGAGGCTTCACCCCCTCTTCGTCAAAATCATCCATCTCAAACTCCCAGAGCTGCACCCTCAGGGACTTTTTACTCTCTTCCAGCAGCAGGTCAGTCATGTCTTCAACAGTCAGCTCAGATGGAAGCTGCTTCTTCTGTTGAAGGTTTAACAGTTCAGCCACCACTGCAACCTTCATTTTTAAAGGATTGAATGTGCCAACAGATCTGTTTGGCACGTTCATAAATCAGTGTGGCAAACAACACCCTGATCGACTTGTAGACTCCTCTACTTCCCTCCATGAAGTCCATGATAAACCTGTTTCTGTATTAAAATACATTTTTTAATACACAACACAGACAAAACAACAAACAAACAAACAAGACCAAATAACTTTTGAACGCTTTGAATACAACAATTTCTCTAACCACTCTCTTTCACAACTATCTCTCACGCCTATCTCAAACCCACAAACTCCAAAGTAGACCAAAAGAGTTGAAGCTCCAGTCTTCGGAACAGATTTTATGAGATGCTGTGATGTCATAATCAACAACATTCTACAACTCAACAACATAGAACTCATCATTTAGAACTCTTAACGCCATGGTAACACAACACAGAAGATTAACAACAGCTGGAGATGTTTCCAAGGGTCTACAATTACACATTTTTTTAATCCTCATCTATTCCCTCCTTAAATTAGAGCGATGCAAAAATAAAATGGCAGTTTTTTGTTGACATCATCCTCCAAGGCAAAGTTGCATCATCATTAATATCAGTTTATGCACCAAAACAAAACATGCTAGGTAGAAATTCTGAAAAAGTCAGATGAGGTTGTTAAATCACATACAACACTAATGGGATCTTCATGTGCTATAAAAAAGATTGTGATGCAGGATGGCCTCCTGTTTGCTATTAGGCCAATTCATTTTAGCATGTAAGCACACAACAATCTGCTTTATTCTTGCAGTAGCCTTTAATACAAAGAACAGCTGGAGTTTATGATAATGGCATTAGTTTTGCTGGTTGTCAGTCATAAAACAAATTGGATAATTTGACCTGATGATGAGGCAAAAAATAAAATAAAAATGGATCACAATTATTAAGAGCATTACATTCAGCTCTTATCATCCTCCTCATGTGACATTAATCTATGCACACTGCTTTAATAGAGTAAGAACTGTGTACCTGTCGTACATTGATTGCTGATCTGATTCTGATCCTGAGACTGTTCCAAACACATGGCACTGACAGTAAATGAATGAAGTCATGTAATGTACTTACCAGAAAGTAAAGAGCACACATGGTCATGAGCGTCAGAGAAAGGCCGATACTAATGATGATGCATGTTACCACGTGCATTATGAAAACATTCCTGCCATTCAGGAGGGTGACATTAATGCAGTTATCTGTCATTCCTCAGATTGAAACCTAGTTAAAGAGATCAAGACATAGGGAGTTTTTTAGAAAATGTTTTGCACAGTGACATAAATGAAGCAATGACCAGCGCTATTGTTAAATAGATTAGTCAAACTATTTTTCATATTAATTTCCATGTCTTAAATTATCCCTTTTGATCTGAATACAGGCAGTGTGACATCTAAGAGGATGATTCATTGGTCAGGACTGCTGAATACGTTTAACATTGGGCTTTCATCATGGAGACTGGAGTCAATATAATTTTCACATATATGAATTGAAATTGAGGAAAACACCAGGGACCGTATTCACAAACATTCTGAGAATCCTCTCAGAGAGCTACTAGGTTAGCTTAAAAATGCCTAGCAAGGAGTCTTAGCCTAGGAGTTATTTAGGAACATTCTTAGAGCAACTCTGAGCGAGGAAGAGACAGAAACTTTTATCTTAGTGTAGTCGACCCCGTTGCTAGGTATGACACATTTTTTCAGAAACTGTGATTGGTTAATCAAAACAAATTGAGATAAAACGTCAAACATAGAACTAGTCAGACACCATGTAATAATAATCTGTGTGATAATTTGTAAGATGTACATTTAAATTATATAATCAACAAAATGTTTGAAATAACATGCCCACTTGTGCAGCAGATTCTTCATTGCTGATGATTATATCAGCATGTGAAGAGCCTTAATTAGTGATTGGATGCATCAGTGGACCACATGTAGAGAAACTCAACATGCATGTCTCACTTTGTACTGAATAAAAGTCATAGATGGATTGAAATGTCTGCACAAATTGTTGTAGTCTGTTCGACCCAACTATGAGTCAAAAATAACTTGTAATGCAGTGTTTGGAGGACATTTCTCAATTTTCTCCTCAGCTTGAGAAACTCTCAAGCGGACAGGGAAGCCACGGGATGTTGCGCACTTTGACAGATTATAGACATGGCAGCAAACATAAAGACAACTTAGCCCCGAGCCAAGTGGTATATTAAAAAAGAAGACCAGCTTGTTGAATTATGGCAACAAAACGAGTGTCTTGTTTTTGTCAGTCAGCTTTAATAGCTGTTTATGTTTGCACAAATACGCACTGTATTATTTCATTTTTCAACAGAGAGTTACATCACCGTTACATGCCACTACATAGACAGAAGACTTGGAATTTAAATTCAGCGGTCCTGCTAACCGAGGCCATGCCAGTCAGACACACAGCAGACAACCTAGCTGAAAAATTGCATGAGACTGTGTGGACGTGGGGACAAGCTGTGTCCATGACAACAATACAAATATTGTGGCAGCAAACGGTCCCACTCGTGCTAACTGGCATTCTGTTCCATGCTTCGCATACACTCTTCATCTGGCCATGTGCACCTTCTGGTACGTGCACTGGGTAATTTCTGCAGCTGGGAAGCTGGTGAGCCATTTCAATCATGGCACTGTTTGCCTCTAAAGCACTGGAGAACAAACAGCAGCAAATGAAACTACCAGTGTACCCGCTGATACAGTCCTGCAAAACAAGACGGAACTCTGTCTGCGAGATGTCTATGAGACTGTTGGAGCAGCGCTGGGCAGTTACTGCTGTGCTTTCTGATCGCACAGTGACCAAAACTCCAAGATGCCAGAATTTTGGAGCTAAAAGATGAATACTTGCAGCTCATGGAGGATGTCGCGCCCTTAAGTGTGCCATGACATTATGTCTGCCGAAAAAGAGGTCTCAATCTCCCACACGTAACCATCACATTCAGCCTGATAAATTCTCACCTACTGAGAAAAGAGGACGACAGCAGCAGGTGCTCTGAGTTTAAGTCCAAAGTCCGGGACTCACTGGATGTTCGAATGAAGGTAACATGTTGAACCTACAGTAACTGCATTGCTTCTTTAACCCCCAGTTATTATGGATTATTATGTTATCATTGCAGCGCACAAACACCTTGGATGTCTTTTCTCCAGGAGAGAGAATTCTTGCTAATACTAAGTTGCTGGAACTGGCGTCAGCAGTGCCATTTGATAATGTGGCCTGCAGGACTGATGAACTGACACTGATACAGTCTTCTGATGAAAGAGGAGCTGCCAAGCCACTTGAGGACAGTGCCGCTGCAGCCATGGCATTCTTCCTTGGGATCAGTACTTTTCAAAAGCATGCAAGAGTTTTGAAACAGAGGTGAAAAAGGTCTTCTGCGACAACAGGCATGTTAGTAAGTTCCCCCCTAACCCCTTCAGTTCCACATTTTTTCTGCTGGGCAAAGTTTTTTTTTTAAACTGATTCTGACTCCTCTCCAACATAAAAACAAAGTGGAAAAAACACATTTTTGCTAACTCATGTTTCTATTAGTATTTTTTCATGTCCAATCCAATGGATGCCACGACAAGATAAAGATAAAAACTTAAGAAAAATAAGGCGGAGTTTTTCCACATAGTAATCAATCAGGTATGGCCTAAACATCGGGACCTGGATGTTTGCATGTTTTTGAGTCTGTGTAAGGTTCTGAACATGCACATGAACTTGATAGGTGCATCACAGCGAGGGTAGGGAACAGCAGTGAGGTCATCACCAGGAAAACCCAGAGCCTGCAAGAAGAGAGGGAAATGCTATGACGCAATCTAAACATGTATCTTGTAGATAAGATTACCTAAAAAAAAAATCAGTTTTGCCTTCAGTAAACGATCATGGAACTTCCAACACATAACCATACTTTTTATAGTAGGCTAATGAACTGATAACATGGTTATTATACTTGATAATACTTGGAATGGAACTGGAACTTGAACTTGAGAAGACGTCAGCTTGTGGATGTTTTCATGTATTCGATGAGCAGCCTTGAAGCAGTTTCGATGTGGCACAAAGCACAGGTGGATGTGTTTTTCCTGTACAGTATGACATCTTCAATCTGGTAGCCTCTTTCTTTTCATCTTAATTTGGCATGTGGTCAACCATGTCATGCTGCACTTCAGGTAGAGGCCTTACATCCTGGTCTGTGAACTGGTCTGCGGGGCACATGCTGTGGTTCTGGAGACATACTGGGTCTTCCACGTTTTGCTGCCAATGTTTTATGGACTCTCACCAGACACTGGGCCACATTCATCTTGAAATGGAGGAGATCCTGGATGTCTTTGGTCTGGATATTGGCCCTCTCGGCGTCCAGTACTGTACTCCAACCAGCTGTTGACCACAGCCATGTCAAAAGCATGTGTGATCATTTTCAGGGTCCACTTTTTTGACCCAATATGTGTACGGTACAGATTGACAAGTTGATCAAGCAGGTCAACACCGCCCATTGCTTCACCACTTCTGGACTCAACACCATCACAAATTGGGCCCTCTTTTTGTCCCACCGCTGCACTTCATCCATTCTGCCAACACCAACGAAGTTGGAGGCCATGACAACTGGTCTGTTGTCATACCATTTGACCATTGCCACCTTACCATCATGGCTTACAACTTCATCACAGCTTCCTCCTGGCTTTTTGCCCATCTCTTTGTCAGACTGTAGAGGAGCCTGGCAAAGAGTGAGAGACCCTTGCTGTTCCAGCGGCATGAATTTTCCTCTCAGCCAGCAGCTCCAGAAGATTGTACGTTGTGAAATAATTGTCAAAGTACAACTTGTGGTTGGCCTCTGTGATTCGCTGGCTAAGATGGTACACCACTCTAGCTCCAAGTCCCAGCTGCTTCCTGTGCTGTTGTGATGGCTCCATTGTAGTGCCTTGGTGCAGCAGGACGTCATAGGCCATGCCACTTTTCCCACACAGGAAGTATATCTTCACCCCCCATGGGTGTGGCTTGCCTTTGATGTATTGCTTGACGAGTTGATTGCTATAGAGTTCCGCGAAATGGCACCATTTGTTCATCTACGTAAAGTTTTTTCCTCGAGTGGAATCTCCAAGCATCTACTGCGTATGGCATCATAGAGAGGACGTACCTTGAAAAACACATCAATGTTCTCAGCTGGCTTCTCCAAATTGTTTAACCAAATGCAAATGTGACCGGAGCTGGAAGAATCTGTCACAGGGCATGGTGTTTTGAAAAATACCAATGTCCATCCCAGCTTCCCAGTACATGGAGACTCTTGGCATCTTCATCACTCCCATAGCAAGGTGGAGACCGATTAGGGTTCTGATCTCTCCTGAACTTGGCGGTTTAAAACTTTGTGTGCCACTTTGCATGGCATAAACATTTGTGTTGTCGGCCATCAAATTGAAGATCTCATCTGGTATATACTGTTTGAAGTATTCATAGGGTCTCATGGGATGTTTATCATGAATTGGAGGATCTTCAAAGGAAGTGTCCCTGATTGTTGTGAATGGCCTGTGACATCACTTGATTTCTTCCTTCCTGGTTACTGTCATCTCCTCTTGTCCTCCTCTGTCCACCTCTGTCATCATCTTGTCCTCCTCTGTCACTACACTGTCTGTCTGTCTCCTCAATCTCAATCTCATCTGCCACATCAAGTTCTTCAGGCATGCATGTAAACTCTCCACTGTCCCTCTCTGAATCTAATAACAAAACAATCACATTTTAACTAATTTTATGTATTCTCACTCTTGAACTCTTATGCATTCCATTTCAATCTTACATATAAGACATTAAATTGATGAAAACCACATACTAAGAATTAAAAACACTCTTAATTTCTAAACTTACCTCCAATCTCACTATCCTCCTCATTTCCTGAATTCAAGGAATCAAGTTCGGATAACTCTCCATTTCCGAGACGTTCAAGGAAGTCTTCAACTTTATACTCTACAAGAACATTATGTACAAAAAAATATATATTAAAAATGTTATAATCATGAATAAATAAACTGTGACATCATACTTTACCTATGAAAAAGCTTACAGGTATTTTGTTTCTTTATATACTGAGACTAAACATGTGAGTGTTAGCTAAACTCGCCCAACTCCTGATGTCCATTGCAATGGAAAATCCTATAAATTAATGACGTGATATATGTTCAAAATAACTTCAAATATTATCACTTGTAACAGTTAGAATTATACTGAAAGCAAGTTTGTTTTGGCCAGCATGAACATAAATTTATATTTTTGATTGAAAATGGGCACTTACTACTCCCTCTCTGGAGACGCTCCACCATGCTTGTCTTGTCAGATGTCTGTCAATCTCTCAGAGCATGCTCAAAATCATGACATGATTGCGATTGGATAATCAGGATCCAATCAGTAACCAGCAGTGCTGACATCATCCAATTACAGAGTATTTATTGGTTTAGAGAAATATGTCATGTCCATTCCAATGGACGCAGGGTCAGAAGGTTCTCCTGGAGGGTTGTCTGAGCCAGCCATTTCTGCCTTCAAATCAACATGGCAAATGACATTGCCGCACCAACATAGGGGCGCTGCTAGGTGCATTCCAAGCCCTCTTTAGCATCTGGCAGTAATCTCCAGCTGCAAGGATAGCTGCTGAGAAATGGGGCTGTGAAACACCTGCCCAGACCCCCTCCAAGGAGCTTGGGGCTTCCACTGGGGTTGCAAGTCCAACAATCTTAGCCACACTCAAAAACATATAAATCACATCACTGGGACCAGGCTCCTCAGCACAATCATCCACAGATGCAGACTTCTCCTGGTGAGATGAACTAAAAGAGTGCATCCCCTCAGCAGGCTCCGAGCGCCCCACTTCCTCCAAGAGGGATCCCTGTGCATAAAGGGAGATGGAATCCAAGTGAACAGCCAGTGGCTCCTAATATGCCGGAAGGTGTGCCTGGCAAGTCCAGGTTGAATGATCTGCCTCAGAAGGGGCCGCACCTGGAGAGCGAGCCTCAATCATTGCCACTCTGTCTGACAGACCAGGCAACCAGGCAGCCAAAATCTGTAACTGGGTGTCCTCTGACCCTACAGCATCCCCTGGAGGAAGGGCTGGACTATGGGGTGGTGGAGAGGTACACTTTGGGGCAATTTTTTACCACCATTCCATGGGAATGCTCCAGAAGACGCTTGTGAGAGCGGCGGTCAGTGTTACTCGTTGTACCCCATTCCCTACCATTGGAAGGAGAAGAAGGGAGGATGACCTCCCAGCCTCCGGGACCTCTCTTCCAGAGGTAACTCCATTGGGCTGCTGGGCATGGGCTCTTGACATCGTCCAAAAGATGAGCCATGCCCCAAACATGAAGGACACTCTTGATCACACGGGTCTATGGCTGCCCGATAAAAAAGCGACAAGCCTTGGGAGCCATCAGGCTGAAAAAAAACCAACACTTCTGACCTGCTGCACGGGCATCA